>NC_141691.1:118932309-119322309 GCF_964263255.1 Lissotriton vulgaris | reverse complement strand
AAAGAGGCCATAAAGCCATAAATGCAGGGCTGACGAGCCACCTTTTAAAGTGGGATGAATGGATTCTCTGAACTCTTTGGATATGAAGGACAGCGAGCGGTGTAAAGCAATGGATTCTGTAGGAGTCAAGCAGCCGCGTAGCTAGGGGGGGCGAGGGGGGCGGACCGCCCCAGGCGGCACTGTTTTGGGGGTGGCAGCAGCGCGTAACTGGTGTGCCCCGTTGCGGTGGCCTTTTTATTGTACAGTGCTGCTTGTACAGTGCTGCTCTGACACCTTCGGGTAAAAGAATGCATTAAATAAAATCCTGACGTTGAGGCTGTGCAATGATGACACATCCGTTAGTCTGGCACGGTGGGGGGACGTCACGTCACGTCACGTCCTGCTTCCAAAAGGCGGGGAAGATAGTTTTTGGAGCAGGAAGCGGCTCGGCCTGGCTCTGCGGGCGCCACCTCTATTATGGAGCTTGAAGCACCTGCCTCCTGCTCATAGCTGCAAGGCCGCCGTCCTGTGCTGTCTCACTCATCCATTACCGAGGAGAGCTGAGCTCACAACACATCCTAGAGTCGGTGACCGGCGGTTCCAGCAGCGGCCGCCAGGACTGTCGAGACTTTGAGGACAGCTCCGGACCAAGAAAGCGGGTGGCAAACTGACTTGAAGTAAGTACCAGCCACCCGACTTTCTATTAACACCACGCTGCTGCAGAAATACACGATCTTTAAAACGGTGCTGTCTGCAGAGGCACACGCTCTTTGGGGTATAAAATAATCAATAGAGGAATACAGAAGACTGGTGACTGGCAAGATGGGATGCACAAGAGGGCTCTAAATAAAAAAGAAAGTAAAGAAATAGGCGGCCTTCAGGGAGAGGCTGCGAGCAGAAGCAAGAGAGGGGGCACAAGAGATGGTAAGTCATGGAAGAGGGAAAGAAAGCACCAGCAGCAACAAGAAAGATGATGGGGGAGTGAGATAATTGAAGAGGGTCGAACATAATGGCATGGGTTGTTGGTGAAGTTACACTGGCTACCCATCCGCAAACGGATTGCCTTTAAGGCGCTGACCCTGGCCTATAAGGCTCTCCATGCGGTGGGAGCCAAACATCTTCGAAAGAGACTCACTTTCTACCACCCTACTCGCGCGTTGAGATCGGAATCTTTACTTCTTGCGGCTGTTCCGCGTGTGAAGAGGGCTCGCCTAGGTGGCCGCTCCTTCAGTCTTTTGGCCCCACAGATGTGGAATTCTTTACCGCTCCCTTTGCGGGGGGCGACCAGTCTTCTTGAATTTAGGAAAGGCCTCAAAACCTGGCTGTTCTCTCAATAGGCTTGCCTGTAGCCCTGTTTCTTATGTGGACTTTTAGTCTGTTTTTATCTGTGTTGTGTTATTCTGTAACCAGTTTCACCTTACCTAAAGCGCCGGGATTCTCTTTTTGAGTAACCGTTGCGCTATACTAAATAAAACATAACATAACATAACGAGAGCGTGAAATGGAGATCGGAATGAGACACAGGTTTGGGACAGTGGTGAGTGGAAGGTTGGTGATGTAAGAAGTTGAGAAATGAAGGGCAGGGGAAAAAATGAAATGTAAAGCAGGAGGGGCTGATTGGGGGAAAAGAAAATGATGAAAAGAATGTAAGGGGAGAGCAATGGAATGAAGAGGGAGGGAAAGGAGAGTGTAAAGGAGACAAGGGGAGTCTTCCTTGGCCAGGGGACATGATGACTGCAGACAGAAGTGTGAGAAAACGAGAGTAAGAAAGAGAGAAGGAGGCAAGAAGGGAAGGACTGAAGACGTGTGAGAGGGAAGGGTAGGGTGGAGATACAGGGAAAGAATTAGTAAAGAAGTGAAGAAAGAATGACCGTGTGAGTGGGTGGGAGACAGAAGAGGAGGCTAGAGGGGGAAGATTTCGGGAGAAATAAGAAAGAGACTGGGAAATAGAAGGAAAGAGGGGAGGAAGGGTTAGAGAAAAGGGATAGGGCCGAGAGGGGCGGAGGCTGTCCTATCATGGAGAGGGGGGGCTGTTTAAACAAGGGAATGGGGCAAGAGGAATAGGGGAGGGGTAAGGGTTCGAAGAGGGAAAGAAGGGGTGTAAAGAAAAGTACGAAGCAAATGTAGGAATCCAGGAGGGACAGAAGGAGAAAAGATTGTGAGAGAAAGTATGTGAATAAGGGCGGGAGTAAAGGAGTGAGAATGGAAGGGGAAAATAGAGGTTAAACAATGAGGAAAGGAGGCCGCTGAAAAAGAGTGGAAGGGAGAAAGGGGGAAAATATAAGGACGAAGGGAGTGAATGAATAATGGGACGTATGAAGATGGACGAAGGAAGAAAGTGAGAAGGAATAAGGCAGAGAGACCTGACTAGAAGAATTAGATACATACTATGAGCAGACGTGTCAGTAACAGCTGTAGTGTTCCTGGTATATCCGCTCTACGAAGTAGGGGAACCAGATACCCATGTTTCTAGCAGGAGCAAATCCCTGAACTTTCCAAGGATGGTAGTGAGGTGGGGGACCAGTGCGTGAACACATTACACCTACAATTGTTTGCATTAGTTCACAATCACATGATATTACCATGGTGAGTCGAAGCCCACTTCCTATCCAATTCTCGTAGACATACAAAAACCTTTTCCGTGTATTGACAACACATTCTTTTTGTCTTTATTTTGCACTTGACTTTTATACAGTGCGAATCTGAACCGAAGAAACGCTTTAAAGTAGCACCAGTCACGTGGCACTGTTCACAATTAGTTTTTAGGCCCGGGCAGATTTGAGTAATGGAATGATTTGCAGGTCCAATATGCTTCATGGCCGGGTGTGCACGCTATCTACCATACATTGTGTTATGCGAAGGCCTGACGATCTGGGAAACTGTTATATCAGCTGAAGTTGCATCACTCTGGGCTGATTAGAAAAGTCGCTGTGCAGCTACAGGTACACACAAAGAGGAAATATGGAAATGGGATGGTTTTGGCGGAGCGTAAATTCAGTTTCTACTAAGTAGAACTGAAGTGTTTTTACCTATGTGCTTGTTGTTATGTTACACACAACATCTAAAGTAGGTAATTTGCATGCTTTATGACTCTTCAATCAGCCCGAGTTTCTGTTGCACATACCTTGCCGCGCATTTGAGGTGAGTAAAATATATATGCACATAACACCAGCCCCTTCTCAGGCAGGAGACACCCGATTTTTTAATGCCAAAAATTGCTTTATTGTAGCGCTGTCCTGCCTGAAATGCCGCTGC
Organism: Lissotriton vulgaris; assembly: GCF_964263255.1. NCBI lineage: Eukaryota > Metazoa > Chordata > Amphibia > Caudata > Salamandridae > Lissotriton > Lissotriton vulgaris. Next base: position 119,319,075 of record NC_141691.1, on the reverse strand, counting down.
TTTAATATGGGAGTGCTGGCTCACAGGCCACATCGATGTGCCTGCTGTCTCGAAACGGGTCTCTATCGGGCTGTTTTGGGCCCTGGCACTTTTTTCCAGAATGTAGTGACAGCAAACTGCTGTCACTGCAGTCCGGAAAAAAAACGGACCACCTGTGCCAGGGCTCAAAACAGAGCCCGATAGAGAGCCGTTTTGAGGCACCCTTAAAAAACTGCCGGTGCTCAGACCCTTTGAGACCCGGTCCACTTAAAGCGCTGTCTGAGGCTTTCATGCACCCCCATGCTCTATTCTGTCTCAGTGTTAATTGCTTAGACTAGCAATACAACTTCAGCCTCAGGTTGTGAATAAATAACGGTCGGCACCGCACACCCTGCTGTTATCTGCAAATCCATTTTTATCAAATTGCTCAGTGTGTCTTTTTGAGATAAATTACAGTCTGCAGAGGGGTTGTGCCCTTGTACCCTTCCATTTCCAGTGCTTTGCAGCCGTTTAACAATCTTCTTACAGTTTCACGGTGCTCAAATGGGTGTAATTTCGGATATTTATGTTTCCGTTGTTTTTATTGCTTGATTTTCCCTGCGAAAAAAGTGTCTCTCATAGTTGTTGAAATGTCACTCATAGTTACGCTGACATTATAAAAATGTCACACTTAGCAATCTGAAACTTTGGCAGCTATGCTTCCTTTATGTCCGGCCTGCTGTTGTCCGCCGTACTTCCGGTGCCAGCTGCGCCCCTCCACATGCACAAACCATGAGCTGAACATTGCAGGCATTGCTCTGCAACTGCAGAAACGTAGACATGGCTGTCTGTTGTACAGTAGGGTGTCGGAGAACATTCCATAAAGTATAGAACCCTGCGAATGCTGGTAATTTCTAACTTGCACAGACATACAGTTTTACAGATAACACTAATATAGCGCACAAACGATGTGTGGAAATCAGGTGTCAATCAATCAAACAAACAGGATTTGCATAGCGCTACATATCACCTGTGAGGTTATCTAGGCACTGTTGGGTGGGGGCAGTGCTGCTGTTGAGGGACGGTAATCGAATAACCATGTTTTTAGGCCCTTCCTGAAATCCTGCATGGTGGCAGTCTGTGTGTTCTCATTTGTAGTGCCGGTCACCGGTGTATTTAACTGTGTAGCCTTGGACTGTGTCATGTATGTGCATGTAACTCGCATGATCAAGGTAACTATTAGCGGCGATACTACGTGTTTCTCGGTCCTTTTTCCCCAGCACCCCTCACCCTCCTCCCAGGGCGGCAATCTGAGGGATAGCCCCGGGCGCCACAAGCTCTAGCTACGCCCCTGGAGTCAAGGTCTTTTCACTACTCCTTTTCAACAAGACAGGCATGCAGGTGACAGGGGACCTAGGCCTTTGAGGCCACCTGTACAGTCATTCATGGATGACTAGAGAGCAGAGGTTGAAGGCTGAGAGGCAATGTATTTAAGTTGTAAATAGACATCCAGTCCTGTTTCCTTTTAAAAATCACAACAGTACAAAAAGTGAAGTTCTTGAGCTGCGCATCAGGTCCGGATTACCAAAAAGTTAAAGTAGGCACCGGCCTGTGGCCACACTCCTTTTAGGGGTCCCAAGACAACGGATCAAAATAATATTGATCTGAGCTTGAAAGAAAAGTACAATCAAGCTTTCTTAAATTGTTTGCAAGGGAGGGCCTCAAAATTTCGATTGCCTAGGGGGCCTCCACGGGGTTTCAATCCGGCACTGCTGCTCAGCATCAAAGGGCTCAACATTGTATCTGGAGCACTGGAAGGGACCAGGTATTATTTTATTCCATCATTTGGAGGTCAGGTCCAGCTTGTTTGACATGGTTGGGTACATAAAGCTGATCCTTATTGCCTGGATGGTCAAGCGGTCATTGACAGTACCAATCAGTTGCATGCTTTCATCCTGGTGTGCTGAGTGCTGACTGTTGAGGAATGACCTTTACAGGCGTATTCAACGTTATGATGATGAAGCGGATTTATGAATAGGGTTTTCTAGCAATAATACCTGGAAAAGTGGAGAGAATCAGTGGGAAAGCCTAGTCTTTAAACCATTATGAAACGTTAGATGGCCAGGTTCTGAATGAAGAAAGATGGACAGAGAACTCCACAGATTTGGTGGCAAGTTAGGAAAAAGGTTTTGCAACGTGATCTTGAATGAAAAGTTCAGGGGGTGCTATGTATGAGTGTGTAAAATTTGTGTAATTTCCTCTTGCATAACTACTCAAAATTTTGGAAAGCTCTTTGAAATGGAAATCCACCATTTAGCCTATATTTTAGAGTGCATCCTTGCATCCGTGCTAAACAAAAAGCACAAGTGCCATGAATAACAGATGCTGGTCATTTACGCTGCTTCTGTGCTCCTGCAACCTAATTACGCATTCAAGCCTAAAACCATTATTTCAGAAATTTTGAGTAGAAAGCGTAACCCAAAATTATGCAGGATTAACTCGGTAGCCAGGGTAAAGAACTTTCCTTAGGGACTACTATATGATTCTGCATTGGACAAGGAGAGGGCCACGATCTCAAAATACTCTGCGGGCAATGCAGAGCACTTTACAATGCAGACACAGGCAGCCAATGCAAACTCCTTAGATGAGAGGGGACAAAAAACTGGAGAGGAAGATGAAGTAAAAGTCTGACTGCCAAATTCTGAATGAGTTAAAGTGAAGCAAAGAACTTTGTGGCAGCCCTAAATCAGGTGTGCTGGATCCGTTTTCAGAGTGGGGATTCTGCGAGCAAATAAGCCAAACCCATTCGACAAGCGGTATGAGTGCAGTATATGGCCAAAGATGCATTTTGCAGGGTGCACTGTCACAAACATATGTCTAAACAAGTAACCTGAGCACAATCCCCTGGTAACTATGGCACACAGCAGACTTTTAACTTTTATGTATTGTATTGTATGTTTGGATTTATATAGCGCTTATAACCCAGGGGTCTCTAAGCGCTTGCCTTGGGAACCCGTCCTGGCTTTTCCCTGTGAGATAGCCCCTACAGGGCATCCCCAAGGTGAAAGCCAGGCATCCCGCCGCGGGGGGCCATTGTGGAGATTAAGCAAGCTTAATGCCCAGAGTTGCAGAGTGTGAACCCATAATTAGGTCAGGCACCGAAGCGAGAATGATCGAGTCCGTGGACATTTGAGCTCAAGACCCTGCCGCGTCGGGAATTGAACCCTGGTCCCGGGTCTGACCTCTGCTTCAGGGTCTGCCTGCTCTAACCAGTGAGCCACACTTCTCCACAACTTAGGGCAATCTGTAAAGGACTTACACAGGACTAAAACAGTAATAAAGTCTAAATGCAACACAATAAAACTCACTAACAGAGTGCACTTTAATAAACAAAATGACACCAAAGTGGCAAAAATCCAATAGGGGACCTAGAAATATGAATGTTTAATTTTTTAAAGAGGAATAGCACCAGGAAGCATAAAGTGCCTACGGTAGTGAATAGTTGCGGTAGATCAGGACCTAGTTGCAATTTGACTCTGTCCACGATGGAGCACAAGATGGATACACCAACCAGGTTTGGCCAGCTCAAAGATTTTATATTCTTACTTTATTCCTTTAAGTCCCAATCCACCACAGAAGTACAGCCTCACATGAGTAAATCCCCTCCAGGACCTCAGGGAGGTACTTAGAGATTTACTGGGTGTCAGGCAGAGGGCAACAGCAGGTTTTAGTCTCGGTCAGGTTGCCACTGATCAGCTGGGCACTTGCAGACAAGGCCTTTTGCTGCTGGTTTTCTTCCTGTGGCTTAGACTAAAGGTCAGCCATATGACCCTTTGGGTCTACTTCATTGTCCTGAGCACAAGAGGGAGCCCCTGTCCTGTAAGGCTCCTCTCAGGTCCAGTCCTCCTCTGTTCTCTCTTGGGTCAAAGAGTGTTCTGAAGTGGGTGCTTGAAGGAACCATATTTCTGCCTAGTGGCACAACTAGTGGGTTTGGTATGACTCCTGGGCATGCCTTAACCAATAGGATAAATGTTTCAGGACCAACCCTACCCAGTTTGGGCATTTTCAAAATAGCAACTTTGTTTGCCCACTCTAAACTTGAAGTCTGAGAGCTGGGGGTGTGTATGGGGAGTGCATTATGTAAATTCCAGTATCCTCCCTTTTATTCCATTCTAATATTCACAGCCAGTTTGGGGCAGTCACTGTCCCCACAATAAAACCTGAGACAGAGGTTTGGTAGGAAAAAGTAGGGGTTTCCAGCAACCAGACTGGCGATATACAACCCCGCAGACTTGTCAAGTAGTGTTTGACATTCAAACAGTATTTGAGACTGTTGTTTAAAAAGAGACCCACTGTGATTGGAGCCTGCTTGGCTGGGGGCACAAAGGCAGGGTCCTGCCCAGGTATAGCAGTGACAATGTAGGCTCTTTGATGCTGATCCAGTTCCTGTGCCCAACCATCCTGTCAAGGGAACAACAACACCTCCTCACACCCGGGTCATAGTTCTCTGCTCTGGGAACAGTTTTCACACTATTTCAAATGTTAATTACTGGCTTGCAGAAGTGGGAGAGCAAATGGAAATTTAGCCTCCAGGAAATTCAGGAAGGGAAAAGGTAACTTTCTTAAAGTTACATTTCCTTAATATTTATTGAAAATCCGACTTCACCATTGTATTGTATTTTAAATAACTATTAACTGTTTAATTGTATTTCTAGGTAGACCAATTCCAGTGACCCAGTAGTAGAATTTTAATCTGTTCTCCGGTTTTCTACATAGGGATTCTAGGACAGTAACAGTAAAAAATAACTTTTGGGTGCTAGTCACTGCAAGAACATGGTAATATTACATTTCTGCATGTCCTACTTTCAAATACCATACACCCTGCCTTAAGGGGAACAAGGTCTTCAAAAGGATGACTTAGTATTACAAAATAGAGGTTTTGGCCAGTCAAAAAGGTTCATTAGAACTCAATTCCTTCGAAAAAGCCTTAGATTTAAAGTAAACCTATCGAAGCCCTATCTCCTCAATCTGACATTGCCCAAGGAGACTATGAGGATCATGGAAGAGGCGTCCCCTTTTTTCAAAGCACACACAAAGACATCAGAGATCTGGGCATTAAACTTAGGGGTTCGCCCTACCGAACTTCTCGGGGTACTATATGGCGGCTCAATTCCGTGTACTTACAGATTGGTCCCTCCGAGAATCTGAAAAACGTTAGCTCCATATGGACCGACAAATAGTGTGTAGGCCGAAATGGGATCTCTTGTGGAAGCAGAAACAAAATCAGCCTCTACATGCTTATATTAGCACCCCCACAGCTACCACCCTGCGGGTATGGGATGACCTCACTCTGTTGCTGCCCCTAACTACTTTCCCTTCTCCCTACACTCACATCCACTTCAATACTGAGTTTCCACTGGCTCACCAAGAGGGGCCGTTGGAGGGCTGGCGGGAGGGCGGTTGCCTTATGATAACTCACCTATACAAACAAGCATTGGCATAGACAATAGATCTTGCCTTTGGGACCATATATGTTTTTAGCCATGCAACAGTTGATGTTGTTGCACCAAGGATATTGTGCTGCATAACAAAATACTTATAAGGCCTCAAAAGCGAGACCAATTGGCTATGCCAATGCTTGTTTAGCCAGCAATGCGGTTAGTGAAGGCAGACTACTATTTTATATCATGATTACATTGGCTAATGGGTTTGGCCAACTTCTAGTAAAGTAGAAGACGGGAGGAATAGGTGAAAAGCGGGATATGAAGCATGAGATGCGTGTGGCGAAAGAGAGAGAGTATGAAGAAAGAATGAAAGAAAAACCAGAGCAAGCAACAGAAAAATAAAAGAGAGTGAAAAAGAAGGAGCGAAGAGTAGGGAGGCTGCACGGACACCAAAAAGATAGGTGCGTATGTTTTTTAGATGACGTGTAAAATAAATATTTAAAGAAGGCCACAGGGACTTCGGACAACCAGGAGAAAATATGTAAATGGACCTGTAATGGGAGGGGAGTGGAGGGAAGAGGACACGGGAGAAGGACGGGAGAGAAATAGGGATACAGACAGAGAAAGAGCACACCAATGCGGAGGTAAAGGTGGGCAGGTAACTAGCCAGGTGGAAGCAGGCATATGATGGGAAGTGATGGCGTGAGGCAGATGCTGGGTTACTGGGAAATGGATAACATTTAATCCATGGAGGGAGGACACCAAGCGGGTGAAAGGAGAGAAACTGTAATTGGATCTGAAGGAGACGAGAATAAACGCGAGAAAACACAGGAGAGAAGGAGCGATGCGAAGAGAGAGGGGATGCATTCGTTAGGGTGGGTAGGGAGATGGGACTGGAGGGAGGCAGACTCCGAAAGATACACATGAAGGGAGGGTCACAGTCAGTGAGAGAGAAAAAAGGCGTAACGGAGGAGGTTGACATGCCCAGGGACATTGAGCAGGGCTGGGAGGATGTGGGTCAACGTGGCTCTGGGGAAAAACAGCGATTGATAAAGAGGAGGAAAGAGCGGGCGGGGCTGGTTCCGGGACTTTGAAACTACAAGGCGCTCGTGGTTCTGTTGATTCTCAAAGATGCAGCGCGAAGCAATAGCTACAACTATCTCCATCACATCTCCCTTTATCCATCTTCCCAAGCTCCGCACCCGCTTGGCCTGCACGTGCGGCGAGCCCGCGATGCACTTCAGCGATGCAGGAGTTAAATCAGGCGTTGAGTGTCAGTTCATTTTCGACTGAGATAATATGACTATGAATAGGCACGGACAACACCAAAGCATAGCGACAAATAGAGGCGGTGCCCCACAGCTGTGGGCATTCCCAGGACAGCTGGACTGAAAGGGTGTGTCACCCAAAACTATATCGTCATACTAAAAGTGACAGATGGCTTTAAATGGGCACGTGCTGTCCGGTACTAAATACCTGCACTAATTCAGTTTGAAAGCGGCATTATGCCCGCCAGGGACCAGAGCAAATACAACCTTTTCCACCAGGCTTCTTACGAGCAATTATTAATAACATGACCGACAGCCCTCATCCTCTTCCTGATTGACTGTCCACCTCGAAGCCTGTGGTGCATAAATAAGGCACGCTTAACGGCACGCAACCGGAAACAGTTTGCTGAAGAGATGAGCACATGTCACGTCAGTGCACAGCGAGGCACATTTTTCATACTTCAAATGCAGCCGACGAGATGAGTAAAAACAAGCTCATGATAAAAGAGTGCAAAAATGGTATGTGCTAATAAATGACCGATTAAGCATAGTCGGGTTTGTATAAGAAAAAAGAGAAAAATACAGACGGTGAGCAATAATGAAGCAATGGGAGAGTGCGTGAAAGCGCGGATATACCTGCCTGTCCCTGCGTGTGCCGCCTGTTAAAGTGTGTGGGAGAACATGCAAACACGTGGCCCCAAAAGTGAACGCGACCGCCATCTGTTTCCAATTAACACAACCGTGAGGCAGGCAAATGTAAACAAGCACAGGCGCGATAATTGGAAACAGATGGCGCCGCTGCTCGTTCCTGCAAGGTAAACGGCGTACATGCACGAGTGCTCATTTTAAAGTTTCGAAAAAGTTTTGAGTGATTCCAAGAGGTCATCTCCTAAGCAGCACTTGCGCGCTGCCCTAGGCTCGACCTAAAAAGGGAAGTTAATGACCTATGAGGAATGCGCTAAAATATGTAAGCTTTAACCTTCTGAAAAATTCCACTATATACAACTGAAACACTCGGTACAATAACCTCAGGTATGCTTGGCCGCAAACGTACTCCCAATTGAGAAGTTCGCACAATCAGGGGCATCCACAAAGGGAACCATCTCCCTACTTTACTCATTCATAAGGGCTTGGAGTCCACACTCAGCTCCGAGACAACAAAAATGTTGGGATTCCATTCTTGCTACTCCTTTGGGGAAAAAACAATGGGGCTCCTTATCCTCTTAGGTGCTGCGCCTATTCCAACGGCCGACGGCACCACTACCTCAGGAGTGCTGCCGTCGGCCGTTGGACGTTCGAACCTCACCTGCGCAATGGAACGTTCAGCACTGGAGCTGGACGTTCCATAGCTGCTAAGAGGCTACACAAGGACATTTCCAAATACAACCGTTCTGTGTTCCTAGGAGAGGCTCATTATAAAATTATGCATGTGTGGTATTTGCATCCCCAGAAATTGCACAAAATATTCCCTAACACTTCAGATAGATGTTGGAGGGGATGTGGACTCCTGGGGGACTTCAGACATATTTGGTGGGACTACACTTCAGTCTAACCCTTTTGGAAAGAAATCCTGTCACAAATTAAATTGATCTTGGGTTATCCACCTCCCGCCACAATGGAGCCCACTCTCCTGGGGATTTAAGATCCCAGTTTGAAATGTCAAACGCAAGGGGATCGCTCTGTAATGTGGCTGTGCTTGGGGGCTGCCAAGATGGCAATAGCTGCAGCATGGAAGAAGACAGAGGACCCCTCCCTCACACAATGCCACGCCAGGTTATGGCAAGCACCAGCAATGGAAAGAAGGGCTGATATTGTGTAGGACTCGAGAAAATGGTTTGACTACATCTGGGCCCCTCTGGTAGAATACTTGTTGGAGGGTTTGCCTTATTTGCTTGTGGTCCCAGACTGAGAGCTCTCCACCTCTTTCATATTTAATAATCCATAGAGCTGCTACTCCTGGGTCAGGAGACTAGATGGACTCGGTTCGTGGCCGGCTCTAGTTGGACCGCCCTCACATATAACCAATCTTGAACTATTACTGCTGTGATATATATGTTTGTTTATATTTGTTTCTCTTTTAGTTTTTCTAAAGATAGGGTGTGGGTGGAAGGCACGTGAGCCAAATAACAATGTGACTCACAATGGGATGTAAGTGAGATGTGGTACATGGCAACTCTAGAAGCAAACAGTGGGGTTTTGAAGGTTTGATGTCAATTCAGATTGAGACCTAGTACACAAGATTAATATTTTTGGGGGGAGATTCCTGTAACTCTTGATCTGGAAGCTATGCTGATGGTTCCCACCATTGTTTCTCTTGTACTGTTCTAAAACCAAAACCAATAAAAACATTTTGAAACAAAAAGGTTTATTTTGACAGGTCAAACTGCAGTATTTCTACTGTCACAGTAGGGCTATAATGGTAGGTCTGAAGCCATGTTTACACTGCCACTGTAGTGGATGGCACAATATGTGCTACAGTCTACTGGTGACATTTAATTTATAGGTACTGGGTACATTTTGAATGATATACTAGGGACTCATATGTAGGTTAAATATACCAAGTAGAAGTTTAACAATTTCATCATGTTGAAAGGTGAAACCTGCATGCATCTGTGTGATTTCGGAAGACACTGCCAGGTAAAGTGCCGGTGGCAAAGATTTTTTGTTACCTCACTATTTATATGTGCCACATGGTGCCATGTATAAGATACCCCACATGATGTTCAAAGCCCTGAATAAATTATTGGTGGAATTGCTGTGGATGGGCAGGTGAAGGAGAGCTAAACTTACCCACTTAAATGATAATGTGGCAGGGGTGGACTTGAACTTCCAGATATTGAATTATGCTGGTTCGAGGAGGGTGATAATTGGGAGAAGAGGCAAACTCTGATCCACGCAAGGAGAAATCGCATTAGACAGCATACTGAATAGAGGCATAGGGGTCCCATGATGCATGCTGTTTTTCATTAGACAGGCCTGTAAAGTGCGGGGAATGGTGATTTTTAAAAAATTCAAGCGACCACCATCTAGGTTGAATATGTGCATATGGAGCATATCCCTGTTGGCTCTGATTGCTTTTAGCATAGCAGTGAGCAAATGGGATACGAAGGGATGTAGATCGCTTGCAGCGATCTACCCTAACAGGAAATTTATAGCTTTTACTGATGCACAAGAAACATTTGGAGTAGGCCTGGGGCAATTCTTGCAGGATTCCAAAATTGCATACACGGCCAAAGAAATAAGACAAACTTTTCCAGATTCACCACCACACACAAGCAATTGTGGATTTGTATGCTCTCTCACACTGTAAGAGGCTGATATCAATTACATATAAAGCACAGCATGTTGATACACCTTCAGAAAGGTTGAAGGTATTTGATAATTGGCAAGACTGCAGGAGAACCTATCTCAGAAGAAGAGTGGAATAGGGTATGTGCTGCAACAAATGATGTGTTGAGCAATACGCAAATCAAACTCATGCGATACAGTTGCACCCATATGACGTATTTATCCGCAGATAAACTGACTAAATAAAATGCACCCAGGGTGAACCTGGGAGTGCCCAAGATGTCTCACAGAAGGGGTGGATTTTGCATATTAAACATGTACTTGCCGAGATGTGAGGAGCTACTGGGTGAAGGTGCTAGATAAATTAAAGTATTGCACTGGCTGCAAGATCCCCTAGTAGTCATGCAGTGTCTGTTTGGGTTCATAGTGAGGAGAAGGAAAACAAGGAAAGTAACCAGGAAATTTACAGTGCTAGGCCCGGGACTGGCTAAAAGACGAATTGCACTAAATTGGCTTTCAGCTGGGACTCCAACGCTTGACACATGGGTAAAGCATATGATAGAATGGGCCATGCAGAGAAGATCCATATGAAAAGCACCAGACGAGATGATAAACTCATTGATGACTTAAAGTGCTGGGAGGACATGATCAGATTAGTAAGGGACGCCACAGATGCCAGGCTTCCCTGAATAGGTGGGGCGTGTTGGGATAGGCAACCCGCCATGTTGAGGAAATAAGGAGCAAAGAGACTAATACTCTTAATGGTATCTGGGCTACAGTGAAGAGAATGAGAGAAAAGGTGAAGGGTTTGCACAGTGCAATGCAAGGCAAACTTAGATGAGGAAGGACAAAAAAACAATGTGTTTATACAATAAGTGTAAGATGATTGGATCATAAAGGATCAAGGCGCTTTGAGAGGAACTCCAAGGGGGAACACAGGAGGAATGAGAAATGATAGTGTAAACAGAGTGAAGTTGTATCATTTCGAATTGTTTATGGTTGATTGATGCATATTATTGTACACAGTATCGAGTTGAATGCTTGAACAGTACTAATATGTGATGAAGAGGCCGAATTTGTAGGCTTTGACGCTAAACGTGCAAAACTTAATAAAAGTTACTTCACTAAATGTTGAAAGGAGGCACTTTACCACTGGTTAGCAGGAGTAAAGTGCAGAGAGTTCTAAGGCAAGCAAAAACATAGGGTACAGCAAAAGGCGAAAAATCCGGCATGACCACGCAGAAATGGCAGATTTCTTACAATGACCTGAAAAAAACACAACCACTGACTGACTACTACTAAATTGTCAAGTTAAGTATATATTTACTATTCTTAACTCCACATCTACATACATTATTCTTACATAGCAGTGTAGTATTTAGGTTGATGAAGTGGAGAATGGTTTTTGGTCATGCAATATAACTCAAGCGATGTAGTGGGGACGTACCAAAACAGAAGGCTCTTCTGGCTTCCTCTCGTAAAAACACCCAGATCTAGCAACTGCAACCATGAGTGGAGAGTGCACTTTCCATGGAATGTAAGCCAGAGACCCATGGGTGATTTACCTCAGAGGCAGTCCCGAAACTGAAGGGCGGGATTGAGGTGCATTAGGACACTTGTCCTCATTAGGGCCAAGCGTATCCCTTAAAGCTTCTATGCACAATCTCCCTTGGATTAACCTTAGATGACTATTGGGCAACATTGTCAACATCAATCGTCCCCCAGGCAAACATTCTTCAAGAAAAACCTTCCGCTGATGTCCCTTTTTGACATCCTGCCCCATTTGCTGGATTAATGGCAAGTTGGATCACAGCCACCTCCCTACAAGTTGTAGTCCAAGGCATTCATCTAAAGAACCTACATCGAAAGGAAGTACTACAATTTAGTAGCGGCATGTCAGATGTTTTTGTGAGGCTGAGGTTAACAAACGGAAGTGAGGCCGATTCTAAGACAAGAACCCTTTTCAAACTTTAATAGAAGGTCCTGTAAGGAAAGTAGAAAACACTGAAAATCTATCATCATCTAATGGATAGCTGTGTTAGCTTCATCGTCCTTAATAAATTGGGCAGCTTTGCTTTAAAATATATTAATAAATATTGCAGCGGAAACACACAGCCCTTCAAAAGGGAATAATAGAGAATAAGGATAATTCTGGCCGACGCTCCCGTGACGTGCCAGATTTAATGTGGCCTCTACAGAAATTAGAGTGAATTACCAGGTAAATATTTACCTAGTATATGAATTCCATTCCATCTCCCAGTCCCTACAAAGGCACTTTGTATTTGTTGACTAATCATAAATTCCACTGCTTACTCAGCACAAATTGCATTACTGACTCATCATAAATTTGGCAGTTTAATGTTTAGTTTACACCTTCCTCCTGTCATAGTTATTTGAAAGGCTTGTTGTACAAGAGCCAACACCTTTATTACTACAGACCCTGATGTATTTCATGCATCTAAAAGAACACGCTTGTCCCAAATTACAGAGATAAATTTACAAGTGAAGATCTCAGGGCACTCAGAATTACACCTACACATGGGCATATATCCTCCCCTAGAGTTATGCTTTTTTTTTTTACAGAGTTTTATATAGCGTGAACTTGACCCGAAGGTATCGGTTATCAGAGCGCGTTACATAGCACCAGATGCGTTACATGAGGACACATTCATTTTTTGTTAGGCACGGGGAGATTAAATGATTTGCCCAGAATCACAGGATGTTGAGCATCGTTGCCGTGCCTCAAACCCAGTTCACCAGATTCGAGACCAACTGCCCTAGCCGTTAGGCCAACTCAACTCTCCATAATAATAATACGAGTTGGTTGGGACATGTACAACTCAAATTATGACTGTTAAGTTACTAATGACAAATGTATGGGTTTATTTCAAGCATAAATCCACCAAATCTATCTCTGAATAGAGTAGTCGGAGACCTCAGCTTTCACTGCGTAGAACTATGAATTGAAAAGAATAGGGAAACAGACATCCCTAGAAGAAAGTAATACACATCTGACAAGTATCAGAAGTGGAGTAACCTAAAGTTAGTAGCCAGCACCCTGGGCTCTGTATTGCGAGATCATGGAGCCAGATATCAACTACATGGGATGTGTGTGTGTGTGTAATGGTAATATGAGATGGATCATGTTTTTATATTTCATTACTAATTTACTTATTTGCAACTTTTTAAGTAAGCACATCTATTGTTTACAGTTTTAACAATGTGATTTGCGTCCATATTTGCAATGTCCAAAGTAACATGAACATACTTTTAAAAATGTATATATATTTTATTTGTTTTTTTATATTTTGTAAACATGTTTACAATGTGAATTATGAGTACATGCAATGCCTAAAGTTATATGAGAATGTTTCCTTTTATATATATTTAGGTGTCATTTTTTGCTGTTCGGGTTATTACCTTCTGCCCATTGATTTCTATATGATTCCCTTGTTGTATCTGTGAGTTGCTATGTGTGATATATGACGTACTGCAAGACTTGGGAGAAGAAGATTTGAGACACTTTTGACTGTAGCACTGCTAAAGCATGTGAGTGTATTTTTGAGTGAATTGCAACTGACTTACCCTTTGTATGGGGTGTTTTTGTAATTCTATGTCCTCTTAGCTCCCTTTCTTAATTTTCTCTTTGCTTCTCCCACTTTGTAGTAAACATTTTCCATAATCCAGCCACTTTCCAATCTCACTCCCACATTTGCACTTAAAACATAGATGTAGGCGGGTGAAGGTATATTCATTTATGACAGAGTAATCTGCATATATAAATGATAAATTCTGAGATCTCTACCCAGACCTTTGTCAATGAAATGTATGCAGATCTGAAATACCACTACGGTAGTAAAACTACACAGACTCATAAATGCTTTTCTGAATTGGCCTCTGTTTGCCTTACATAGAGGGCTTTTGTAAAAGAAAATCTGATAGGGTACTGACTAATTTACATTCAGTGCCTTAAGCACTATATTCTCCTTGTTTAGAGCTCCATGTGGGAAGGAACACCATGTAAAGGATATCGATTTTTCACTAAAAGTAATCATACAAACACAACTCAGCAAGATAGTGAGACGACATATATATGGATACAGGAAATTTACTCACACTTTAGGGTCACATTTTCAGTACCAACATGTATGGCCCCCAGCTCCTTGAAACCCTTATGGGTGATATATATTAGCACTTTACAAATAGGAATTATTATTATTATGTTGGGAATTTCCATGAGAAGAATTTTTTGGCAGATTTCTTGCCAGAGACATGTATTCCACTTAGAACTCCTGAGAGGTAGGCAGGCAAAAATACTGCTGCTCTAATGGGAATGGCATTTTTCCTCAGCCTCCTTAACCCCTTTGCTGAGGGGGTAATTCTCCCAAGGTGCGGGGGGGGGGGGGGGGGGGGGCGCGGCGGTGCTCGTGACAAGCCCAGCTCGTCATGGGTCACAGTGCATGCTCGTCACAACCCAGCCCACTGATTAATTCTCCCGCACAAGAGGGAATCAATCGCGCGTGGGCGGCGCGCAGCCGTTATGACAAGCCCAGATCGTCATGAGCACAGCTCCACTGGACTCATGACGAGCTGGGCTCATCATGAGCACCGAACAAGTTATGATAGATTTGTATAGCGCTATAATTATTTTTTTATGGCCCTGCAGCAGCATTAGGAGCTTGCAATACAGGCTCATTGGCCGCCACCCAAACCCTAAATCAGGACCTGTATAATGGATGATGTGGGCAGATGTACAAAGAGTTTTAGCATATAATCTGATTTGGTAAATGATAGGGATTGTGAACGGTTAAACCCCTTTCCAAATGTACCAAGCCTATTTAATGATTGAGAAAAGGTTTTTTGCATCGTTAGATGAGTTTAGTAAACCATACCAAATCGGTATTTATTAGGGACGTGTTTAAGGCATCCCTTCCAAATACTGATTCCTTTATGGGATGCATTAATGTTTTAATTAAACGTCAAACATTAATATTTTACCACCACCTCAAAGGTGGTGGTAATACATTCCTAAACGGGAAAGGGTCACTTAGGGACCCCTTGCCCTTTTTGAATTTAAGTGAAACTTTTCATTCATTTAACACATCCTGTTTTCCTTCAGAGCAAATTAGCTGCATTCAATGTGATGGCAACGAATCACAGTGGATCGCAATTTGAGACTCACCTCATTAATATTTGTGAAATAGGTCGAATTGCGACTCACTATGATTTGGTATTGTGTGAACTGACCTATTAGTACAAAGGTTGGTTAGTAAAATACGAATGTATTCTGTAAATGTTGCGCACAAATGACAACCCCTTTTAACGAATGCATTGCTACTACATCTGGCCCATAGTTTCTATGCTTGAGGCCAATGAGGGCGTATGGCAGGACATTGCGGTAGCAGATTCTTGTTTTTGGTCTGCGTTGGAGTTCTATTCTACACGTCCTATTGTATTTATTTTTAAATGGTGCATAGTACTGTGAGAGCAGATTTGTTGACATGTAACGCACAGAGTGTAAGAAGGTAGGCATTAAGCTTAAGTAAGGGCACTCTAGTCCTTGTTGTCCATTACACTGTGACACTGCAGTTTAACACGTGACTCTAGCGGCTGTTTTTATTCTGTGTCATAATAAAGACTCGTAGACTTTCCCAAACTGAAAAATGAATTCCCTTCTCAAGCACAAAGCATCTGTCCCCGCTGAATAATATACTATGTAACATTCTATGTACTGGGAGCAGATGCTGTGAACACTAGAACTCCAGGTATTAGAATAGTGAGAAAATCCTCAAATGTATTCCTTTCTTAACTATTAGAACATTGGAATGTTGGGAGCTCCATTAAAAACAATGGAGTGCTCTGGTCTTATAATGGCTGGTATAAGCCTGGAGCTCCAACATTCCAATGTTTCTTTGTTCACAGCTCTGGCTGTGAACAAAGGCTTCAGGGAACCTCAGGGGATTCCAATCCACTCCCGCTCCCAAAAGGCTTTGTTTTTTTTTTGTTAGAACATTCTGTCCTCTAGTGACAGAATGTTCTAATAGCCTTATAGCCCTTCGTAGATGGGCTATACCGCTATTAAAGTCCCTCTCCCTTGTTAAAGGCCCTCGCCTTCGGCTTGGGCCTTTAACGCTGGAGAGGGCCTTTAATAGCTGGTATAGCCCTCTACGGCGGGCTATAAGGCTATATTGCATTTTGCTTTATTTCTATTGGTTAAGAGCGTGTGAACCACATACTAATGTAGCCAATGTATGAAGGTTTTGTCTAAAGCCATATAAAAGGGTTTGATTTCTCTGTGTTAGGTGGAGACCCTTCCCACTCTCTGAAGTTGACTTCATGCTAGACATTGGCTAGAACTCTACTGAGTTTTGCTGTACTTTCTATTTAATCGAATGCCTATCGATTTTACTTTGATGGTCCAGCTAAATCATTTTTATATTTTAATTCATTTAAGAAGACCTTAAAATGGAGATCCTTGTCTGTCGTCCTTTACCAGAAATGCGTTGTTATTGGCTTCAGTACATTTGCCACCCCAATTACTAAGAGACACAGGTCCAAAGAGGAGCACCAAAGTCTGGAAGGGACTACACTGCTCCCGGTCCGGTGTCAGTGCGCAAGAAGGAAATTTATGTATGAGTTTGCGCACTCATCAAAAAATCAATGGGAGTACGGATCACTTGTCCTGAGTAACCAGGGTTTGTTAATTTTTCGTTTTGTGTACCGATAAAAAACCCTCATTCACGTACCGAGGCTCGGGTGGCGGTATATCTTGGTTCTCCGCCTCTCTCTTAGCAACGTGACAGCATCATCATTGGGTCCGTTCTCATGCTTCCTCCACCCGGAGGTAAACCACTGGTTGGTACAGTAGTGATCAGTGATGGTGGATAACAGTGTAAGTGAAGAAAACATATTTAAAAAGCTTGTGTAGCCAGACAAAAGGAAATTTTAATGGGTCTGGATTACGGCTTACTTTAAAAAAATTGCATGCGTAGGAAGGGGAGTTAGGAGTCTTCCGCACTATTCAATGTCCATTGCACACTGACAGAATGATATCTCTAAGTAACTCACTTTTGAAAAGATGCCACAGCTCACCGCAACCCCTGATAGTATACTTGGAATCCAATAAGAATGTCCTTTGTTTCCCGTAGGATATCCTGAAAGATATCCCACTCTCTCCCACTCGGTGCATTCCTCAGCCGTGAAACACAGCACACAACGGAAAGTACGTCACCTAGCGTGGAGCCTGTTTTGTTTGTACGCTTCTGTAATCCTTTCCCTTGGCCAAGGAGCACAAAGCATTCTGTTTTTCTTATTTGTCGAGAACAGCAGATTACTCTTCATTCAGAGGAAGTGAGCAACCACTCATTCATGTTCAGGGCAGAGCATTCCCGGACAGCTGGGTCAGGGGTAGCTTGGTTAGTATGATTGGGGGGGTGAGCTTCAGATTTTCCAACAATTACGCTGGCATATAATGTTAAAATACATGATAGGACAAGCAGGGTGCACAAGAGAAGCCTATGGGGCAGTGGAAAGGGAGAGGAATGCGGATTGGGGGGGGCACTAAGTGAGAGAAATCACAATATTCTGTAAAATGACCATAATTTTTGAGGAATTTCAAGATAGTGTGTGTGTGTTTTTGTCTGTGTGTGTGTAAAAATTCCTGGCGAAATCCAACAGACACCTCTCCATATCCGACTGACAGCACCTGCACCCAACTATGTATAAGAAAATCCATTTATTAGGGGGTGTAACATCCCAAACACCCTCATTTGAAGCTACGCCACTGAGCTGTGTCTTGTAACAGAGTAAGGCAGAATTAAGCCACGTTTTGTGTTATCGGTTTAATTGCTGATGATGACAGAGGTAATTACTCATTACTGTGATTTTTTATGGAATAGTAGCTCGAGAGATTTGTTTTGGTCAATGGGCAACACTGTAAGACATGTTGCAATGCACATATGTAAAGCTTGCACCATATTACATTACATTAAGCCAGTGATGTCCATCATAGGTCAAGGAGGACCGGATTTATACAAGCATTTCAGGATATCCATATACAGTATTACGTACAATGAATCTAAAATGTACTCATTTACATAGCCGGTTGTTATCCAAAAAATCTGGCATGGATCGAGCCCTCCTGAGCCTTCGTTGGACACCTTGTTAAGAAGAGCTTCTGTAGATGGGCCCTTGACAATGTGGACAACCCTCATTCCTCTTGTTCTTCTTCTACTGCTGGGCAGTTTCCTTAAAAAACAGCAGAAGGGGCGTTGTGTCATTTCCCTGCCAATGACACATAAGTCTGTCACTTTCATAGGAGGTTCTGACATGGTGAGTGTACACGTCACATCCTGTTTCAGGAGAACCCCTGGCTAGGAACAGCAGATGTCAAAAGAACACGCTACACTGCGCATGCACCGTCCTTGATAATGGCGTGAGGGATGTGTGAGGTCCCAGAGGGGATTAACTCCTGCCATGAGATAAGAAAGGTTTGGGAAGGCCCAAAGCCTCTTGAGTTTGTGGGTCTTCCAAACGTTCCAGGGAAACCCAGCCCTGGAATGCCCAGACACACAGTACTCCTCCGCCATGTGCTAATTAATATAGCACATGAGCAGGGTTATGAGTTCAAAGTCACCTTTTGTGAATGCCTGGCACTTGTAAATCTTATCGAGCCACTTCTGCTTGAGTCTAACGGGTCTGTGAATCAGCGCCAACAACTTCTGTTTTTCCTAAAAATGCTATAACTTTTCCATCCCACCCACAAACGCTTACTCCAGACTGATCTGAACATATTTTATTCTAGCAATATATTTCCACTGTAATACGTTCCCCTGCTCCGCTTTGACTGTGTTTTATTGCTTCTATATTTAGCCGTTTTCTGTATTATTAAATCTCACTTAAATGTGGTAACTGGGAGCTCTGCCACAGCAGAAGCGGGTCAGGGAGGAGGCGGTCCCCTGGTCCACAGAGGCCGCCTCACTCTGCAGACTCGTGCTGGCCGGAAATACAGAACGTATTTAGGAAGCAGCACAGGAAATGGCGCCCTCTGCCCAGCCCCTTCCCATAGGCCTCGCGGATAAACACGGGCAGATACAATGGGACATTTGTTATCTGCTTACAGGAGCCAGGAGGCTTTTTCAAAACATAATGTTGTTAAGTGATGGAGAAGAGCCAAACCCCATAAACAGTTTATCATATTTGAATTACTGGCCCTCCTGGCTGCAGTTATAGTAACAACGACAGAAAGATGAAAACAGAACAAGCATTTGAAATGCAATAGGTCTCGCATTAGGAAAGTTTGAGTTATTGGTCTTGTAAATGACAATTGTTTTATTTATGTGTTTGTTTTGAAAATAGCTAAATTAATAGCTTTGTCATTTACAATGCCAATAGTTTTAACTTTCGCAAACGTGACACCTATAACCTGGGGTTGCGCTGAGTGGTGCTATGGTGGTGCTGAGTGGTGCTGTGGTGGTGCTGAGTGATAATGTGGTGGTGCTGAGTGATAATATGGTGGTGCTGAGTGGCGCTGTGGTGGTGCTGAGTGGTGCTGTGTTGGTGCTGAGTGGTGCTGAGTGGTGCTGTGGTGGTGCTGAGTGATAATGTGGTGGTGCTGAGTGATAATGTGGTGGTGCTGAGTGATGCTGGGGTAGCGCTGAGTGATGATGTGGTGATGCTGAGTGATGCTGTGGTGGTGCTGAGTAGTGCTGTGGTGGTGCTGAGTGGTGCTGTGGTGGTGCTGAGTGATGCTGGGGTGGCGCTGAGTGATGCTGTGGTGGTGCTGAGTGGTGCTGTGGTGGTGCTGAGCGGTGCTGTAGTGGTGCTGAGTGGTGCTGTGGTGGTGCTGAGTGATGCTGTGGTGGTACTGAGTGGTGCTGTGGTGGTGCTGAGTGGTGCTGTGGTGGTGCTGAGTGATGCTGGGGTGGCGCTGAGTGATGCTGTGGTGGTGCTGAGTGGTGCTGTGGTGGTGCTGAGTGATGCTGGGGTGGTGCTGAGTGGTGCTGTGGTGGTGCTGAGTGATGCTGTGGTGGTGCTTAGTGGTGCTGTGGTGGTGCTGAGTGATGCTGTGGTGGTGCTGAGTGATGCTGTGGTAGTGCTGAGTGGTGCTGAGTGGTGCTGTGGTGGTGCTGAGTGATAATGTGGTGGTGCTGAGTGATGCTGTGGTGGTGCTGAGTGATAATGTGGTGGTGCTGAGTGATAATGTGGTGGTGCTGAGTGTTGCTGGGGTAGCGCTGAGTGATGATGTGGTGATGCTGAGTGGTGCTGTGGTGGTGCGGAGTGAAGCTGCGGTTGCGCTGAATGATGCTGTGGTGGTGCTGAGTGGTGCTGTGGTGGTGCTGAGTGGTGCTGTGCTGGCGCTGAGTGATGCTGGGGTGGCGCTGAGTGATGCTGGGGTGGCGCTTAGTGGTGCTGTGGTGGTGCTGAGTGATGCTGTGGTGGTGCTGAGTGATGCTGTGGTAGTGCTGAGTGGTGCTGAGTGGTGCTGTGGTGGTGCTGAGTGATAATGTGGTGGTGCTGAGTGATGCTGTGGTGGTGCTGAGTGATGCTAGGGTGGCGCTGAGTGGTGCTGTGGTGGTGCTGAGTGATGCTGTGGTGGTGCTGAGTGACGCTGGGGTGGCGCTGGGGTGGCGCTGAGTGATGCTGGGGTGGCGCTGAGTGATGCTGTGGTGGTGCTGAGTGATGCTGGGGTGGCGCTGAGTGATGCTGTGGTGGTACTGAGTGGTGCTGTGGTGGTACTGAGTGGTGCTGTGGTGGTGCTGAGTGATGCTGGGGTGGCGCTGAGTGATGCTGTGGTGGTGCTGAGTGGTGCTGTGGTGGTGCTGAGTGATGCTGGGGTGGTGCTGTGGTGGTGCTGAGTGATGCTGTGGTGGTGCTGAGTGATGCTGTTGTGGTGCTGAGTGATAATGTGGTAGTGCTGAGTGATAATGTGGTGGTGCTGAGTGATAATGTGGTGATGCTGAGTGGTGCTGTGGTGGCGCTGAGTGGTGCTGTGGTGGTGCTGAGTGGTGCTGTGGTGGTGCTGAGTGATGCTGGGGTGGCGCTGAGTGATGCTGTGGTGGTGCTGAGTAGTGCTGTGTTGGTGCTGAGTGGTGCTGTGGTGGTGCTGAGTGATGCTGTGGTGGCGCTGAGTGATGCTGTGGTGGTGCTGAGTGGTGCTGTGGTGGTGCTGAGCGGTGCTGTGGTGGTGCTGAGTGGTGCTGTGGTGGTGCTGAGTGATGCTGGGGTGGCGTGTACCCCTGGCATGTGCCCTGTGCTTCTTGCAGGCAATGTTTGTGACAATATCAGGAAATCAATAGCAAAAGCCGACACACAAGAACATAAAACAGGCCCACAAACAGCCATAAAACACACAATGACCTGTCAAGACAGACCTCCGGGCACTGCCTGATTACCATATAGGCCAGTCCAACCCTGATCACAGACGTATGAAAAGCTGAATGGATCTTCTGCGATTCAAACCTGCAAACATGATGTCAAACACAAATGTCTGTTTTGTATTTACTAGTCCACAGAGCCACCAGGTTAGATTTGATTGTGTTATGTTAACGTTATGTTGAGGTGGATTTAAATGTGTTAATGATGTGGAGGGGCATTCAAAATGTAAATGTAAACTGAAGAAACGGTGAATTGTCATACAAGTAAAGAATGTTTTATGTATCACTTCCCTTAACTCACATGAAAGACAATGTGGGATACATATGATTGTATATGTGCCCGTTTTGTAACTTTTGTAGAGATCTAATTGGAACATGCAGTGCACTGGTTTGAATTCTAGCAGGGGCATTTCATCATTCTGAGAATGGTCTAATAAGCATCACGGGGTCAAGTGAAGTTGGAATCTGTTTGTATGACTCCTGCCAGTGCCCCTGTAACGCTCCCCTGTCCACTAGCTCAGCTCCCGGTCCTTCCATCTCCATACACAGTTCCTGTATTGTTGGCATTCCCTGGCACTCAGTCTTCATACATGATACCTAGTGTGGTTATCAGTGCTAGACGGTTTATGACAGTAGGTGGTATAGATTTTCACACCCGACTCCCACATTCCATTCAACATACGTGCTTTATTTTCAGACATGGCAACGGACCCGATTCACGATTTTTAAAGCAAACAATGCTTTATTTTGTCTGCCTCTCGCCTGAAATTGCCTCTCTCTCAATTTTTTTGTGCAGATTTATATACCGCGAGCTCGACCCGAAGGTATTGGCGCGCTTTACAGGAGCACCAGTTAAGTTACACAAGGACACATTCTGTTTTTGGGGGGGCGAGGGGGGTAGTCAATAGACGTCAATGGTGGAAATGAATTCTCCTAAATTGTGTGTTTATTTACCTGGGAAGCATGAAATGTTGAATCAGTCTTGGCACGCTTCAAACTTCGCCCAGGTTAACATTTAAAAAGACTTGCTCTGTTTTTTTATTTCAGCAAATACATGATTTCGCTTTAAAACAATGCAACATGTCTCATTCTTGTTTTTTCATCCTTTTTTTTCATCACACAGTTGTTCATTTTCTATGACTTTTGTTAGTTTGTATTTATTAAAAGGCAGCCTCAATTAGTGGAATAAAAGCGTGTTGCCTTTCTGTGAGTAATGTTTAGAGGTCCCCTCTGAGGTTGTTATGGATAATAACTATAGCTTTCGGCCCTGCGTATTGTCTTCCCTGGACACTTAAGTAGCCGGCTATGAGATTGTTGGTAACCGAGCAAATGAAAGGCGTTTGTGCACAGCCGTGGTAGTTGTCACAAACACACCTCTCCTTCCCTCAGCCTACCTCCCCCGCCACCACACCCCAGCAGACACCCTCACACCACCGTGTTGATATGCAAGTAGAGGAGAGAAGCACTGAAGTGAAGCTTTCCTAACTGGGCAAACTGGTTTTGATGGCCCGGGGCAGTGTCAGAGTGGGTAAAAGAGGAAAAACGCCAAGAAGGGAGGGGTGCTGGGGGTGGTAATGCAAATAATTAAACCGATTTCAGGGAAAGAAAAGGGAGAAAAACGTGAGAAAAAAGAAAACTGTTAGGGAGGGATGGGTGAATGAGAGGGGACATGCCAGAGGTGGTCTCCTGGGAGGACCACCGTGTGCTAGGTGGGGGACGGGGAATGAAGCTGTCAAGAGGGGACAGCACTCAAAGTGAAAGAGCTCGACAGATGACGGGACGTGTTCAGAGACACCCGAGGAACGCAGATAAAGGTCAGGCTGGTGGAGAAGTGGAGGGCCCTGGGGTGAAGAAACGTGCAGAGAAAAACAGATGACGAAAGACAGGAGTGATAGTGCAAGAAGGGTAGCAAAAGTGATGGAAGTAGAAAAAAAGAGGTGTGAGAAAGAAGTTAAACAAGAAGGTTATAACCTTTTAATCGTGTTATTTACACTTCACAATACAAATGGGTGCAATTCTCCAATCGGACCTTAAAATCGGTCGGTCAGGGTGGTGATAATCCCTCACACCGGAAGTAGAGTCAAGACTGATGTGCATATAGCTGGAGGTTGTATCATGAGCAAAAAAACGTTGGGTTGGGATGTTACCCCGAGCGAATGACAGTGAATAGACACATTTCAAGTATGCAAAAGACACACAGGATACTTAAAAGCGGCCGCGAAATAAAATGAAAAGCGGCCGCGAAAAGTTATCTGCTCAGCTGATGCCCTGAAAGTAAATAAAAACAAGTTGGTTGCGGTAAATATTTATTTTAATTGTTGTTGGAAGGCGGTGACCCCAGGGCCGGCTGACCGGGGTGGCCAAACATGTAGTCTGCCGGTAACGTGCATGGGTGCAGGCACGAGGTCTGGAGGTCGTTTCAGGTCCGATGGAGTAATGTGTTATAATAAAAAATGAAAAGCGGCAGGGAAATGCTCTCGGCATTGCGGGGGGCGCATTAATTTGAAGTGTGAAGCAGGGGGCGGGAGAACGTATCCCTTTGAAGTAAAGCTCTCGGCGCGCTGGAGAAGCGTGAGCCTGGTGGGGGGGGCGGGATGCCAGCGAGTGGGAGGGAACGGGCCAAGCGCGCGCTCGAGAAGTCACGGATGAACAATTAACACGCATTGTCGGAAATCCGGCTGGTTTGAGAGACTTTGGTTCAGCAGTAATAGGTTCGAGTATAACTCGACCTAAAAAAGACTGTCTATATAACACAATGTAGCGCCCATAACTACTAACAGGAAAGAAATGGGAGCAGGGGTATCCTTAGGCATGTGCAAGCTGTCCACCAAACCCCAGGGGCCTCCACGCCAATATATATTCTTAATATAATAATCCTCTGAGGATGGATACATATTTGGGCGGCAGCCCCTGGCAGGGATTTAGCGGCCTACGGCTCTGTTCCACTTACAAACACCCTGACCCCCCCCTCCCCCTCTTCACTGGCCTTCATGCTCCGCCCTGCCCGGACCCTCTCTTCCGGGGTCCCCTACCTACGCTCCCTGCCCAGGGCCGCCATGAGCCTAGAGCCGCCCCTGATGGGAGAGCATGGGGTGGGTGTTGAGATGGTGTGCGAAGGGTTGATGGAGTCCACACACTGGCCTGAGGGTCCCATAATGCCCAGATGGAACTTGCACAGAAACAAGCATTGGCAAACCCAACTGGTCTCACCTTTAGGATCTAGCGGCTTTGTCAATGGTTTTTGGTGAGGCTGAACAGCATCAGCAAAAAGCAATGGTTTTTTCCAATGCTGTTCAGTCGCAGCAAAAAAAAGGCATAATGATGCAGTCGCTGTTGGCGGTTGCGTCACTCTGTAGGTACGCTAATACATCGCCACAAATGCACGCACCTTCAGAAAGATATTCTTTTAATGACCAATCCTAAATCAGTGAATTAAGAAAAAAGAAATTGCAATTGTGTAAAATTGCTTTTGTGGAGACATTATCAGCAAGATAAGGCTTTTCATCCTGCAAAACGTCTTGCAAGAGAGAGAAGACATATTTACTTTCTTATTTTGCAACTATGAAAATGAAATCTGGGGATTTGATCCATTAATTTATTGATTACAGAAAAGCTTGCACATTTTTGAGTGATGGAATAATGCTTCCTATCATGTAAGTGGCTTAATGCAGGTATTTCTTGAAAATAGCTTTTGGAGATGATATGCATTATAGCATTAGAGCCACTACCATGTGCTATACTGGTTGTGAAAGGCCCTGAATCTGAATTATAAGCTTGAGCCTATAACAATGGCGAAGGCCTTTAATATCAAGCAAAGCAAGTCAGAAGAACTCTAATGTCATTAGAACATTTCACTCAATGAGGGTAGATTGCTCCAAATTAACAAGGGAGAAAGAAAAGCATTGGATGTTGGAGCAGCCATTTTTGGCCCAGCGCTGCTCCATTACCTTCAATGCAGCTTTCAACATCCCTATGTTCTAATACTTATTATCATACATGTTTTGCTTTCAGTGGTTCATTTGTGTTGGTAGTTACAGGTGGTGGTCAGAAACACTCATTTTACAGGGCCCGGATACATTTCATCCTTGGATTTTGACCCAGAGCGAGAGGGAGAGGCAGAAAATGGAGGGCCGAGAGAGAGGAATTAAAACAGCGACAAAAGGAGAAAGTGGGATGAAAAAGAACCTGCAAAGTGATATAACGAGACAGGAAGTTTAGGGTGGTGGAAGAAAGATATATGAGGTTGGATCAAGAATTGGTGGCCAAGGTAGGGTTTCAGGAGGTCTGGTGATGCATTTCTAGTTCTAGTTCATGTGTTTTTGTACAACGCGCCTACCCCTTCGGCCTCTCAGCTCTGAGAAAGACATACAAGCTAGATTCCTTGATGCATTTCTAGGATATTACAGGACTGAATTTAGAAGATTTGAGTTTCCAAGAGTTTTCTGATGGTTGTTTCTGGCTGATCCAATCTAAGGTTGGTAGGGAAAGCATTCCATAACTTGGGGACAGAATATGCAAATGAGTGTCCACCACATCTCACCTTTCTGTCCTTGGGTACTGTCAGCAACTTTAGGATCCAGATCGCAAAGGCCTCCAAGGAATGTAGAGAATAAGGAGCTGCCGATGAGGGGAGGGCCTTTTCCGTGTATTGCTTGACAGGCCATGCACAGAACTTTGAAATAACTCATTTTTTGCACCGGAAGCATATCTAAGAAAATATTGGGCCATTGCACTTATTCTATTATTATTTTTCTTTCTTGTTTGAAAAATGTTATTTTTCATTTTGATTCCCATCTCTTTTGGTGCTTACATGCAAGCAAGGTTTTATTTTCAAAGTTTTGATTGTTGCAATAGTGACTGCCTGGCTTTGTGAATCAAGGAGTAAGGTAGCATACTACCTGAACATTGAGTTTTAAATATTGTGCCACTACACTTTTGTCAAGGTTGGGATATAAACGTAAGTGTAGATTTAATGTTCTTAGGGGCATATGTGCTAACATTTCATGCAGCACAGTAAATTAAGTTGCTGTAATGCGTGAAAGCGAAAGAACAGAACTTCATCATATTTGTAAAGATATGTCGCAGTTCTGCTCCCTCCTAATGTGGGCCCACTTGTGGCTGCGTGGTGCCTACACAGGCACCCTTGTGTTGTAGTGAAGGGTGCCTTCATGATGGTCAGGAAAGTTTTAGAGCAGAAAGGGATACTATCCTCTGCCATAACTATCCCTTGAGACTTATCCCTCTTTCTATCATGCAAAAAGGAAGTAATGAGAACAAATAACATTGGGCCCGATTCACAGAACTAACTTAAGACAAAATCCTAAACTTACTACCATTTTGGTATTCACAGAAGGCACTTACTCATTTTGGTATTCACAGAAGGCACTTACTCATTTCTGTATTCACAGAAGTTAGGAGTCCTAATTTTTTAGGATTTTTCTCTGTTTAGGAGTAGTAAAGTTAGGACTCCTAACTTTAGGACTAAGGGTCATACATCAGCTCCTAAAGTTAAGAGTCCTATCTTTTCTACTCCTAAACTGAGAAAAATCCTAACTCTAAGACTTTCGGTATTCACAGAAGGCATTTAGGAGTCCTAAAGTTAGGACGCCTAACTTCTGTGAATACCGAAATGAGTAAGTGCCTTCTGTGAATACCAAAATGAGTAAGTGACTTCTGTAAATGTCAAAATGGTAGTAAGTTTAGGATTTTGTCTTAAGTTAGTTCTGTGAATCAGGCCCATTATTTCTCCTCGTTACGCCAGTCTCTGGTAGACACACCATTTTGGGGCAAACCAATGATTACAAGTCTTTGTAAATATGAGTTTGCATCAAAATACATGAGTGAATGCACGGGAACGCTCATGCTCTACCTACCCAAGCAACATCTACCTGACGCAAAGTAACACAGGGCAGCTTCATGTGCTGCTTTGCATTTTTTTTAAATTTTTGTTCAAAGCCACGCAAATCAGGCTTTCCTGGATTTGTAAATCCCAAAATAGATTTTGTGTGATGCTGCGACAATATAAAAGACACAAACCCAACACAAAATTTCAGTTATAACTCTTAGCTTCACAACATCAGCCTGTCTGTGATGGCGTACATATGTCAGATATATATAGTTTATGATTAAGCTTTACTTTTCAAATACTGATTGATTTATACCAAATAGCAGATTTATTTATATCAACCCTTAAAATAATATCCAGTTCTATTGAAAGGATGTCTAGAGACCCTGCACCACAATGACAGTGCAGTCCCTCCTCCTGCATCCATTCTGTGGCCTGAGATTGGCTTCCTTACAGCGGATCCCATTTTATCTGGGCTCTGTTTCCAGGGTTTCACAGCGTCACGCTTTGCACTCAACGCACTACCCTGTCAGGTCTTGGTTCAGGTCCAAGGCAGCACAGTCCCACAATGCCCAGAAGATATCCAGGGGTCTTCTTCCACAGCCTCAGAACATCATCTTTATCAGCAACATTTCTTTTGTAGGGAAGTTGAATAGCTCCACGACTTGTGCAACTTTGGCATATATAGCCATTTCAGGGTGATGGTGCAGTGAGGTTTCAAGCTATTTAAATGTACAATGCCTCCCTTTTATCACGGTATGATCCCACTGGCCACTTGAGGGAAACAAGCGATGGTCTGCTCGAGTGAGTAATTTGTAAATAAAAAAGTGCCAGGGCTCTCATCAGGAGGCCACAGCAGCGTGCGCCACCCATTGCCCCAGCCAGCACTGCCAATGACAGTACCAACAAAACTACTAACCATCACATGCCTACAATTGTGACATTTTGGACTGTTCCAAGCCCCCAAAGCAACAAGAATGGCTTGGCCAACAGGCGCTAAACATTTGTAACGTGTATTGAATTAATAAACCACGATTGTGATGATCTCTAAATTAGATAAACAGCACCACCATGTGGGAGACTATCATAAGAGCTGGTATTGCCAATTAAGGGCCAGTGCCGAACAACAGAAACCACTGGCTCAAATTAAGCAGTGGTCTGCTCTCTAGCCAAAATGGTCTCTCAGATTCTTGTTGAGGATGAAGGGTTGACCATCTGCTGATGTGCTGTCAGCAGGAGCAGAGGAACCCTGTTCCAGGAAGGAGACTCTCTCTCCTCCAGGATGACCTCTGCATGATAGTGACTGGACCAGTAGCTGTTCCCCTCAAAATAGGTCCCCTTCCTAGGTTAGTTAGTGAATGATCATCCTAGATCCAAGGAGGACGAGAAAAGCTGGAAGCCTGAGAGCCGCCAGCAGTACTCATCATCATCTTTAGGAAACTAGACAGCAGTGCCCATGAGCCTCAATGAAACTGCTTCTTTATAACAAAGGGACATATGCTTCCCTTGTAGCAAAACAGTTTAAATATACCCAGCTGAAATCATCAAACATATGCGTGTCTAAAAGGACACCGTAGTATAAAATCACTATGACTTCTCAAGAAGGGAGAGATCCGTACATTGAGACATATATACAGGTGGGCAAAGAAGGCTCGTCCAGCGCCTGAACGTTTCAATGGAATACCTGCATTACTAGTGTGGAGGAAGACCAAAATAGTCCCTATGGAAATTACCTAAACGATTGCTCAACATAACAATATTTAATTTGAAGATAAATTAGGAGCAGCTTCACTTTGTCCAATGAACATTCTTTCTGGACACAAATTCCTTACTTGTGGCTGCGACTGTGGGCTTGTGTCAGCCCCTGCCAACTGATGCCCGCTCCTTCCAACTCATCTCAGCATATGTCAGCTCATACAGGTCATGCCAGCTCATGCCAGCTCATGTCAGCTCATGCCAGCTAGTGATAGCACATGCCAGGTCATGGCTGCTCATGCCAGCTAATGCCAGCTACTGATAGCACATGCCAGCTCATGGCAGCTCATGCCAGCTAGTGATAGCTCATGCCAGCTCATGGCAGCTCATGCCAGATAGTGATAGCTCATATCAGCTTATGTCAGCTCATGGCAGTTTACATCAGCTCATGCCAGCTCACATCAGTTAATGCCAGATAGTGCTACCTCATGCCAGCTCATACAGTTCATGACAGCTCCTGCCTTCTGTAGGAGAGTAGGGTCTGCTTCCTATGGTCACCCCCACTTTTTGCTGTGATTTTTTGGTTTTTCGACTATAGAATGGCTGTGGCCCTGCTAATCAGGCCCACAGCCTAGCTGTTCTCTCTCTAAAGTGATACCATGTACTTTAGGTACATACCAGATTGGGTATTGGGTAACCTTTGTGAGTCATTGTATAGTGTACCATAGGTACCCAGGGCATAGGTGCATCCAAGGCCTACCAGGGGCTGCAGAATGTATTATGCCAACCCTGGCTGTCCCTCCAAACTGACACAACAGGTCTGTTAACACAGCCTGGGTAGGCCTCGACACTCCTGGAGGAGGAGTGCTTGGGTTTTATCTGAAAGGGTGCCCTAGCATGAGCTGAGCCCTTCTGCAGCTTTCGGAACCATCTCCTTATAGCTGTACTATGATATAGCCATACCAAATACTCTTAAGTGCATTATAATCCTCGGGGTTAATGCTAACTTTGGTTTGCCTTTATCAAAACATGTTGTGTAAGGTGTCAAACACTTTGGAATACTTCCCCCCCACCCACCCCCGCCAGTCCTGGCGGCCGGGGTTGCATTCCACCCTCCCAGAGGGAGAAGACATGTAGTTACTGGTTTACCCGGTTAAAGTTAAACAGAGCCTCAGCATCACAAAATGGATGCTGCTGCCACAGACACGAGTCTGACCTCCTGCTGCTGGACGAAACTCCGGCAGGGGAGGCCTGGACAATAGGTTTCCTGTCAAGGGAGGTGCCAGCACCTCCCCAGACAGGCTGTAGTGTATTGGGGCAGGGTTCAGAAAAGGGGGTGGTGATGGACACAGTATCTGAATTAAGCAGAACACTCGTACCCAGTCAACAGATCAGGGCTTGATCCATCACCGTTTTTTAGCTCACTGCACCATCCCAGCTCAGAACCTGGCTACATGCAAATTAGTCTGTCCCTGGCCCAGTGCATCATGGGAACAGGGCAGACCAAACTACCAAGCCAATTCTTTTACTGGAAAGGAAACAAGCTTCCGGGGACCGGTTTCTGGCATTACAGCCGTCTTCGGCCCGGCTTGCTTGAATCCTGATGGTGCAATGAGCAAGGGACTCATGTCTGAGCATACACTTCCACGCTTATGGTGGACAAAACGATTCAGAAAAGGGGGTGGTGATGGACAGAGTATCTGAATTAAGCAGAACACTCGTACGCAGTCAACAGATCAGGGCTTGATCCATCACCGTTTTTCACACAGCCTGGGTAGGCCTCGACAATCCTGGAGGAGGAGTGCTTGGTTTTATCTGAGAGGGTGCCCTAGCATGAGCTGAGCCCTTCTGCAGCTTTCGGAACCATCTCCTTATAGCTGTACTATGATATAGCCATACCATATACTCTTAAGTGCATTATAATCCTCGCGGTTAATGCTAACTTTGGTTTGCCTTTATCAAAACATGTTGTGTAAGGTGTCAAACACTTTGGATTACTAACCCCCCCCCCACCCCCCCCGCCAGTCCTGGCGGCGGGGGTAGCATTCCACCCTCCCAGAGGGAGAAGACATGTAGTTACTGGTTTACCCGGTTAAAGTTAAACAGAGCCTCAGCATCACAAAATGGATGCTGCTGCCACAGACACGAGTCTGACCTCCTGCTGCTGGACGAAACTCCGGCAGGGGAGGCCTGGAAAATAGGTTTCCTGTCAAGAGAGGTGCCAGCACCTCCCCAGACAGGCTGTAGTGTATTGGGGCAGGGAGGGCTGCATTCAAAATTGCTTTTCCAGACACTGCCTGGGGCACACCAGGTGCTCCATGCATAGCCCGGTTCTAAACAGTTGCTGGGGCACTCCAGCCCCGCTCTGGCGCGAAACTGGACAAAGGGAAAGGGGTGTAACCACCCCCTCCTCAGGTCCACCCATAGGAGGGACCTAGCCAGGTAGTCCAGCCCCTAACCTTAGTATAAGTATAGGAGCTGTGTCCCTACGACTTTAGATTACCCTGGACGAATCTTCACAAGACATATCCCGGACCTTCGATGTTACATTTCAACTGGAAGACGGAAGACATCTCCCTTGTGGTCA
This sequence comes from Lissotriton vulgaris, assembly GCF_964263255.1. NCBI lineage: Eukaryota > Metazoa > Chordata > Amphibia > Caudata > Salamandridae > Lissotriton > Lissotriton vulgaris. The sequence continues at coordinate 119,287,615 of NC_141691.1, read as the reverse complement.
AGGAGTGACCACTCTGGGGAAACAGGCACCACCAGTAACTTGCCAGTCTGCATTGTTGAGGCTCCTGCTGGAACTCAAAGACTCTGCGACTCAGGACACAGATATCCAGACATCCCTGCTCGACGATCCCAGCAAAGCTGAGACCCGTGGCAGACACGAGAGACGTGAGACCGGAACTCCTGGACATCCTGCATTTTGCTAACTGCTCGACTCCCGAGGTACCCTCGCAGTTGTGCATTGGGGTACGAGAAGCCCCAGACCCGAGCACCATTTGCACCGAAGCACCATTTGTACTGAAGCTCAGCCCTCCACACTCCATGAGTGTCCTGTGGAGCCCGCTCTTGCATTTCAGCTCGACGCGTCTTCCCGGTTCCTAGTCCATTGGCTAGTGAGCCCCCAGAGGACTCCATCTTGAATCTAACTTGCTTTCCTGGTTGCTCCAGGCTGGCTCCAGCTTCCCTGCAAAGGAGAAGCACTACAGATCTTGCTGGTCTGCACCGAAGCCAATCTTCATCTCTTGAGTGGATTGCGTTTGCCAAGGCTTGTTGGGTCCAATTCGGATCCCGACACTGCAGTCAACTAGATCCTTTGTCGAACAGCTCGAATCCAGCTCCTGATTGTCATTGACACCTTTTTGACCTAGTGGCTGCAGTGTTATCCTCCAAGTCCTCGGAATCGGCGTGAAGCAAAATAAGGGCCACCTCCTGATCTATCCAAACCTTGAATGCTGTTATAGCCAAAGGTTAAGGAAGGATCAGGCGAGGGCAATAAAGCCCGCGGGGAGGGGAGGGAACTGCGGGGAAGGAGATCTGAAACGACAAACATAAAGAACGTGAGTCACACCTTTCTCTTATTTCCTACCAGCAAAACACAACGTGACATACCCCAGCTACTATCCCCTTTCTCAATGTCTACCTGTAAATAATACGAAAGGCTCTGTAATGTGGAAGATAATTCTCTTCACCCACATCCGGGACTATGTAATGCTGAGAACAACGCGATTCCACCCTGTAATACACAACGTACAGCAACCCTTCAACACAGTCCTAATACTAGGCTACAGAAATGCATATGAAAAGGATGGATAATGTACGTACCCCCCCTTAGTTAAAGTCTTAACTGCGAAAGGGACATCATGGAGGTACAGCGTATTTGAAGCTAATAACGTAGCATCAAAGTAATCCAGAGAGGGTTAAATCACCCAGTAATGATTTTACTTGAAGAAACAGTACCTTAACTCCAGTGAAGCTTCAGCAATCTGTGTGGGGAAGGGAGGCACTTTCATGTGTACCTGATCGTTCAAATCCACGAATCTGAATACACAATAGCGCAACAATGCCAAAGGTGTTTATATGCCAGGGCATCAAGGCGCAATTCCCTTGCAGACAGACCAAATACCAAGCCTAGTACAGTCCGTATTTTACTTGTAGAGATTTCGTCCTCCGCAAGAGTCTTCGAGTCAAGCTCACCAACGGAGGGCAAAGTTGCAAAATAACTTACGCCGCCAGACAGGTAATCAAGGATCAGTCGTCCTCCGCATGAGCCATGAATAGCTCAGCCAACGGAGGGCAATGTCGGGTCGAGCTTCTGTCGACGGTCAAAAATCAATCGTCCTCCGCATGAGTCAACCGGACTCACCAACGGAGGACAAGGGGCAGGATTATCGGCAAACTGGCCGATCGTCAGAACACATTGAAATGCAGCAGGAAACGCCGTCTTGGAACAAGAAACAAAGAACTCCGGGTACCGCAGCCACAGTACACCTCACAGGGTCCGAGGTCCGAGGAATATCCGACACGGGAAACAGGAAGTGTATTCCCTAAGTAACCTCCCACAGTACTGCAAGTGCCTCTGGGAAACGTAGTTTTTTGGTGGGGAGAACGTCGCAACTCCGCTATGCTAATTGCAGCGGCGCTCAGCCGAGATCATAACAGTACATCCCCCTCCTCAGAGAGAGCGCAGCAAAGGCCCAGGACGCAATGGGTACCTCCTATGGTACAACAACACCAGACGAGGTGCATGAATCCCAGACGCGGGCTCCCATGTATTGTCCTCCGGGCCGTAACCCTTCCAGGAGACCAGGTAACGGAGGCCTCGTCCATGACATTTCGAGTCCAGGATGGCTTCCACTTCATACTCCAATCCGTCCTGCACCACCAGAGGCGGAGGGAGCCGACGCACTGAGGAAAGAGCCGGCTTCAATAAGGACACATGGAACACCGGGTGCACCTTCAGATGCCTAGGAAGTTTCAGCCTCATTGCCACAGGATTGACACAACGCTCAATAGGGTAAGGGCCGATATAGCGAGGGTTGAACACACTGTGTTTACGGAATCTGATGTTCCGTGTAGACAACCACACCATATCCCCTATCTGATACAAAGGTCCAGGACGGCGATGTTTGTCCACCGTGCGTTTATACGCTGCTTTGGAAGCAATGAGATTGTCTTGAGCTTTCACCAAAGTATCCTTGATATGCAGCACTCTTTTCGCCGCCTCCGGTACCTTATCCTCCTGAACAGGATGCAGAAACGGAAGGAAACGAGGATGACGCCCGTACGTACAGTAAAAGGGAGACACTTGCGTGGCACTATGAGTAGCATTGTTATATGCTACCTCAGCCAGCCACAAATAATCCACCCAATTGTCCTTCCCTTGATCCACATAGCATCTTAAGAATTGTTTCAGGGTCTGATTGAGACGCTCCGTCTGGCCATCCGTCTGCGGGTGGAAACTGGTGGACAGCGCTGTCTTGATGTGCAAAGAGGAACACCACGACTTCCAGAACTGCGCGGTGAACTGTGAACCCCTATCAGAGACGATGACAGCCGGCAACCCATGCAGACGAACTACGTGCACCATCAGTAGGCGAGCCAATTGCCCAGCTGTGGGAACTTGTGGGCAGGCGATGAAATTACCCATCTTTGTCAGGTAGTCGATCACCACCAAGATTGCAGTACAGCCCTGGTCTCTAGGTAGGCCCACAATAAAGTCCATTGAGATACGCTCCCACGGAACGCGAGGCGTAGGCTAAGGCTGCAGCAGCCCTGCAGGGCGACGATGATCTGCCTTGACAGTTGCACAGATCGCACACTTTGACACCCATTCGGCGATATCAGCCCTCAACGATGGCCACCAACACCTCCGATTGATGTAATTCACCGTCTTCTCCACCCCAAGATGACCCGCACTGGGGGAACAATGACACCATTGGTACACCTGTCTCCGAAGGGGAACGGTAGGAACCAAAAGCCGTCCTTTATTCAAAGGAAAACCATCCAACATCCTCCATTCCTTGTGACTACGCAGCCATGACCTCCAATAGAAGGTGTCGACACCCTTTCGATCCCCTCCAAGAATGCATCAGGTTGTATGACACACACCATCTTTGCTGGATCAATGATGGCTCTCACCTCCCCACTCTCAGGGGATCGGTAAGAGGACTGGCGTATCAATGCGTCAGCCTTCCTATTGTCCACCCCAGGTCTATACGTGATGGCGAAATGATATTCGGAAAAGAAAAGCATCCACCGAAGTTGCCTGGGCGTGAGATGTCTAGCAGCCGTCATAAACTGGAGGTTACGATGGTCAGTATAGACAGTAACCAGGTGCCTCGCCCCCATCAAGAAATGTCTCCATTCAGTGAATGCCCCCTTTATCGCCAGAAGCTCCTTCTCCGCGATACAATAATTGCACTCAGCCCCATTCAACTTCCGGGACATGTATGCAACGGGATGTAACTGTCCGGTTTGATCATGTCTCTGTGATAGTACAGCTCCCAGAGCAACATTAGAGGCATCCGCCTCCACGATAAAGGGCTTGTCAGGATTCGGGTGTGCAAGTATCGGAGCAGATACAAAAGCCTCCTTCAATGTTACAAAAGCTCCCTGAGCTACAGAGTCCCAAACAAAAGGTTGAGCCTTTCTCAATAGCCTCGTGATGGGAGCGACTACTTGAGAGAACTGCTTATTAAAACGCCTGTAAAAGTTAGCGAAGCCTATGAAGCATTGCACATCCTTCACGTTTCGTGGAACAGGCCACTCTTTCACTGCCTTGATCTTCCGTTCGGCCATTTCCTGACCATGGGGGCTGAGCATGACCCCTAGGAATTCCACCGTGGAAACATGAAAGTTTCACTTACTCAACTTGCATTACAGACTATGCTTCTACAAAATACTCAGTACTTTTTGAACATGTTGTACCTGGACTTCCTCAGAGTTGGAATAAATGAGAATGTCGTCAATGTAGACAATGACGTAACTGTCCAGTATCTCACGCAACACATCGTTCAAAAAGTACTGGAATGCCGCAGGGGCATTGCAGAGCCCGAACGGCATCACCAAATACTCAAAAAGCCCATACCTGGTTTTAAAGGCGGTCTTCCACTCATCCCCTTTTCTCATTCTCACCAGATGATAAGCACCCTTCAAGTCTAACTTAGTGTAAACGGTGGCGGTCTTCACCTGTTCCAATAGCACACTAATCAAAGGAAGGGGGTATCTATTCTTGGTGGTCACTGCGTTTAAGGCCCTGAAATCCACACACGCCCTCAATTCCCCATTGGCCTTCGGAATAAAAAAAAGTGGAGAGGCCGCTGGAGACATTGATGGACGTATGAAACCAAGTTTCAATAGTTTATCTATATTCTCCCTCAAATGCACATTTTCGGGTTCAGTTAAAGCATACACGCGTCCACAGGGAACCACCGCACCAGGGACCAGGTCTATTTGGCAATCATACTGCCTATGTGGAGGGAGTGTTTCTGCTTGTTTTTCATCAAAGACCCCTTCATATTCCTTGTATACTTCTGGTAACTGCACCTCTTTTTCAGCTGCTGTGGCCACATACTCAACACAGGCTAATGCCAAAGAAGGCCTCTCTGTATCCTTGTAACAATTCTCCCTACAATACGAGGAGTTCAACGTAATGGTGTCCGTCCCCCAATCTATTTCAGGATTGTGTTTTTTCAACCACGGGATACCTAGAATGACACCGTATTGCGGAGCCTTGATGATGCTGAATGTGGCCTTCTCGTAATGACACCCAAACATCATGTCCAAATTGCCTGTATGGTAACCAATGGGGCCTATGTCCAGCTGTCTCCCATCCACTGCGTATATAACTTCACGTGTCTCTCTAGGGATCAACCCGATCCCAGCTCTCTTTGCTTCCAACGAATCCATGAACATGCCCGTTGCCCCTGAGTCTACCATGGCATGCATAGGGACCCATCTAGCCTGTACTAGCAACATAATTTCTATGAACAAATGCTGAGCCCCCACTATGTTTTTCAGTAAGGAAGGGATGTATTTCTGACTCCAAGGAACCCCTTCGTTCACCTCAGAGTCATCTAGTTTTCCGAAGGTTTTTCAACCGCTGCAGAAACCCCTTTGGCACTACGGAATCTAGACATTTTGGTCTTAACAGGGCATTCCCGCACGAAATGTCCCTTTTTTCCGCAATATAGACAAAGACCATGTTTACGCCTTAGTTCCTTCTCCGAAGTGGAGAGGGCCGCCCTAACCGCTCCTATGTCCATGGGTTCGGTAGTATAGGTTGTGTCCTTCTCTGCGGTTTTCGAAGGCCCAGATGAGGGAACTGTCCTTCCCTGCAGTTTAGGATCACCTTTACGTTCCCGTAATCTGTGATCCAAACGTAACACTAAGTTAATTAAATCCTCACATGTGGCTGGCTGGGGGTCAATTTGAGCTATTATATCTTTCATGTCCTCTCGTAACCCTTGATGGAAAAGAGAGGCTTGTTTGGCATCAGGCCACTTCGTTTCGGTTACTAATCTCCTAAACGAATTCAGATAGGTCAACACATCCTGATTTCCCTGTCGCAACTGTAACAACTCCCTATCTGCAGTATAGGAATCTGCCCTCCGGTCAAAAACCTTGATGAACTCATCTTTAAATGCTTCCCAATCGTGTATGACTGGGTCATCCCTATGTATCAGGGGTACCGCCCATTGGGCGGCATCCCCGGCCAAGTAAGAAATAAGGAAAGCCACCTTGGCTTGATTGGTAGGGAAGGAACGAGGTTTACAAGAAAAATGCAGCATCACCTGCGTGAGGAACACTTTTACAGAACCTGCGTCCCCCTTAAAGCGTTCCGGATTAGCTAAGGGAATGGTGACAGGCATTTCCACTACCACTGGACTAGGTGGTGTGGTACCGGAGGCCCCTGCATTAAATGGGTTCCTCTGGATAGCATCTAGACGGTTGCGGAGATCCGTCGTCTCCTGTCTGGAGGTGATCAGTTCTGACTGAACTAGCACAAGGGCTGCTAACACATCGTCTAGAGTAGCCATTTGTTTTTACATCAACTGATCGGGAGGACGTAAAATCTTGGGTCGGATATTCTGTTATCCTCCAAGTCCTCGGAATCAGCGTGATGCAAAATAAGGGCCACCTCCTGATCTATCCAAACCTTGAATGCTGTTATAGCCAAAGGTTAAGGAAGGATCAGGCGAGGGAAATAAAGCCCGCGGGGAGGGGAGGGAACTGAGGGGAAGGAGATCTGAAACGACAAACATAAAGAACGTGAGTCACACCTTTCTCTTATTTCCTACCAGCAAAACACAACGTGACATACCCCAGCTACTATCCCCTATCTCAATGTCTACCTGTAAATAATACGAAAGGCTCTGTAATGTGGAAGATAATTCTCTTCACCCACATCCGGGACTATGTAATGCTGAGAACAACGCGATTCCACCCTGTAATACACAACGTACAACAACCCTTCAACACAGTCCTAATACTAGGCTACAGAAATGCATATGAAAAGGATGGATAATGTACGTACCCCCCTTAGTTAAAGTCTTCACTGCGAAAGGGACATCATGGAGGAACAGCGTATTTGAAGCTAATAACATAGCATCAAAGTAATCCAGAGAGGGTTAAATCACCCAGTAATGATTTTACTTGAAGAAACAGTACCTTAACTCCAGTGAAGCTTCAGCAATCTGTGTGGGGAAGGGAGGCACTTTCATGTGTACCTGATCGTTCAAATCCACAAATCTGAATACACAATAGCGCAACAATGCCAAAGGTGTTTATATGCCAGGGCAGCAAGGCGCAATTCCCTTGCAGACAGACCAAATACCAAGCCTGGTACAGTCCGTATTTTACTTGTAGAGATTTCGTCCTCCGCAAGAGCCTTCGAGTCAAGCTCACCAACGGAGGGCAAAGTTGCAAAATAACTTACGCCGCCAGACAGGTAATCAAGGATCAGTCGTCCTCCGCATGAGCCATGAATAGCTCAGCCAACGGAGGGCAATGTCGGGTCGGGCTTCTGTAGACGGTCAAAAATCAATCGTCCTCCGCATGAGTCAACCGGACTCACCAACGGAGGACAAGGGGCAGGATTATCGGCAAACTGGCCGATCGTCAGAACACATTGAAATGCAGCAGGAAACGCCGTCTTGGAACAAGAAACAAAGAACTCCGGGTACCGCAGCCGCAGTACACCTCACAGGGTCCGAGGTCCGAGGAATATCCGACACGGGAATCAGGAAGTGTATTCCCTAAGTAACCTCCCACAGTACTGCAAGTGCCTCTGGAAAACGTCGTTTTTTGGTGGGGAGAACGTCGCAACTCCGCTATGCTAATTGCAGCGGCGCTCAGCCGAGATCATAACATGCAGAGACAAGCTTCACCTTTTCACCTGAGATCATCGCAACATCGCCTGGTTCCTTCCTGGTACCTTCCTGGTCAATAGCTAGTGACCCAGACTCTGTCCCCTCTGCTTTCAGGTTCTTCAGATCTTCGATCCACCCTTGGATCCACCCGGACACTTTTCCTCTGGTCGCCTGCAGCACTTCTTTGCAGATCTCAATACAAAACGACGACGAAACCCAACACCAAAAGGCACCTATGCACCCAGCTTCCCTGGGTGAGGTAACATGAGTACTTTGGTGCTCCCGTGGGTCTTGACTCTTGAAGTGTCCTAGTCTAAAGGGGTTTTGTCGTAGTGCAACCGGAGTGCCCTTAAACAGTAACTTTGTAACTTCTTCGTTTCCCATAGAAAGTCAATGGTAACTCCCGGCTGTGTCTAGGCACTGCACGCGCCTCTCGTGGGCCTCCTACTTTCTAACCTTTGGTTGATTAGTTTAGCCCCAGCGAATCCCTAGGACCTAGGCCTACTTTATATTCCAGACGTGGTTCTTATACCACTATTTTAGTATATGGTTTGTGAGGCCCCTAGGGCATAACTGTATTTGTGCAACTTATCGTATGTGTAGCGGGTAGAACCTGCCGACTGAAGGGGGGACCCCTTTTGTGGACTGATGGGACACTGACATGACTGCCCCTCCCTCTTTTCCTTCACATCAGAATGAATAGAGTTCGGACTCCCAGTCAATGTGGAAAGAAAACATCGACGAAGATCAGGAGGGTTCCTTTAATTGGGAGTATGTCGAGGATGAAGACACACCCCTGAATGACGTTTACACTACAGGATTGGTCAAAATAGAGGAAGCAAGAAGACCAGTGTGTGACGACACCGGGAGAGCGCGTTTGGAGTCGGGAGAAGAATTGTGGCGGAAAGAAGAGTCGGGGGAAGAATTGCACCGAGAAGAGAAGGACGAGACAAGGCTCGACCGGAGGAGGTTCCAGAGCCAGGAGGCCACCGTCACTGCGATTCGCCGAGCCACACTCGCAGGGGAGTGTGGCTTAACCAGGTACGGCAGCACGTAACAGGCTGGCTCGGGAGGAAGGAAGGGACCCCTCAGTAGTAAAGAGAGCGCGTTGCACCGTATTGCCTGTACACAGAGCTCTGTATATAGTCTGTGTGCTCCCCTCCCTTACCTATCCCTGATTCCTTACACACCCTCTCCTCACCGTACCCTCACCACGTGTAAATACCTGTAGAATACACGTTTCACGGTGCCCCAAACACACCCGGTTTACCCAGGGGAACGGCATAAGAAGGGTAATACCTAACTGGTCCGTCTTTCTTCCCACGCATGTCCTACGGTGGCGTAACCGAGGAGGAGTGGACAGACGAGGACCCCAAGAAAGAGAGCAGAAGGTCCCAAACGAGTACAGGAGGAGTCAACCCAGCGATATTGGCCAGAGAAAGACTCTCACAACGGAAAAAGAAAACTTTCATAAAAATAAAACCCTACATACCAAGGTCTGGTCTCCGTGCCCTTACTTCACCCCCGCAACAGTATGTTAATTGAGTAACTTATATTGTGCTTTTACCTCTGACCTCATAAAGAGTGCAGAGGGGTTGTGTTTAGAATAAATACATATATATTTGATATATACCTTGTGTGATGTCCTTTCATTTGGTATTCAAGGGAGTATTATTGGTAAAACAACTAGCTTCACATGCTCTCTGAAGTCTTAGCCTATTGACTGCTGGTCCATGCTACCACTAGGATAGCTTTCTATAAGGTTGACTTTATAACCACCATCAATAAGGGTCGATTAGACTGGTGCAAGGTGCCCACTAGAACTAGTGGACATCATTTGCCAGCCTAACTTCTCCCATTGGTGTGCAGCGGATGGGATAAGAGCTTGCACTTGTTTTACCAAATAATCTTGAGATATCATTTGAGGTATCATTAAGGTACCTGTGGGTACATATACATCAAGTTTCTTATAATACATAAGTTCTACTGAACTTAGCCGTTGTAGGAGGTAAGGGCCTAGCACACCCCGACTACAACCCATAGAGAGGTTCTAGTAGGAAACAAGTAGTGTAGGTAGGTGCACACACCACACCTCACTAGCAATGTCCTTGGAAGCAGGGCCTAGTGGACCTCTGCTAGAAGACAACCAAAGGTTGCCTTCTAAATATGACACATTCACTTTTCAAGAACTGAGAAGTCTGTGTTCAGTCAGAAGACTGAGACAAGGACAGAGCCCAATCTTTAACCACCTGGTAGATATCTTAGTGGCTCGTGATGTAGAGAATGCATCAGACCCAGTTAACCAAGGTAGTAAAGAGGGGGGGCCAACCTTCTACTGAAGAGGATAACAATGGGCCAGACCCAGGGGACTCTAAAGAAGAAGAGTTGAACCAGGTAGAGGGCCATGAACGGAACCAGGTTAACTTAGGACTACATGGGACTGGACTTGGAAGGATCCAATCCAGACCCCCAAGTAGGCCTAATGGTGAGCACAGAAGACCCAGATCACTTTCCAGTGCATCTGAACATTCTGACTCATCAGTAGGGTCCAATGCCTCTGCTCTGAGGAGAATGCCTTCATCTCAGAGAAGGGAGCATAAAGCTAGGATGAGAGAAGCCAAGCTTAGGATCAAGAGGCAAGAAGTTGCCCTTGCAAAAGAGACCCTAGCTCCTGAGAGAGAGAAGAAATTGAGTGGGCGAAAGCCCACTGGTGGCAGTAACAACCCTAGTGGTAGGAAAAGGTCTCAAGACCATAAAAACCTGAACATAATTGTCCATCCCAACAAGAGTGGGGATGACATCCACAAGTGGATAACTGCTTTGGAGTGGGCCTGCAAAGTACAGCAGGTTCCCCAGAGTCAGTGGGTAGCAATTTTGTGGCTCTCCTTTGCAGACACAGGCAGAGATAAGCTTCTAACAGTTAATGAACAGGATGCTGACAACTACTCTGTCCTGGGGTGTGCTCTGGTAGATGGGTTTGGCTTAACCACTGAGCAGTACAGGTTGCTGTTCAGAGATACCCAGAAGACACAGATTCAGGACTGGACTGACTGTAAATTGCGCTACTAAGTCTCTGGAAGGCTGGTTACTGGGCAGTAAAGTAAGTGACTATACAGGATTGTATAACCTTATAATAAGAGAACAGATTCTTAATAATTGTCAGAACCAGTTGTTGCATCAGCACTTGGTTGACTCTGATCTGACCTCTCCCCAAGAATTGGGCAAGAAGGCGGACAAATGGGTCAGAACCAGCGTGAAGCAGAAGGTACAGAACCAAGGTGGTGATCAGAAGAAGCAAGACCAAAAGGGTGGAGAGAAAGCAAAAGACCAGAAGTCTTCTCAAGGTCTCCAAAAAGCTTCTAATGGTCGGGGTCCCCAACAATCCAAAAAGAAAGAAGGTCCTAAGAAACCTTGGTGCAAGATTTGTAAAGTAAATACTTACTGGACCAGTGATTGTGCCAAGAAGGAGGCAGCTCCAGCCACTATTGCCCCTAAGGCAACTGTTCCCCCTAGTACAGCTAGTAGTGGTTCTCAACATAAGGGTGTAGTGGGGTTAATCCTGGGAACTGAGATGGATTCTGGCCTAGTCAAAATACCAACTTAAGCTGTTCTTGTCTGTGATGTAGGCATGGCTATGTCCTCTACTGTGAGTCCCAGTAACGTGGAAAAGTACAGACAGACTCCTTTAATTAATGAGAAAGTGGCCCAGGTCGACAGGAACACGTGTGCTAGTGTCACAATGGTAACACCCAGCTTTGTGAACCCTGGAAAGATCATACTAGGTGAGAATTACCTAGTGACCAATGCTAGCAATGTCACTACCACACACAGTAGGTCAGTTGTTAATTTCTCCTGGGGAGGGGTAACTGGCCTAAAGAAGGTTGTTTTTAGCTCAGACCTCCCTGTAGAATGTTTACTTGGCAATGACCTAGAGACTTCAGCTTGGTCTGAAGTAGAGTATAGGACCCATGCAGAAATGTTAGGAATCTCAGCACATGTCCTTGTTGTGACTAGGTCACAGGTCAAAAATTGCAACACTGAACAGGCACTGGATTCTGGAATAATGGACTAGTTGCCTACCAGGAGGTGAAGCAGTAGGGTTAAGGCAGTGCCTTCCCCCTTGCCTCAGAATGACGGTCAGCCTTCTGAGGAAGCTGATTGTGAGACCCAAGAAGGAACTGTCCTAGAAGAGCTTGAACCTGATCAGGTTGAGTTTCTTGGGACAGGGGGGCCTTCCAGGGCAGATCTGAGGCAGACGCAGTTGGACTGCCCTTCTCTTGAACCGCTCAGACAGCAAGCTGCTGCTGAGGCTGCAGGGAATGCTAGTGGAACCCATAGAGTCTATTGGGAAGAAGGGCTCCTGTATTCAGAGGCTAGAGACCCCAAGCCTGGTGCTTCCAGGAGGTTGTTCATACCTTTGGCATTCAGGGGCTTCCTTTTGACACTAGCCCATGATATTCCCCTTGCAGGACATCTTGGCCAGAACAAGACTTGGGACAGGCTAGTCCCACACTTTCACTGGTCCCACATGTCAGAAGACACAAAGGATTTTTGTCGCTCCTGTGTCACCTGCCAAGCCAGTGGCAAATCAGGTGGCACTACAAAGGCCCCCCTAATACCACTACCTGTGGTGGGGGTTCCCTTTGAACATGTAGGGATTGACATTGTTGGACCAATGGATCCCCAAACAGCATCTGGGCACAGGTTTATTCTGGTGGTAGTAGATCATGCCACCAGATACCCAGAGGCTATCCCACTTAGGACAACAACAGCACCTGTTGTGGCAAGGGCCCTCTTGGGAGTTTTCTCAAGAGTGGGTTTCCCTAAGGAGGTTGTATCAGACAGGGGTGCAAACTTCATGTCTGGTTACCTGACTGTAATGTGGAAGGAGTGTGGAGTGAACTATAAGTTCACCACACCCTATCACCCACAATGCAATTGTCTAGTTGAAAGGTTCAACAAGACCTTAAAGGGCATGATTAAGGGTCTCCCTGCAAAGCTCAGGCGGAGCTGTGACATCCTACTGCCCTGCCTTTTGTTTGCTTACAGAGAGGTCCCACAAAAGGGGGTTGGCTACAGCCCTTTTGAACTTTTGTTTGGGAATCCTGTAAGAGGACCCCTTTGTCTGGTGAAGGAAGGATGGGAGTTACCTCGTAAAGTTCCCAAACAAGACATTATGGACTATGTACTTTGTCTCCGCTCCAGGATGGCTAAGTACATGAAAAAGACATCCAAAAACCTTGAGGCCAGTCAGGAATTACAAAAAGCCTGGCATGACCAAAAGGCTGTGCTGACTGTTTATCAGCCAGAGCAGAAAGTGTGGGTGTTGGAGCCAGTGGCCCCAGCAGCTCTCCAAGACAAGTGGAGTGGACCCCACACTATTGTTGAACAGAAGGGAGAGGTAACCTATTTGGTTGATCGTGGAACTCCCAGGAGCCCCCACATGGTGCTTCATGTCAACAGACTGAAACCATATGTTGACAGGGCTGACATGGGCTTGCTCATGGCTACTGATGAAGGACAAGAGGAAGAGAGTGACCCTCTCCCAGACCTGCTCTCTCAAAACCCTGATGATGGGTCAGTTGATGGTGTAGCCTTGGCAGGCAGCCTCACTGATCAGCAGCAGAGGGACTGCAGACAAATTCTGAAGGCCTACAGACATATGTTTTCACTGACTCCAAATCAGACTACCTGGTGCACTCATGATGTGGACACTGGGGACAGTCTGCCTGTTAAAAGTAAGATTTACAGGCAACCTGATCATGTCAGGGGCTGTATCAGGACAGAGGTCCAAAAGATGTTGGAATTGGGAGTCAATGAGCCCTCAGAGAGCCCTTGGGCCAGTCCAGTAGTCCTAGTGCCTAAACCTCACACCCAAGATGGTAAGAGAGAGATGAGGTTTTGCGTGGATTACAGAGGTCTCAATGCTGTCACTAGGACAGATGCACATCCAATACCCAGGGCAGATGAACTCATAGATTGGCATCTGCCACGTTTTTGAGTACATTTGACCGGACAGCTGTCTACTGGCAGATCAGACTAGCTGAGGATGCAAAAGCCAAGACAGCATTTTCAACCCTAGGAGGACATTATCAATTTGTGGTAATGCCCTTTGGTCTGAAAAATGCACCTGCCACATTTCAAAGGTTGGTGAACCAAGTCCTCACAGACCTGGATGACTACTGAGCAGCTTATCTTGATGTTATTGCTGTCTTTAGCTCCACCTGGGAAGATCACCTGATCCACCTGAAAAATGTTTTGGAGGCCCTGCAAAAAGCAGGCCTTACTATCAAGGCTACCAAGTGCCAGATTCGGCAGAATCAGGTTGTATACCTGGGCCACCTTGTAGGTGGAGGTAAGATTCAACCATTGGAGAGCAAGATCCAGACCATAAAGGACTGGACTGTTCCCACCACCCAGACACAGGTCAGAGCTTTGTTGGGCCTAACTGGGTACTACAGGAAATTTGTAAGGGGTATGGTTCCATAGTGACACCCCTTAATGACTTAATTTCCAGGAAAATGCCAAAGAATGTTCAGTGGACAGTAAGCTGTCAAAAGGCATTTGATGTCCTGAAGCAGGCCATGTGCACTGCACCAATACTGCAAAGTCCAGACTACTCCAAAGAATTAATTGTTCAAACAAATGCTTCTGAGTTGGGAGTGGGGGCTGTGCTATCACAATCGAATAAAGATGGTCAAGACCAGCCAGTAGCTTTTATTAGCAGAAGGCTGACCCCTAGAGAGAAACGTTGGTCATCTATTGAGAGGGAGGCCTTTGCTGTGGTTTGGGCACTGAAGAAGCTGAGGACATACTTGTTTGGCACACACTTCAAGATTTAGACAGACCATAAGCCCCTCTTGTGGCTAAATCAGATGAAGGTTGAAAATCCCAAACTGCTTAGGTGGTCCATTTCCCTACGGGGATGGACTTTACAGAGGAACATAGACCTGGGACTGACCATGCCAATGCAGATGGACTCTCCAGATATTTCCACTTAGAACATGAAGACTCAACTGGTTAAGGTTAGTTTAATGTCCCTTCGTTGAGGGGGAGGGGTGGGGGGGGGGGGGGTTGTGTAGGAGAGTAGGGTCTGCTTCCTATGGTCACCCCCACTTTTTTCTGGGATTTTCTGTTTTTTCGACTTTAGACTGGCTGTGGCCCTGCTAATCTGGCCCACGGCCTAGCTGTTCTCTCTCTAAATTGATACCATGTACTTTAGGTACATACCAGATTGGGTATTGGATCATCTTTGTGAGCCCCTGTATAGTGTACCATAGGTACCCAGGGCATAGGTGCATCCAAGGCCTACCAGGGGCTGCAGCATGTATTATGCCACCCCTGGCTGGCCCTCCAAACTGACACCACAGGTCTGTTCACACAGCCTGGGTAAGGTGGTGTAATCACCCCTTACTTAGATATAGTATACTATATCTACCTTATATATAGACACAAATACACCTATAAGTCACTCCTATGGTAACTATGGTGGGCCTTGACAATCCTGGAGGCAGAGTGCTTGGTTTTATGGGAGAGGGTGCCCTAGCATGAGCTGAGCCCCTCTGCAGCTTTCAGAACCGTCTCCTTATAGCTGTTAAGTGCATTATAATCCTCACAGTTAATGCTAACTTTGGTTTGACTTTATCAAAACATGTTGTGTAAGGTTTCAAACACTTTGGAATACTACCCCCCCCCCCCGCCAGTCCTGGTGGCGGGGGTAGCATTCCACCCTTCTAGAGGGAGAAGACATGTAGTGAGCCCCCGGAGGACTCCATCTTGAATCTAACTTGATATCCTAGTAGCTCAAGGCTTGCTCCAGCTTCCCTGCAAAGGAGAAGCGCCACAGATCTTGGTGGTCTGCACCAAAACCAATCTTCATCTCCTGCGTGGGTTGCGTTTGCCAAGGCTTGTTGGGTCCAATCTGGATACTGACACTGCAGTCAACTAGATCCTTTGTGGGACAGCTCGAATCCAGCTCCTGGTCATCGTCGACACCTTCTGGACCTCGTGGCTGCAGACACAAGCTTCACCTCTTCACTTGAGATCATTGCAACATTGCCTGGTTCCCTCCTAGTACCTTCCTGGTCACTAGCTAGTGACCCAGACTCTGTCCTCTCTGCTTTCAGGTTCTTCAGATCTTCGATCCACCCTTGGATCCACCCGGACACTTTTCCTCTGGTCGCCTGCAGCACTCCATAGAAAACGACAACGAAACCAGACACCAAAAGGCACCTATGCACCCGCCTTCCCTGGGTGAGGTAACACGAGTACTCCGGTGCTCCTGTGGGTCTTGACTCTCGAAGTGTCCTAGTCTAAAGGGGTTTTGTTGTAGTCCAACCGGAAGTGCCCTTAAACAGTAACTTTGTAACTTCTTCGTTTCCCATAGAAAGTCAATGGTAAGTCGCGGCTGTGTCTAGGCATTGCACTGGCCTCCCGTGGGCCTCCTACTTCCTAACCTTTGGTTGATTAGTGTAGCCCCAGCGATTCCCTAGGCCCTAGGCCTACTTTCTATTCCAGACGTGGTTCTTTTACCACTATTTTAGTATATGGTTTGTGAGGCCCCTAGGGCATAACTATATTTGTGCAGCTTATCGTATGTTAATTGAATAACTTGTATTGTGCTTTTACCTCTGACCTCATAAAGAGTGCAGAGGGGTTGTGTTTAGAATAAATACATATATATTTGATATATACCTTCTGTGGTGTCCTTTCATTTGGTATTCAAGGGATTATGATTGGTAAAACAGCTTGATTCACATGCTCTCTGAAGTCTTAGCCTATTGACTGCTGGTCCATGCTACCACTAGGATAGTATTCTATAAGGTTGACTTTACAACCACCATCAATAAGGGTCGATTAGACTGGTGCAAGGTGCCCACTAGAACTGGTGGACATCATATGCCAGGCTAACTTCTCACACCTTCTTGTCTTCTTAAACCAGCTCATGCCAGCTTATATCAGCTTGTGTCAGTTTATGTCAGTTAATACCAGATAGCTTCAGCGTATGCCAGCTCATGTCAGTTCATGCCAGCGTGTCATATTATGTCAGCTCATGTCTCCTTATGCCAGGCCATACCAGTTTATGTCAGTTCATGCCAGATCAAGCCAGTTCATATCAGTTCATACCATTTTATGTCCACTTACTTCAGCTCATGCCAGCTGTCAGCACATGCCAGCTAGTAAGCCCATGTCAGCACAGGCATGCTTACATAAGCTTATGTTTGCTCATGAAAATTTATGTCAGCTCGTGTCAGTTTATGTCAGAACATTTCAGCTCATGCTGGCTTGTCATCTTACACCAGCTCATTTCTCCTTATGCCAGGTCATACCAGTTTATGTCAGTTTATGCCAGATCATGCCAGTTCATATCAGTTCATACCAGTTCATGCCCACTCACCTCAGCTCATGCTAGCTTGTCAGCACATGCCAGCTAGTAAGCTCATGTCAGCTCATGCCGGCTTACATAAGCTTATGTAAGGAGGCATGACCTGACATGCTGGTTAATGCCAGCTAGTGCTAGCTCATGCCAGCTCATGTCAACTCAAGCTAGCTCTTGTTAGTTCATGCCAGTTTATCTCAGCTTGTCAGCTCATGTTAGTTAATGCCAGATAGTGATAGCTCATGCCTGCTTACGTAAGCTTATTTTTGCTCATGACAGCTCATGAGAACTTATGTCAGCTCATGTCAGTTTACGTCAGATCATGCCGGCTCAGATCCGCTCATGTCAGGTCATGCTAGGTTATATCAGCTCATGTCAGTTTATTTCAGTTAATGGAGAAGTGTGGCTCAAATGGTAAGAGCAGCAGACCCTGATGCAGAGGTCTGGTCCGGGACCAGGGTTCAATACCCGCCTCAGCGGGTCTTGGGCTCAATTTCCTCGGACCTGATCATTCTTTCCTCTGTGCCTATTCTAATCATGGGTCCAACTCTGGGCAATAGTTTTAATCTTCACAACAGCCCCCAACAGCGCTGGCGTCACCTTGGGGGTGCCCAGGAGTGGACATTCCACAGGGAAAAATCAGGAATGGTTCCTAAGCGGTATACGGACAGCACCGGGACACCTCCGTTAGAGGTAACTGTGCGCTTTACAAATGGCATTTACATTTACATTTACAATACCAGACAGCTTCAGTTTAGGCCAGCTCATGTCAGTTCATGTCAGTTCATGCCAGCTCATGCTAGCTTGTCATCTTATGTTAGCTCATGTCTCCTTATGCCCGATCATACCAGTTTATGTCAGTTCATGCCAGTTCATGCTCACTCACCTCAGCTCATGCCAGCTTATCAGCACATGCCAGTTAGCAAGCTCATGTCAGCTCATGCCTGCTTACGTAAGCTTATGTTTGTTCATGACAGCTCATGAGAATTTATGTCAGCTCATGCGTTTAGGCAGTGGTGGCCGCCACAAAAAAAGGGTGCTGAGGCAGGAGATGGGAACGTGGGAGGGGCGTGGCGCGCGGCAGAAGGGTTAGCAATAAAATATTCATAAAAAAAAAAAACTTACCTGATGCCGCCGGCCTTGTCGTAAATATTTAATTTACCATCTTAATTTCTATGCGGTAAAGTCAATAAGAATAACTCATAATAAATAAGAGGCAAAATCCGTGATATTTGAGGTTTCTCAAAAAGGGTTTTATTCCTATAAAAGGAATTTGGGTGATTAGCATATTGGCTCGAGCCAAGGTGGCATACCGTTCCGTCACCACATAGGTTCGGGAAGGGACAGACTGACAGAGTCAATGGTAATATGCGGGTATGCAAGTATGCGACAATACATTATTGACAGGGATTCATATATATAGTCAATGCATTACAGTAAAGGCATATGCAGGAGGCGTAACAGCTGAGAAGAGAGATAAGAGTACATGTATGTAATACAAAAAAGGCGTTACAATAGGCGTGCATGAAGGCGTGAACAAGAACGTCATTTAACATGATGTCACAAGTAGGCGGATCCATGAGTGAATCCGGCAGTGTCAGCAAAAATACATGGCAGAGATGCGCGCGCAGCAGTATGACGTGTAATGTACGTGTAACTTGAGGGGTGGAGGGGAACTTGACATTTAGCCCTCAAGTGGAGACAGATGTCTGGATGTCAGATCAACCTAATCCCAAATCGTATCTAATATCTCATGTTTAAGGAACTGTATTATCTGGTAGGAAAAGGTCTCTCGGACAAAAGGCTATTTTATACTGACTGTGAGTGCGTGTATGAGCGTCTACGTGTCTGCATGAGATGCGAGGGGTGCGAGGGAGGGCATGGGCCTACCATGGAAACAGAGGCATGAATTACTTGCATAGAGACAGTGAGGCCAAGCCCTTTGCTCTGCAGCTGGAAGGATGTTGACATGAAACTACTAGACAAGAATGTATTTTTGAGGAGTGGAGCAGATAATCCGAAGGTTGAATACAGTCTTGGCAGGCAACAGGCTGAGCCAAGCACCGTTAGCCGCACAGGGAGTGAGGCAGAGGTCACGGGTAAAGATGCGAAGCCCAGGTTTGAGATTCAGAGTAAGAAGGCAGGAAAAGGCTCGATGGCAGAAATTCAGGGCCTACTTCGCCAGAGCAGAAAAACGTGTAAAGTACATTACATAAAGACGTTGGCATGGCATATTTAGGAACTGACTATTTGACCCATTCATGGTGGATCTGAAAGAGGACATGTTAACGTTGGACGCAAATGTATTTGCGTCTTCATAGCTTGAAGGGGAGGGAACATACATGTACTTGTAGCGTGTACACGGAGTCGTTGGGGTCTAAGATAGGGGACACAATTGATCACAAAATTTATATTACCTCATTCCCTCCTTGTCCCCTACGGACCCTTCATGATATATCGATCTGCATGAATCGATCAATCTGTTCATGTAACATCATTTGCTCTTCTTTCTTCTTTTGATGTTTTGAATGGGAATTTGGATGCGGAATACATGATGTGGCGCACAAGCCGCAAATCGCCGGTCCACATTGTAAACACAGGCAGCAACTGAAAACTATGAGAAGGCCAATGCCTAGGAAGGATAGGATCTTCCATCCCCAAGCGGTCAACGTTGTCCAGAACCAACCGGACCAAGTCCAGGTGCCTGGATTCTGATGTATCAGACTTGCAATTTTATGGAGGCGTGTTATAGCTTTATATACCGTTGGCGCATTTTCTGGAATGAAAACACAGCAACTTGACCCGATGACCTTACAAGCTCCACCCCTATCAGCTAGGATGACGTCAATGACGAGACGATTTTGAAGAACAACAACCCGCATGGCGGACTGCTCTTCTGTTAAGTTACCTAGAGCGGAGGTAGTTTCATTCACTACTGCTTCGAGAGTTCTAGTTAATTTGCGTATCAATTTACTATTAAAAACAGCACCTAAGTAGGGGAAGAAACCTTTATTGAAGTCTGTGTATTGCTCCCATGCCGTTTCAGTGTAGTCGACAATCGGGAGATCTCTACGGAGTCTATGGTTTACTAGATTGGTATTTCTGTGATAATCAGGAGGAGCTAAGAAAACAGGTGGCAGAAAGAATGCAATGTAACAGGTACCATCCCAATCTGGAGGCAAACGTATGTATGCGATATGGCCACAGACAAAGTAGGAGTGACGTGTAGCTCTAAACGTGGATTTGCCTTGATCACTGAATTCGATCACAGTAGTACATTTACTATGACCTAAGTGTATGGAACCATTCTTTCTGATACATAATTCACCTTTGACTGGTAACACTGACATAGCAGGTAATACTGGTGCGGCTTCGGATTCAACAGTAAGAATCATGAGGTTAATTGTGTAATTTCCTAATCCATATACTTCATTTTCTAGATCAGTTCCTGTTCTAGTGGGAAGTCCCTTTTTGTCAGGGTAACAGACTTTAAGTAGAACTAAGTTCAAGTTTCCCCAAACCCAATTCCCATCGTAAACAGCAATGTCAGAATCTAAGGAATTAATCAATCTAAACCATGCCCCACAGGAGCCATTGTGAGTGAACGGGTACGGAAAAAGGGGCAGAACTCCCTTGTATTTCTGGTAGGGAGGGAGTCGGCCACATATCCAGCAGTTTGTAGCATTGTTAGTCTGATGGGAGTGGTGTAACATACTAATGAATGTGTTGTTGCGCAGCGCAAGTCTGTAAGACAATTCGTGGGGAGGTAATTCGCTAAAAGAATGTTCGGCAGTGACATTGTAATCCAATTGTGCACGCTTGAAAATAGGGTAATACATATGTAATAATATACTAGCAGCAACAATAAGAAGGCTTAGGAAAAACATAATCAGTAATGTCACTATACAGTGACTACGAAGTGATTTACAATATGCACGTTTCTTGAGTTGTCTCTGTCTATCTCTCTCTCTATCTCGGTCTAGGGGATACATGTCAGAAACTAATTTAACCGATTCACCTAGGGGAGGACTTAAACAATTAAACTGTCTGACTTGCTAGACCGTAACTTGAGTCTATATTCTTCGGAGGCGGTTTTCTCAACCAGGGGGAGTTTTGAGTCAGTTTGTGGAGGAGGGCAGGGCTTAGAGTCCAAGTCCGAAGGAAGTCCGTGAAATTTTTTGATATGGCTCGAGTGCAGCCAACCTTTTCTGCCCTCCAATTTAACAGCCGTCCTTGTCGTCAGAAGAACCAACTTCGGAGTCTGCCAGCGGGGCTCCAGTGGACTTCTCCGATCAAAATTCCTCACGAACACAAAATCGCCAGGGACCACTTCATGGGGCTTCACCTCGGTGTTGTCGGAAAAAGCTGCAGCTACCTGTGAACGACAAGATTGTAGTGCAGACATCAAGGAGGCAAGGTAATCTGTCAGCATGACACAATCAACATCTGTGATTTTACGAGGTATAGGCGTCCCCCACATATTTGGTGGCCTACCGAAGACCACTTCATACGGGGATAGCCCGGTTCGAGAGTGCGCAACCATCCTCATATAGAAGAGGGCAACTGGCAAGGCTACTATCCAGTCAACGCCTTTCTCTCTACATATTTTTGAAAGTCGGATCTTTAGAGTTTGATTATGGCGCTCCACGAGACCTGCTGCCTCGGGATGCCGGACACAGTGGAACTTCCACTGATACCCTAACAGGAGTGTTATGTGTTTCACAAGCTCGGATGAGAATGGCTGACCGTTATCTGAGTACACGATACGGGGCAAACCATACCGTGGGAAGAACTCGCGAACCAGCTGCTTGGCTGTGGTCGGAGCAGTGTAATCTGGGACTGGATATGCTTCTGTCCATCGGGAAAGTGCACATACGACTACGAGGACATACTTGAATCCTCGGCAACGTTCCATCTGGATATAATCCATCTGGAGGACTTCAAAAGGGTGATCGGGAGGCTGAAATCCACCTTTCTCTACAGGGATGCTTTTACCTGGATTGAACTGACAACAAATCATGTAAGTACGCACTTTCTGTTTCGCTGCTGCTCGCAAGTTCTTATTGTACCATATGTGTTGAATGCTATCTAGCATTGCCTTCTCTCCTAGGTGTGCTGGACTATGTACTGTGTTAATGATTACTTGAACCATAGAGTCGGGGAGAAACCATGTAGATTTTCCCTTCGTCATCCATCCCTGATCTGTTTGGATCCCTCCTAGTTCCGTCCACTTCTTTATTTCATCTGGTGTGGCATGTGTCTGTATGTCAATTACATCATGTGCGGGATCCTTGACTGTCATGCAGTGTGATGGTGTCGGAACTATTGTCTTTGTCGAGTCAGTTGCATGCATTCGATTCTGGGCAGTTTGCTTAGCTGTTCGGTCTGCCAGGTCGTTACCCTGGGAGATCGTATCGGTAACCTTTGTATGTGCCTTACACTTCATAATAGATATCGCAGTAGGTAGATGTATTGCATCTAACAAGGCTTGAATGAGGGGACCGTGTTGAATGTTGGCACCGTGAGAAGTTAAGTAACCTCTCTCTCGCCAAAGGACTCCGAAATCGTGAACGACTCCGAATGCATAACGTGAATCAGTGTATATGTTAACTTTCTTATTTTTGGCTTGAATACAGGCTTGTGTCAGAGCGATGAGCTCTGCTGCTTGAGCTGACAGGGTGTCGATACAATTTGTTTCTATTACTTCGGTGTCTGTCGTGACTGCGTAAGCTGCCACTAATTCTCCTGTACCTGTTCTCATACATGAACCATCCACATAAAGTGTCAGATCTGGGTCTGGTAATGGGACATCTGTCAAGTCTTGTCTGGGTTTCGTCGTAATAGTAATGACTTCGATACAGTCATGCTTCAGTGGGTCTACACCGCTTAATGGCAATAGTGTGGCAGGATTCAATGTGCTACAGCGTCTGATTTCTATGTGTGGTTGAAACAATGTCAATTCATAACCTGTCAGTCTTGCTATGGTCAAGTGTTGGGTCTGTGTACGGTTTAAAAGAACTTCCACGGAATGTGGAACTTGTACTGTCAATTGATGTCCTAATACTATGGAATCGCTCTGTCTGATTGCTAAAGCTGTCGCTGCGACTGATTTCAAACATGCAGGTAAAGCTTGGGCTACTGGATCTAATGTGCTAGAAAAGTAAGCACACGGTTTGTGTGAACCTGCTTGTTCCTGAGTGAGGACTGACAAGGCAGTACCTTCACGTTCTGTAACAAAAAGTGTAAAGGGCTTACTGTAACATGGTGTTGCTAAAACTGGTGCTTGACATAAGGCTTTCTTTAGATCTTCAAAAGCTTGTGTATGTTCCTGAGTCCAAGGGAGGACAGTCGATGTCGCTGCCTCCTGAGTTGTCAACTGGATAAGTGGCTTTGCTAGAAATGCATATTGGGGAATCCATTGTCTGCAGTACGAGGTGAGGCCTATGAAAGCCCGCACCTCCTTTTGTGTTTTCGGTAGTGACATGTTTACAATTAACTGGATGCGATCTGGTGTGAGCTGTCTCCCCACTTTGGACAGCAAGTGACCCAGGTACACAACTTGCTGAACACAGAATTGCAGCTTTGAAGGGGAAACCTTGTGCCCCTTGTCAGCCAGGAAATTCAAAACCGTCAGTGATGCTTTTTCACATTCGGGTTCGCTTCGTGCGGTGATCAGTAGATCATCGACATACTGGAGTAGGGCGGTGTTAACAGGCATGTGGATACTGTCAAGTTGTCTTTTCAGTGCCTGGCTATAGATGCTGGGGCTTTCTGTGAATCCTTGAGGTGCGCGTGAAAATTTGAAACTTCGTCCATTTAAACTGAATCCGAACAAGTATTGGCTTTCTGGATCAATTGGGACGCTGAAGAAGGCGTTCTTAAGGTCAATTACAGTAAAGAACGTCGCTTCTGAATCAATAGCTGTCAGTAATGACGAGATATCTGGAACCACAGGATACTGTGGTACAATGCATTTATTCAATTCGCGCAAATCAATAACTAATCGATAAACAGGTGGTGCATTTGGATCAGTTTGTTTAAGAACTGGGATGATAGGAGAATTACATACATTGGAGTCGGTTTCCACGACCACTCCTTGTGCAATGAGCTCGTCAATGATTCTCAGCAAAGCCACTACAGCATCTGGAGGTAACTTGTATTGTCGAATTCGTGGTAATACCACTCCTGCTTTGAGTGTGACTCGATATGGTGTAATGTGCATACAACCTACATCAGTGGGGCCTTTCGCCCACAAGTGTGCAGGTACACTCTGTAACCGGGGATCCATGTCTCTTAATACATAATGGCCTTTAAAATCTCGCAAGAATAATCGTACTCCTTCCGGAGAACAGCATATTATAGCTCCTAGAGCTTTCAGTGTCTTTATACCTAATAGGTTTTCTGGACATGATTTTGTAAGCAATAAATCTGTAGTCCGTGTCAAAGGACCAACTGCAAGTGGAAGTGGCTGTGATACTTCATTAATAATGGGCTTTCCTGAAAATCCAAGGGAAACATTCTGTGAGCCTGAGAGGGGTGCCCCTGGAACCTCATTGTGACTGATCGTGGTCCTGCTTGCCCCTGTGTCAATTAAAAACTTTCTGTCTTTTCCTAACACTTGACTGTGTACATAAGGACCCTCTTGATCTACGGGAACTTCAATAAGGGGCAAGCCAAACTCCCTCTCTAGGCTGTTTCATGTGTACCGCTGGTAATCAGGGTAGTCATTCTGTGCATACTGGTACATCTGTTGTGTCGTGTTCTGTGTTGCAGTAATAGGCTGTTGCTGTGGCACTGCTACAATTTGTGATGAAGCTGGCATAGGCGGAATATGTTGTATATTCTGTGGTGCTTGTTGCTGGGCCTGATCTTGTCTAGGTACACGCGGTCTCTCCTTGGTCTTACCCGTGGAGATATTGTGTTTCAGAACTGCACAATCGTTTACATAATGACCTGGCTGTTTACAATAGTTACATGTCCCTTTAACAGGAGCCGTCGAATTACTAGGCTGGGTCGCACCCTTTTTGTGACCATCAGCAGGAACTGACTGGGCAACTAACATTTTCATTTTCGTGTCTTTCATACGTCTTTGTTCATGTTCTTGTTCTTCTCTAATTCTATTCTGGTGGTACTGTAACATTTGTAACATTTGTGAAGGGGTGTTAGCTTGCCAAGTGCTTTCCACTTTCAGTACTCTGTTCTTAACCTGGGGCAGTGAATTCTCGACTAATTTCGTTACAAAAAGGTGTGGATAGGACTCGCTACTGGGTTTCAGGCCGCTATTTATACCAAAACATTTCTCAAATCGAGTATAAAAATCACTAGTGTCTTCATCGAGTTTCTGTTTACAAGCTGAAATTGCACCCCAATCTTCCTTTTTCGTACTTAATAAACGTGGCAACACTTGCACTAACAGCCCTGGTAATGCTTTAACCTTATCCCCGAGCCCTTGGCCTGGAATTCTAGTATTTTCTTCGTTTTCCAATGCAGTCCAATCAATCTTTGCATTTCCCACTTCCCATTCTTTTTCTTTAAGTTTCTCATAAATACCAGGAGGCAGTAGTACTTTCAATATCTTCATAATGTCAGGATAAGTATAGTCACCCATGAGTAACATGTCTTTTAATTCACGGTGGAAACCTGCGGGATCTTTATCATGGCTAGGTACTAATTTTTTCATTTCCAATAATTCTATTTTTGTTATGGGTGTGAACACAAACACACGTCTAAGTGTATTGTCGGCATTCTGAACTGGGTGCACTTCTCGCAACGGATTCTGTCTATCCAGGTAATACGTTTTTCTTTCCATGGAGTGTGCTGAATCAGATTGTGGACATAGGAAGGCACTATATCTGTGCCTTTGTTCTAGAATTACTTTAATTAGATCGGTACCTAGACCTCTCCATTTATTCATGAGTAGTTCTGCTAATATATCAGGCAGGGGGCCTGGGTCGGAATGTTGGCTCCTATACAATAAAAGTAGGTGTTGTATCATGTATGTACCAGCTAAACGCTGCTCACTTGGTGTCATGTTCAAAAATGTGTGTGCTAACGCATCATCACTATATTTCTCGGGACTGTCAGCCCATTGTACTGCTGACCTTGCTAATTCTTGTTCATCCATAGAATCTAGTACATGGTACCCCATTCGTTCTCGAAGTCTGTTATCAGTAGCTTGGAATAAGTGTTCAGGAGTTCTTGGATTACACATGGCTTCTTGGAAAATTCTTTTACTTTCTGGACGCACTGGGCGCATTGAATTATTAAAGGGTCTTCCTTTACCTACATATGCTATCGTTTCTCTAACTGGTAATTGTGTTTGTCCTGTAGCTTCTTCTGATGGCTCCTCTTCTGAGGACTCAAACTTGTCTGATTCATTTTCTGGTTCTATCGGTCTCGTTTCATGTATTTTTTTTACTACGCTTCTTATTCTTTGATACATATTTTTTATACAATTCTGTTTATCATGATTCCCGTCTGCTATATTCTGACCCCATCTGTGAAGTGCTTTCATTTCCTCCGGGTCCATCCCCGGCCTATCTTGTTCTCTTATTAAGCAGTTTATAAAGAACCGTAATATCTTGGCTTGAATGTCAACTTTCTGGTGAGCCATGGCTTCCTTAATACTTTCAGGTCCCTGCCCTGTTTGGACAAAATGATATATTCTGTCTAGATGTTCGACCATTCCGGGTAGGGTCAACAAAAAGTTGGTGACTCGTCTTAGTCGTACTGATGCTAGTATTAATCTTTCATCATTTCTGCCGGGTACTGGATCATATCTACAATCCCCGAGACGGTCTTTTATTATATCGAAATCGGCTGATCGAGGTGTACGCTGTTGTGCTAGATCCCTGTAAGTCAATCTATGTACCTGTGGAGGTGTCTGGAAACCTATCGCTCCTCCGGACGCGCCCCCTGAGGCACTGCCTCCGAAGGGGTTGTTCGGGTGTAAAGTGGGAGGAATGGGTGCGGGAAGAGCTGGAAGAACGGGAGGAAGACCAGGAGGGACATTCGGAACGGGAGGAAGAGGTGGAGGAGTAGCTTGTCGCGGGGGTAGGAGCTGATTGTCTCGGGGTCGGGCGCCGCCAGGAGGGGGTGTGCGCGGCGGTGCGGTATTAGCGTATGCGGGCACTACATCATCTAGATAGGAAGAAAGGAAAATGTCCTTCGCTGTTTTGGGATGCATTTTGGTCGGGAGCATGGGAGGTGGTAGATCTTTTGGTACTTCAGGAGTGGCCTTAGGTAAACCTTCGGCCAGGAGAGGATACATACCATTCCTAAGGGTGTTTAGTTGTCTGTCTACTTGTTCTATTTTTACTCGGATACCTTCCTCAACTGACACGTTTTCTTGGGCCTTGTCTGAATCCTCTCTCCTTTTCTCTTCTTTTCTAAGTGCTTTTTCTGTACGCCTATGCGATTCTTTACGCCATAATTCGATGGCATCTTTCTGTGACTGTCTGGCTTTCTTTTTTTGTAATGCTTCTTCTACTCTTATGATGCACTCTGAATCCCATGTCCCTGCAGCGGGCTACCTCTGATTCTCTGCTAGGTCTTTAGTGTAGTCCACCCATAAATCGAGAAATAGAACGGCATCTAAGCCGTGCTTGTGGTACATAAAGTACCCTGGAGTGTCCCTAGGTGGGATGGGAACAGCTTCCTCGAGTACCCCTTTTCTAGTCTTTATCTGTCTTAATTTGGAGAACAACGGCATCTTGAAAATCTGGCTACTTAGTGCTTACTCAGATATGAATACAATGAACACAATAATCACAATAATGACGATCGAACAATCACTCATACCACGACATTTTTGAGACACATTAAAACATTTTGAGATGAACAATCACAATCAGAATGTAACTTGCTAACTGCATAATACTAGATACACTGCTCAACAGTGCAGACTGGATATACTGCTAAACAGTACAGATACACTGTCTAAAACAGTGCAGACCAGGTCTGTGTACCCAAACCTGTCTTGACCGGCACAAACTAATGCGCACGTCTAGATGCGTCCCCAGCAACGGTACTCACCGGGAAGCACGGAAACAGAAGGCCTCGGAAACCCTGGACTGGACTCGACTGGATTCGGACTGGATTCGGACTCGACTCGTGACGCAGATACTTCGGAACTTCGGAACCTGGTGGGCCTCCGTATACCTCGGATCTTGCTCTCTCAGCTAGGCTCTGGTCGGGATCCTCCGCACTTCTCACCGCCTCGTCTGGGTGTCGATCGCGGCCTCAGTCACCTCCGTTGGCCTGAGGGAGATACAGGAAATCCTGCGGGTACGCGTAGTTTCCGTCCGGCTGTGGCAGGGGACTAAGCCTGCAAAGCACCTCCGGCGCGTGAGAGGGGGGAGGGGTCCCTATTCGGGCGCCAAAATGTCGTAAATATTTAATTTACCATCTTAATTTCTATGCGGTAAAGTCAATAAGAATAACTCATAATAAATAAGAGGCAAAATCCGTGATATTTGAGGTTTCTCAAAAAGGGTTTTATTCCTATAAAAGGAATTTGGGTGATTAGCATATTGGCTCGAGCCAAGGTGGCATACCGTTCCGTCACCACATAGGTTCGGGAAGGGACAGACTGACAGAGTCAATGGTAATATGCGGGTATGCAAGTATGCGACAATACATTATTGACAGGCATTCATATATATAGTCAATGCATTACAGTAAAGGCATATGCAGGAGGCGTAACAGCTGAGAAGAGAGATAAGAGTACATGTACGTAATACAAAAAAGGCGTTACAATAGGCGTGCATGAAGGCGTGAACAAGAACGTCATTTAACATGATGTCACAAGTAGGCGGATCCATGAGTGAATCCGGCAGTGTCAGCAAAAATACATGGCAGAGATGCGCGCGCAGCAGTATGACGTGTAATGTACGTGTAACTTGAGGGGTGGAGGGGAACTTGACATTTAGCCCTCAAGTGGAGACAGATGTCTGGATGTCAGATCAACCTAATCCCAAATCGTATCTAATATCTCATGTTTAAGGAACTGTATTATCTGGTAGGAAAAGGTCTCTCGGACAAAAGGCTATTTTATACTGACTGTGAGTGCGTGTATGAGCGTCTACGTGTCTGCATGAGATGCGAGGGGTGCGAGGGAGGGCATGGGCCTACCATGGAAACAGAGGCATGAATTACTTGCATAGAGACAGTGAGGCCAAGCCCTTTGCTCTGCAGCTGGAAGGATGTTGACATGAAACTACTAGACAAGAATGTATTTTTGAGGAGTGGAGCAGATAATCCGAAGGTTGAATACAGTCTTGGCAGGCAATAGGCTGAGCTAAGCACCGTTAGCCGCACAGGGAGTGAGGCAGAGGTCACGGGTAAAGATGCGAAGCCCAGGTTTGAGATTCAGAGTAAGAAGGCAGGAAAAGGCTCGATGGCAGAAATTCAGGGCCTACTTCGCCAGAGCAGAAAAACGTGTAAAGTACATTACATAAAGACGTTGGCATGGCATATTTAGGAACGCACTATTTGACCCATTCATGGTGGATCTGAAAGAGGACATGTTAACGTTGGACGCAAATGTATTTGCGTCTTCATAGCTTGAAGGGGAGGGAACATACATGTACTTGTAGCGTGTACACGGAGTCGTTGGGGTCTAAGATAGGGGACACAATTGATCACAAAATTTATATTACCTCAGCCTCCTCGCCTCCTGCTTCCTCTTCTTTTCCCAGCAGCCTCTGTGATAGTCTCCCATCCAATCCATGTGCTGCTCTCCTAGGAGAGTTGCGCAGGGATTGGTCTGAGCAGGCATGGAAGATGCCCTGCTCAGACCAGGGAGTCTGTGGGATTTCTCCAGCCCGGCTGCTCAATGCAGCCGGGCTGGAGAAACCTAAGTGCGCATGTGTGTTTTGGTCAGCACTCCTCTTCCCCCTACGATGCCTCGGCCTGTCCCTCCCTACAGCACTGTCTCACAGCAGGTAATGAAAAATAAAACGATGCTACAACATCGTTTTATCTTTCATTTGCTGGTTCTGAGTCAAGCAGAGGGGCGACGCTCCTCCGCAATTGCGGAAGAGCCGCTGCTGAGTTTATGTCAGCCCATGTCAGTTTATGTCAGAACATGACAGTGTATGCCAGCTCACTGCAGCCTATCTCAGCTAATACCAGCTTGTCAGATCACGACAGCTCATTCCATCTCATCAACTCATGCCTGCTCAAGTCAAGTCATGCCAGCTTATGTTAGCTGTTGCCTGCTCATATCAGCTCGTCAGCGCGTTCCAGCCGTGTCAGCTTATGTATTATTTTTATAGATATTCAGTATTCTCATGAGTTTTCTTTTGCTCATTTGATTGTGCATTATTTGCTGAATGTATAAGGGGTGTTTAGGATTATTATATTGGGACTGCCATGTGTGAGTGGTGTAGGGTGACCAGGCGTCTCGGATTTGCTGGGACAGTCCCGGGTTTTCAACAACTGTACCGGCAGATCTCAGAAAATTTGGCTACTGTCCCTGTTTTTTAGAGAGGTGAAACTCAAAACAATGAGAGGCCTCCAAAGCAGGAAGGTCTCAAGGCGCTGAATAACAGATGTTTATTGTTACTCAACTCAATTGTACTCATTTTATCGACCTCAGATGGATGAAAGGCTGGCTGAGTGGAACCACCGGGATTAACTGCACTACAAGACCCGGATTATGAACAAGCAATTTAATTAGGAGGTAATATGCTGGTTTTAAAAATTATATTACATTTTCTTACAGCCTCTTCTGTGTTTCTATGTTGATAAGCGCTATTGACACTTTGTTGATGTAAAATTGTAGTCCTTCCTCTATTTTTGCGAAATGTCCCGGTTTTTTGGGTGTGTGGGTGACGTCAGAGTCTCGTCCTGACATCCAATAATTCGTCCTCAATGTGTACTTGGCATCACGGTGACTGCCCTGAGCATATACCAAATGCCAGGAACACACTGAGAACGAATTATTGGATGTCACGATGAAACACTGACTTCACCTGCACTGCACACCACTCACACATGGCATTCCCCTAAAAGATGCACACACCAAACAAGATAAACAAAACACACACGCATTCGAAGCATCCACAGAGACATGTGCCACGAAAACAGACACCAAGATTAAATTGACCGCAGAACCACACAAATACACAAGAAATCACAAGCACAGACCCGACGCAAACTACTGGAATACGAGGCATCGGGCACCCGATGACAGAGGTTTATTGCAGAACACCCAGGCTGCACACATTCCACTCTCTTTTCCTCACATACCACACACAATCCATACCGCAATCACACAAGAACACACACACGGCCCGCCCACGCACGTGAGCGTTGGGCAGGGCAGGTTTCCAAGCGTCAGCGCGTGAGGGAACGCCGCAGATGCTGTTGGTTACAGCACGTGTGTGATGCGGAGCGCATATTAAAGCCATATGATGTCCTTGAGTGACCCATACAGGAGCGCCGCCTCGGGCTCTGAGACACCCCGCCGGCCCCTTCCAGGCCGCGTCGCCGTCTCCAAGGACAGCTGCATGTGCGGGCGGAGCACTTTTCACACGCAAAGAAGAGTCTTGCTTCTTTAGAGCGCCCCCTGTGGCCTGACCGCACAGTGCAGCAGGGAGGCGCCCTCCTGATCTGATGCAACCGAGGGCAAGCAGCAGCGAGCAGGAAGCAGGCGGGGCCCTCGCCCTGCGCCAGGACTCCAAATAAAGAACATGGGATTACACGTTTTTGAGACAATCCTTTCATTTTGCACGAAAAATACAGCTCAGAAAGTGTCCTGCAAGCTGGGGATGATTGGTAGGTTTCAGCAATGTTAACTCTCTGCTACTCGAGGGTTAGCGACGCGTGCCCCTGCTGCTAGTGGAGTGCGCAGGTTTAGTTTACTGGAAGGAACAGTGCACTCCTCGAAGCCTTTGGGCACACTGAGCACCCCGTAATCCCTGGACAGGCTAGTGGAGTTGAAACCCCCCCATTTGGCGGACCACTTCATGTTTCATAGGTAATAGTGCCGATATCTGTAAGCCACCCTCCCCCCCGCTCAGCAGTAATTAGTCGCGCTGCGCAAAATAAACAGTCCACACAAGATTTTGTTGGAGAAAGTTTGCTGCAGGTTTATTACATACGAGGAGTACGCCAGTTTGGTGGGTTAATTTACCGGCGATCCAAGTGCAAAACTGCCCTGCCCGCCTGATGAGCCAAACTGCACCGTGGCCAATCCAAAATGTGCTAGTATTTATGTGGGGGTTATCCCCTTTACAGATCATGGACCACCAGTCCATACTTTTTACTCACACCTTTTTAGGGGCGGAGTGTAACCAGGCAAACCGCCGGTTGCTCAGGCTTACAACCGCCCGAAGAACTAGCGGGGCGCCGCCGCTTTCAACCAGGCTCCTGCTGTAAAGACTCCTGGGATTTTGGCATAATGCACCTTTTATGTGCTCCTGAAAGGGTAACCCACGCACCAATCAGCCTCCGGATCTCCCTGTAACTCCGCCTGCAACACAAATGGAAATGATGCAGTGAAGGCACCAGACCCGAGGGAGGACTCCCAGAGGAGGGAGTACTCGCGACAATGGGGCGAAGGTGCCTGAAGCGGCACTAAGGGGGAAGCTATTACGGGGCCCACTGCGTGCGCCGCATGCAGCCGCATAGTGCCAATATTGTCAACCCCCCCGCTCAGTAGTGACTAGTCGTGCTGCGCAAAATAAACAGTCCACGCAAGATTTTGTTTAAGAAGGTTGGCTGCACATTTATTACATAGGAGGAGTATGCCAACTTGGTGGGGTAACATATGGATGATCCAAGGGCAGGAAGCAGTGACTAACCTAAGCTGCCCTGCCCACCTGATGAGCCAAACTGCACTGTGGCCAATCCAGTTCGTGCTACCATTTATGTCGGTGTTATCCCCTTTTCATATCATGGACCTCCAGTCCATACCTTTTACTCGCGTCTTTTTAGGGGTGGAGCATAACCAGGCAAGCCCCTGGTTGCTCAGGCTTACAACCGCCCGAAGGACTAGCGGGTGCCATCGCTTTCAACCAGGGTACTGCTGTAAAGACTCAGGATTTTTGCATAATGCACCTTTTATGTGCTTCTGAAAGGGTACCCTGCGTACCAATCATCCTCCGGATCGCCCTGTAACTCCGCCATAGACCTGAATGAGGCCACCGTCATAGTCAAGCCCCCCCCACCATGGCAGGCTCCATAAGATCCTGCAACGTGTTATTACCAGTCTTTCTAGCCCGGACAATTCATATCTACCTCCTTTGGTGCACTGTGCCAATAAGTGCCTGCTTGTTAGGTGTTGCCATGTTGTGCATTACCCATCACTGCCCAGTCATTGATTTCAGAATATGCCGGAAAACAAATTGGAGGTCGCCTCCCGGGCCAACAATGTATTTGTTAACAAGTTATTGTTTGTGGCTAAAACCATAACCGTATCTCTGCCAGCTGGCCTCCACTTGTATAGGAACCCCACACCGGCCAGAATTCTTACCCATGTGGGAATGCAAAACTACTGCTCTTCGTAACCCTGGTTACGTCTGATTTAATACATTGACTACTACTTGCAATATGTGCCTTACATATAGGGTTGCCTAAGCTCTTGTTTACCTCCGTACTTCAATATTCCCAAAATTGGGAGTTCAAACTGATACCCGTGTTCAGCACCAGCAGTGGAAATTTACCTGCCCCTTCTAAATTTGAATGCACGCAGTGTTCTAGTAACTGTCAGCATGATTGCACCCAAACCTTCTTTCTCCCCCTCATTGAGTCGCAGAACACACTTTTTTGGAATGGCAAACTTACGCAACCCCATTCTAAAAACTCCCTCTATTAGAAGGTTCCTGGCACTGTACCCTTCTGCCCGTGTATGGCTAACGTAACGCCTACAGCATCACGCCCACCCCCGTATTGTGCTTCATTAGGTGACCCATATTGCATGCCTGCCCCTCACCTTATGACTGTAATATTTGGTTGCTGTGACGCCATGCTGATGCTCCCTCGCAGCGCACGTCGTGGACTTCTAAACTTCTGCTAATGTGCACGATGGAGCAGACAAGTTGGTGGGGAGTGGGAACACTAAGTACAGATACCTGCCTTTTTGTGAACAATGGACATGCTACATGTTCTTAATACATTGCAGCCTTAAGTGCTTTGACACCTTGTTTCCCCAACTTTATCGGACAGCAGCACACTTGATAGATGACAGTTTCCACAACCAGCCTAGCTACTAAGGCTACCAGAGCAGTGCATTTTTTGCTTAACTGAAGCAACCTGTAACATTCCCTCAGTTCCAGAGTGCACATACTTTGCTGAAATTGACAAAGACATTTGCACAGACCTTTTTGATTGCTAAACCATGGTGAACACATTAATGGTGTCAAATCTGGTTTGAGGGGATGTTTGTATTGTGCACGCTATTGCAGTCACTGCACCCTTTTTGGAGTGACATCCCACACAGCCCACCAGGATTGCTTATCTGTAATCCGATCACAGTTACATACTACCTGCTAACCAGCTGAAACCCTTGGTGCATAGTCCAGCCACACCTGGCAACAACATGACGCACTGCAGCTTGGTGAAGAGGGTTTTTGAGCCAAACGTACCCCATTCCTTGTTTTCAGCATTTATCCTTTATAGAGGTTCTAGTTCGTATGAAGTGTGTGTCAATGTCCTGGCAAGGCATACCCAATAGCCTGTTCCACATTGGTGACTAGCCTACTATGATGTGTAAAGGCTCAACCAGCTGATGAGCTTTGAAATATGTGACATGAATCAAGGGTGTCCTCATGTACTTGCAATGCATCTCTGCTTTCTTACAGAAATTTTCTGTTCAGTTTAAACTGTGGTGTTGGCCCCCAGACTTCCCAGGCGGCTTAACGGCTAACAATGTGACCAGTTGCTGATATTAATGAGGGATTCTCCCGGTTGTTACTTGAGATTTTACACCACCCACCTCCAATTCAAAATTCAAACAAGTTTTATTCGATTTTTGATTTAAAATCATAAAAGCATAAAAACACATTTTTACAAATTTTTAAAAATAGACAAAATACAATCCATAGACAGAATACAATCCATACTATACAAAATAAGCTTGGTTGATATCTAAAAAAGAAACCATCTTCAATCATCTAATAAAAAGCTTTAAAAACAAGGAAATTTCATAAGTAATGTATTAACAAACAGAGCCAATTACAGGGAACTTCTGACTTTTATAGCAGCTTTTAAAAAACATGAGACATCATAAATAACATGTTCATCTCCTAGTTGTAGAAGTTTCACGAATGCTGATCTACATGTACGAATCCCCAAGGATTTAAGGATTGGTAGCAGAAACAGCTTTCTGGGATTCATATAAAATTTACAAAATAACGCAAAGTGAATGTTCGATTTGGGTGAACTGTTATCACAAGGGCAAATTAGTTTGGCAGCAGACCAATCGTTAAAAGTTGGTAGAGTGACCATACGGAAAAAGATTCCCAATCTAAAGCGTGTCAACAACATGCGGGGGTAAGGGCTCTGGACCAGGACGAGGTAAGGTTGTAATCCCTCGCAAGGTGTAATTTCCTGAAATCTGAGCACAGTGTTTTTAGATTTTTCATGATTCCATTTGATGGTATTGAGGTGAGTGGCCACCATCTTTTTCAGTGAGAATCTAGTAATCCCTTCTAAGGTGGTAGGCTTGTCAAAGAACTTTGAATGACCTAATTAAATGAACAAGTTTCTCACGTAGGAAAGCCATCTGATGTTAGCTACCCCGTCCAATGTCAGACAATCGCTGATTAGGTCTCTATTCAGCGTGGTTTCTTTCGTAACCCAAACCTTATGCCATAGCAGGATAGGGGACATCCTGATGATATCACTAATGTAGGTGACTCCCACTTCAATGTGTGTCATGTAAGTTGATGTTGTTTTTGATACACCCAGTAAGTAACGAATAAACTGGTTTTCACAACATTGTAAAGTCTGGGCACTCTCGATTCCTCATAACCCTGCACCATACGTGGCCGTAGATACACACTTTGCCTTGTATATGTGTATTAATTCTTTCACAGGTTTACAGCCAATTTTTACAGAAAAATTTCTTAGGGCACCTATGGTCAGGGTAAAAGCCAACTTCCTAGCTGCTATTGCGGCCTGCCAGCCACCCTGCTTATTGAACATTACTCCCAGATAACAGAACCTGTCAGCTGTTTCAATTCTTTGATCTTCTAAGAACATGGGGCAGGGGACCCTCCTTACCTTTGATGCACAGGGCATGGTGTAAGTTTTAGAAATGTTCACCCTTAGGCCTCTGTCCCTCATGAAGCTCGTAAATTTTTTCACTGCCCGTTGTAATCCGAGCCCCGTTCGTGACATTAATGCCGCATCATCGGCGTATAGTAGGATAGGCACCGGGGACCCGTTTACAGAGGGGTAGTCATATAATGGGTCTGTTAAATATTGCCCAATAGAATTGATGTATAGGGTAAATAACAGCGGTGCTAATATGCAACCTTGTCTAACCCCACTCAGTATGGGAAATTCATCTGAGCATTCTCCTTGTTGACCGAACCTCATTCTAGCACCTGCATCCTTATATAGTTCTTTTATAAAGGTGATGATTTGATCATCGATGCCAATATCACAAAGTGTTATCCAGACTGAGGAGCCTGTGGTCAACGCAGTCAAATGCGGAACTTAACTCAACAAAAGTGATATAAAGTTTTCCGTATTTGGCCTGGGTATATTTGGAGATGAGTAGAGACAGGTTTAGACATTGTTCGATCGTCCCTTTCCCTGTTCTAAACCCATATTGCAGCTTGGAAATAACATGATGATCCTCCTCCCAGGATTGGATTCTGTTCAGAATTATTCTAACGGCCACTTTCATAAAGGCGTCCAATAGAGAGATTGGCCTATAACAGGTGGGGTCATTTCTATTGCCACCCACCTTAATGTGCTATGTTGTAAGCGATAAGGTACCTAACATATCTCTTCCCCTTGAAAAGATGCAACAAACCGCTTTGGTCATGGGAACCTTAATAAGCACAATATTTACCATGGACTTACCTCTAAAGAGGTAACAACCCCTCAGACTCTGAAATTCAAAATGAGATCAGCTGGCTGAAGCTGCGACTAAAATGCATTACAATTGTTTGCGCCCAGGCCTATTGGAAGTAAATGTTATTCCATTATTATTATTGTGCAAAATGCCAGACCTATTTGCTCTGCCCCTATTGTTCATATTCTGAAGGCAGTCATTTGTGCTCAATGCCCCAGGGTGCATGCTTGCATGGGCGGTTTTGAGGTCGTGCGTACCCTGATAAGTGCAGCCACAAATTCCAGGTTGCAACATAATGTTTGCATGAAGACTGGTGGTCGAATATCATGACCTGCTTTCGTTTGGGCTATGTGCTACTTGTATGTGTAACCTTTGCAAACCTGGCTTAGTTTTGTTACTGTTTCATTTTTAACTTGCTTTGCATTGAAAAGGCGGTACCAGCAGATAGTCAATTCCTCACCACACAAGGAGATGCCCTGAAGAAAAGGCAGAGATGATGGAACATGCAACAGATATAAAGGGTCCTCATCTGAAGGAAAGGCTCCCCCAGCTCTTCCACTTCCTGTCTGCAGGCAATCCACCAGCGCTGCTGAATCCCCTCTCTCGCCGCCTGCCTGCACCCAATTCCAATGCATCATAAATCTACCATGCTTCGTTTGAGTTTCCTAAGCACCAGATTCACACCATGTCATACACTCTTGGGTTGAACAGGATTGACACAGAAACCGGTAGGTTCCGCTCCAATTTGCTATCATTAGAACTCCGCAGTCCCTTTGCCTGACGAGAAAAGGAGTTATTGACTGCAGCGCTTTTTTAATTTGCTCAACATGATGTTACTTGAAATTAACTTGAGTCTGAAACCAGTCCTTCAACATATCCTGATCACAAGTCTTAACCCCAACTGTGAGAAGATTCATACATTCTTGCCGGGCCCTCCCAGCCACAGCAGATGAAAGCAACACAATTGCTTCAACTTGTGCGACACACAATGTAGGGAGTTGCCTTGACCGAACGGATATTAAAACAGTTCCAAGCATCTCAAGCTCCACATTTTAACTCAGGCAGCAAATATTAAGTCGTTGAAGCAAGAGCCGGTGGACAGCCGACCCGATGAATGGCATTGGTCTGTCATGTTCACCTCTGGCCTAATATTAGTCAAACAGTCAGTGTGGTCAATGAATTATGGGCTTGGCTGAAAACATGTAATCTGCAAATTTGAGCTTACTTTGGTGTGCGGCCGACTGGTATTTTGCGGCCTCTATCTTTACTTCCAGATCTATACTAGGAAAACAACACTGCACCTACAACAAGCCAGTACTGTTGGCTGTGTCCATGCCTGTTTGTTGCACAAGATAAATAAGCCACAATTGTGGCTATCAATCATAGCATATTAAAAATGCTTCCATTTTGAAATGGTGAGACTGTGTCACCAAACAAACTCTACTAGCTAAATTTAGTAACGTTTTACACTCCCAAGCCCTTTCAGAGTGAATGCGTAAACATACCATGTTGGTATCTTATCCTTGAGTTAATTTGCAACTTGTATAAATGTAACTTTAACCACTAGTATCTGTAATAAATTGTTGTGCTTAGTACCATTCTGATGTAAATTTTAGAGCTTTTCTGCTTGTATCTTAGATGTAACTCATGAACTCTGAAGTCTCTATGTAATGTAACTGGTCCCGCACCTACACCTTCGGGTAAAGTATGCGTTACATAAAATCACATTAAATAAATCAATGACTAAATAAGCCGAATTGGTTGCTCTTTATCCCCTCCTACCTCCGGAAAAAACGTGCAATGTGTGTTGGCCATAGAACAGTATTTACGCCACGCTGAGCCAGGAGTACGAGCCACCCGGCGAGGCAGGAGTCCACCCGGGGTGCAAGAGCCATGGCCACCAGAGGGCCCCCACTCACCGCTACCTCAAAAACCGACACACCGCAACATGCCACCTTGAAGGCGGCTTCCCAGTCCCTACATGCAGCCCTCTTCCTTTCATGCTACAGCTCCTGGGCCACGCTGCCCTATTCTGTTACGGGTGGGGGAGGAGCCGTTGCGCCCAGCAAGCGCAAACTGCACAGCGAGGCCAGCTCTCCCGGTGCACAGCCCGCCACAAGTAAAGTGGCCCCCTCTGGGCACACCGGCAGGCTCACCAGGCTAGTGCACTGCACGCAACACCAGGAGCATACGGCCCCCCATACAAGCACACAGACACACCATATCCAGTATGGGCTCCCTAAACCATCTAAATCCAATATGAAGGGGGGGGGGGCACCTCAGCTGCTTCATGGCGGGCCCAAACAGCACACAAGGCCTGATAGTGCAGTACCTGAGGCCAACATCTTGCCACTCGACAACCAAACCAGTCCTCTGTTCAGGTCCCCAAACGGAAGGCAGTGTCAAAGTGGGAGGAGCAGAGGAGGAGGAAACCTGCCCGTAAGAACGTGCACACTTTGCTCTCTCAATCCCCCTGCCAACCTGTGACAGAAAAATCAGGGGCATCTCTAAGCTCATGGTGGCTCTGGGCAGGGAGCCTAGGTAGGGGGCCCACGGAGGAACGCTGGTGCGAAGGCCAGTGAAGAGGGGTGGATCAGGGTGTTTGGAAGTGGAACAGAGCCGGAGGCCGCCAAATCCCTGCCAGGGGCCGCCACGCAAATATGTATCCTTCGTCAGAGGATTATGATATTAAGGATATATATTGGCTTGGAGGCCCCTGGGGTTTGGTGGCCCTGTGCAGGTGCACAGCTTGCACATGTCTAAGGCCGCCCCTGGAAAAATGCCCGGAATACGCCTTCACGCTGGATCACAGCACCCAAGCGGTGAACGCCGCACACTAATCCACTCTGGGGCCATGCCTGCTATCTGCCCGAGCGGGGTCTACTACGTGACGATTTGAGACTGGGGGAATGCCTCCCCCTTGAACTCCGGTGCAACTCGCACCCAGAGGACAACCCAGGCCCCCCCCCCTTCGGCATCAACCGGACTCGGACCACACAGCAGGGACACCGCCCACAAGTGCAGCAACGAACAATCTGGTTGACCCTACCCCTCCATCATTATTATAATTTAAGGAGAGGGGTGCTGGGTGATCACAATTTTCTCTACCACTTCGTATGAATCACCCATGGCAGCTACGAATGACAATACGGTTCTGGACTCGTTGACCACGCTCGAAAGGCCCATAACACTAAATGCAGAGGCCCTTTCCTCTGCTCCCCTGCCACAAATAAAGGGAGAAGCCATCCTGCGAAATGCCACCCATAGAGCGGGGAGGGGGGCGCCAGGAGGCTAAATAAATTGCCCCAATGGGCGCCAGACTCACCTCCTAAAAGGACAACTTGCCTGCACCACCAGAGTGCGGCATGGTGCCTTGAGGACAGCGTGACAAAGTGGCCCGACTACCACAGAACCCCAGCGGTGGCATTTACCCGCACAGTTCCCAAACAGATGGGCGGGCTCCCACAAAAGACAAAACCAGGGCATCCAGGACAGCCTCAATCCCAGACCAGGCAACAACCAAGAGGTCTGAGTCACCAGGTCCTCAGGAGGGGAAAAAAGATGAGAGAGGCTGTGCGGCCCACACAATGGCCCCTCCTGGCCCGCACTCACCACAACAAAAATTCGATGCCCACGAATTAAACCAGAAATTAAACGGCAAAATGTAGCAAATGAGCAGCCTGCCGCCACTTCAACTCCACATGGGGCCTCGAGCCACCCACCACGCTGCTCGACTATCCCCCCCGCACACCACACAGTACCATCCTGATGGGGGAAGACTTGAGTGGTAGAGGGCTGACAATACCCCTGCACTCACTAGGACACAGCCGACTCCAGGGACACGACAGCAGGGGAATCAACGCCAGACCAGGGACACAACAGCATGTCCTGTGGGGGGACAAGGAGGGTGGCCAGTGGGAGGGAGTAGGTATAAATACCTGTCCCCAGCACACTGGAAATGACGCCGTGGAGGTGCCAGACCAGAGGGAGGACTCCCAGAAGAGGGAGTCCTAGCGACAACAGCAGGGAGGTGCTTGAAGCGGCACTAAGGGGCCTCCCTTGTAAGGGGCCCACTGCGTGCGCCACGGGCAGCCACAGGTTCATCGCAAACACAAGGAGATGATGGACGGAACACTGAAACATTTCAGACACTCAACCCCAGTCACAGATCTGGGTTGAATCCATTAACCTTCTTTACCTCACTTCGCCACCCCAGTTCAGATCCAGCCCTATGCAAATCAATTTTGACCCTATTCCTCATGGAAATAGTGTAGTCCCAACTGCCGAACCAGGTCTGCCCTGGACCAGAAACAAGCATCCTGGGACCGGTCTCGGGGTAACACCCCTCATCAGCCAGTCAAGCTTGAATCCAGTGGCAAAGTGAGCAAGGGACCCACGTCTGGGCATACCTATAGTCATAGCCTGGCTGCTCTGGTTTAACATGCTTTGGATTGGTGAAGAGTGAATTTAAGCTCTGTTTATGTATTTTTTTTTAGTTACACTATTGTTAGTTTTAGTAACCTTTCTACAAGTTGGACATGTTTCTCCACAAATTATTCACTGTACATTCATTGAATTGAATGTGGTTTTTCTTTTCTTTCGTCGCACTAATTGTATAAGTATGAAACGTTTTTCCAACTTCTATAAAAGTAACTTAAGATCATGCTTATTGAGTAAAATGTTCCTCTTAAGTAAAAATGAGTTTGAATTACACAATTACCTGATGTTGTATTGTCTTTACAGTTGTCTTAGGCCCAAGTTGGTTGTAGGTAAGGGCCAAACCCCCCATATTAGATAGAAAACGGAATGAGAGCAGTTCCAAGATTTGTTGGATTTGCATTCCACTGGGCAGGATGGGAAATCGACACCACCATCGCCAGGAGAGAAGTGCTGCACCCGGCGCGATTAACATTTATGGTGAGTTGTGCACCATTGCGCCTCACCATATTTATGTTCTGCTAGCCGCCACTGCATTATAATACCATTGAGTTTAGTGGAGTGCTATTTTCTTTTCTTCTTTTTCCCTGCACTAATGTATTTTCATTTCCTAAGTTTGGATGTATTTTCCTTGTCGCCCTCCCTAAACCACTACCAACCCTAGCGTGAAAGAAAGGAGAGCCTGGCAATAGATCCAAGTAACCCTAATATGCAATACTTGTTTACTATTGGTTGGGAAATCACCCCCTCCCCTTTCACGGGTGACTGGTGACAGAGTCCCAGCGCTTATAAGAAACAGGACAGATGACAGAATAGGGAGAAAACCTACCCATTTCCTTTACTTACCTCTATGTTTTCCTGCTTTTTCCGAGGCTGCTGGTAGTGACCATCCTGAGAGCCCGAGGAAGAGGAAAAGACAGGGTAAAGGCATCACCAAGGCCTATATCATATAAGAGAATTTGCTATATAATAGACACTTGGAGTGTTAGGTGTTTACATAGTTATTTTTGTTTTATTTCCCACTGTGCACTTGATAAAAGTCAACATTCAGAAAACCGAAAAGGCTCCAAACCCATATGTCCGCCCCTCCACCCACAATGACAACATTTTAAATGAATGTGACATGTTGAAATTTAAATAACATGCGGTATAATGGTTATGGACATGGTTGAATGGGTATGCATTAAAATTATGATGACATACTTTGGAATTAATGTGACTTGTTGAAATTTATATTGCATACAGTAAAACGGTTATGACACTCCTTGAAATTAATGAAACTTTCACTTGATGAAGAATAAAGCATTTTACAATACCACATGGGCATGCTGCATGAGGAGGTTGTGGTTCAAGGGCTTGCAGTATGAGGACTGTGGGGGCACAGAGACACACTATGACCCTCATTAAAAGCACTGCGTAGCAATATTAATGCATGGTTAAACATTGTGTTACCACTCACCCCAATTACAAGCAATACTGGTTCACATTACAGGTTGGAGATGAAACTTCCATACAGATGGAAATACCACTGAAAAGTTTCACCTGCTCAGAACTGGTGATACATCATGGCAAATGACAAAAAGGTATCCAGAAATAAGATTTCAAAGCCAGATATACAAAAAGTGCTACACACACATCTATGCCGACAGGAAAGATAAACATCCCCATAAAACGTGAGAGAATTTCACAAATCTTGACCTCACGCAATATATACCGGATATGAAATATTGCCCTGCTAAGAAATGGGTAGACATAGTATCTTACATTTAGGAAAACATTCTCCCAAAACCCTCTCCACCAACCCATGAAACTCAGCTAATAACCACACTATCTGTGACCCTGGCAACCCCAATCTACCTCCCACCCAGACCATCACATCTCAGGACAGCACCATCCTCCGTCCAGAAAGTGGCTTAGTCGTAATAGCCACTAAAAGTCTCCACCGAACAGTGGAGAATTGATGCATGTAGTAAAGTGTCCCTTTTTGCACTGACTAACATTTTGCCAGATACCTGATGTCAACTGTCTGAGTGTGTTCTGGGATCCTGCTAACCAGGCCCAAGCACCTGTGTTATTTCCCAAAACTGTACCTTTGTACCCACAATTGGCACACCCCTGGGCCACCTAAAGTCCCTTGTCCCTGGTACCAAAGGCCTTGTGACCAGAGAGGGCCTCTGAGGGCTGCAGCAAATATTGTGCCACCCTCAGAGACCTCTCACCAAAAACGCCCCCACCCTGCCATTGCAGATGCGTGTTTTGGTGCAGACCAAATTGAAGAGTTGACATGGCACATATCCCTGTGTATATTCATTAATGGTGATAGAATGCATACCCTGTTCCATCATTGTAAAAGTTCAAAGTCTTTGATTATTGCGGCGTGAGACTCTGAAATGCGTTCTGTCCGTGTGCACAAAGTATGCAAAAGTAATAGTGGAACCTCATCAGGTCTAAGCACAGGTTGCACAGCACTCAAAGAATTTCTCAATCAAATGAGTTTCCATGATTTCTTCCTTGTTTTAAGCCATTTTATTAACTCCTGATCTCAGATTATGATCGTATCATGTCCAAACATATTCCGTATTAGCTAGATGTAAACAGTGTGTACTTATATTGTCTTACCTTGAGTAGTGTGGGGTGTAGTTGTAGGTAACATGGTACTGCCTTGAGATGTTATAGGGGTTAGGGTGGAGGACGGCCAAGGGCATGGATAGTGTAGCCATTAGTTTACTTTCTTTGGTTGTTAGGGAGGTATTTCTTAAATGTAAGACTATGAATGTAAGACTATCACGAATTT
The DNA here is from genome assembly GCF_964263255.1 of Lissotriton vulgaris. NCBI lineage: Eukaryota > Metazoa > Chordata > Amphibia > Caudata > Salamandridae > Lissotriton > Lissotriton vulgaris. Next base: position 119,243,328 of record NC_141691.1, on the reverse strand, counting down.
CTTATCAGGACAATATTTCACATCACAGCTATATCGTTTGAGGTCTGGATTTGTGATGTTTTCTCCCAGTTCATATTTTCTGTGGGTATGTATATTTTTCCTGTCAGGGTATCTATGTGTGTGGCAATTTATATATACTTGACTCAGAGAAGGTGATACTTTTCAGTGGTATTTTTACATATTGTGAAGCTTCATCTGCAACTTGTAATGGAACTTTTAAAGTGGACCCAGTATTACTTGTAATTGACTGAGTGGTAACACCACACAGAACCATGCAGATTAGTGTAACACACTGCTGGTAATTAGGGCCCTTATAGGTCTCATTCTTTGTGCACTAAACTCCTCATACTGCATATCCTTATACCACAACCTCTTCATACTGCAAGTTCAAGTCCTGCATTGTAAAATGAGTTAGTCTCCTTGCAGTGAACGTTACGTTAATTCCCAGGCAAATCATAACCATTTTAGTGCATGTAATATACATTTTACCATGTCACATTCATTTCAAATCATGCATTCATCATTTCAATGCATGCCCTATTCATTTAGTAATGGGTCATATTAAATGCAACATGTGCCTTATTGATTTGATTACATGCCTCATTTATTTCCCCTGGTTTTATACTAACTCCCAGAATTGTCTTATTCATTTTAACGCACATCAGATTCAGTTTTAAACATGAACCATATTAATTTCAAATTATGTCAGGTCCATTTAAACCCATGTCATGTTCATCTTAACATATTTTATATTCAGTTAGAAATGTGGCATATTCTTTTCAAATCATACTATATTTGTTTCAACAAATATATTCATTTCATTATACGCCTTATTCACTTTAAGGCATGTCAAACTCTTTTTAAAGAGGTCCTATTACTTACAATGTATACCATATGTATTTCAATCTGTGTCATATTCATATCCACATATCCTATATTTATCTTAATTCCTGCCTTAGTCCTTTGAAGAGGGACAATATTCAGTTCAATACACATCATAATCAATTCAATGTATATCATATTTATTTCAATGGGGGTCATATTCATTTCAACGTATGTCATATTTATTTAAGAATAGATAATATGGATTTAGCAACTATCATATTTATTTTGAAGCGTTTCATATAATTATAATTAGAATACATCTCATATTTCAATCAAGCAATCATTCAGTATTTGTAGTGTGCACTAATCACCCTGGGGGGGGTATCCAGGCGCTGCATGGGGTTCCGGCTATTTGAACAACCAGGTCTTAAGGCCCCTCCTGAATTTATCGAGGTAGGTAGAGGTTCGGAGGTATATGGGGAGGTAGTTCCAGGCCTTGGCAGCGAGGTGGGAGTAGGAGCGTCCTCTGGCTCGAATGCGATTATTGCAGGGGAAAGCAGTGAGGGTCAGGGAGGCAGACCACAGGTGCCTGGTGGGCTGGTGGAAGGTCAGGCAGATGTTCAGGTATTCTGGTACCGTGTGGTGGAGGCCTTTGTTGCTGTGTATTAGCAGCTTGAAATGGCATCTCTTCTTGACGGGGAGCTAGTGCATGCTACGGAGGTGGAGAGTAATGTGGGATCATCTGGGCAGGTCAAGGATGATTCTTGCTACTGTGTTCTGGATTGTCTGGAGGCCCTTGAGGAGGAGGGTGGTGGTTCCGGTGTAGAGGACGTTCCTGTAGTCAAGTCGACTGGTGTTGAGAGCTTGTGTGATGAATATTCTGCTGTCAATTGGGATTCATCTGAAGACTTTACAAAGCATTCTGAGGGTATTGAAGCAAGTGAAGGCAACAGAGTTGACCTGTTGCTTCATGGGGAGCTCACTGTCGAGGATGATTCAGAGGTTGCAGGCGTGGGTGGTAGAGGTGGGGACTAGTCCTATGGCCACCAGGAGTCATCTTACGGTGAGGGGGGTCTTCTGAAGAGCAGAAACTTCGATTTTGTCGATTGGCTCTCAATCAGTTGGCGATGGCAGTCACAGCGTTCTGGAAGTTCGCTCTAGTGGTGTCCGTGTCTTCGGTGAGGGAGAGTATCAGCTGGGTGCCATCGGCATAGGAGATGATGTTGAGACCGTAGCTGTGAGCGAGGTGCCAGCGGAGTCATGTAGATGTTGAATAGTGTAGGGCTGAGTGAGGAACCCTGGGGTACGGTACAGATGATGCTATTGGGGTCAGAGCTGTACAGCGGAGGTGGATTCTTTCAGTGCACCCGGTGAGAAAAGAGGATAGTAGCTTAAGGGCATTGCTGTAGATGCCGATGGGGGTGAAGTCCTTGGATGAGGAGGTGGGAGACTGTGTCAAAGGTCACTGACTGGTCAAGGAGGGTCAAGGCTGCTGAGTTGCGATGGTTAAGGATTGCGCTTACGTCGTCTGTGGCAGCTATAAGGGCGGTCTCTGTGCTGTGGTTCGAGTGGAAAACTGATTGGAAAGGGTCGAGCAGGTGGTTAGATTCCAGGTAGTCTGTGAGTTGGTGGTTGATGGCTTTCTCCAGAACATTGGCCTGGAAGGAGAGAATATTTATTTCAACACACGCAATACTAATTTCAAGGTGTGTCATTTTTCTCTGAATGCATTCCACATTCATTTTAATGCATGTCACAATAAATTTAACGTGGGTCAAAATCATTTCAACACTTTATATACTCATTTTATTTAATGTCATATATGAACGTGTCATAATTGTTTCAATCTGACTTATGTACATTTCAACACATCTGATATTAATGTTCATGTGTGTTATAGTCATTTTAAAGGGTGTCATAATTCTTTCACTATGAGTCGTATTCATTTCATTGTGGGTCCTATTCATTTCAGCACCAGTCTAGGCTTAAAGTTCATTTCTAGGTGTGCCATATACTTTTCAACATGTATTTGATTAATTTCAAAATACAATGTATTCATTTTAATGTGTCATATTCATTTCATAATGTGGCACATTTCTCTTAACATATCAAGTAAATTCAGCATATGGCATGCTCTTTTTAATGCAAGTCATCTTCATCTAAAACGTGTTATATTCTTTTCAGTAAGAGTCATGTTTATTTCAGCATAGTTGACTCATATTTTAGTGTATGTTTTATTCAATTTAGCATATAAGTTATTCATATCAATTCACTAAGTAACGTATTTATTATGCTGAGCATATCATTTATTTTGCTCATGGTATCTTGATCCTGCAATCTGCCATAGTGGTTTTAAAATATGTGATATCCATTCTGCTGTGTGTTGTATTGTTGCTATTTCTGATCATTTCAGGAGATGTCATATTTTTAGAGCTGTAATTTTGACATGAATTTCCTCCCAAAGAAATCTGCACTTTTATTTTTCCTACTCTAACTATAAAGTTAAGACACTTGTTAACACTAGCGCAGTGACACCCTCATTGGTCTACCAGAGTACCTGTGAAATTAACAGGTTCAATATACCAGTAATGTATGCTCACATGTTATTATAAATATTTGTTTGCTTTACAAACTAAAGTTTGCAAGTGTTTCTAAATATCCAAGTATCATGCTAAACATTGACTCAATTCTGACGTTTGGTAGGAACAAACATTTTAGTAAGGGCAAAAAAATGAGGCCACATTACATTTACTCTATGTAACACATACAAGATAAAAATAATCTTGTTTTTTATTTCTGTGTGTAAATTGTGCGCAACAAAGTAGTGTCTTATTTGGTAGAAAGGGCATGTGCAGAATTTCATTGGCATTCATTTTCATTTGTCTTTCATCACACATATTTGGTCTGATAGGGAGTGCCATGCAATTTGAGAGAAATCAGAACACATATTCATGTGTGCATCCATTATGAGTTAAAACCACTTAAAGGATTGGGAGTTGGGGGTTTCCTTTCCTTGTTTAAATGCTACTGTAAAATGAATCGCTGACCATGATCTACTGTATTTGCCACAGTTCCTCCGGGGTGCGGAGAGCTGTATCTTCTATGCGCTTTGTCAATAAAAAGAGTTGTTAAAAAAAAACACTTAAAGGATGCGTTTTAACCACTTCTGTGGCAAAGTAAAATTGAGCACGCAGAAAGGTCCCCATATTACAACTTGCAAATACTTGTGGTAAATGTGAACGTAAAAATTTCACTTACATGTAATAATGGTGTTGTTGTGTTTCATGCTTCATTTCTTTCTCTACCTCTACTGAATTGGAAGGTAGAGCCGAAATAAAATAATGTTTTGTACTATCAGGTTTTACCTCCTAGCTCAACACTGTGCACTTCATGAGCACAATTGTGCATTTTTAACTTTGTAATTATGGAATTTTTATAATGTCTAAGTGCATTACATCTTAAGTTCGTTTCTGACAAATTAAATTTAACTTTGCTCTCTTTTTGACTTATTGTGCAAAAGATGTATTAATCCATTGTATTACTGTACCATTATTTGACCCTCACTTTCTGGTTTAGTTTCCTCCTCTGGTCCTTCAATCCAATGTTTAGATGGCCTTAATTATTTGTTGTAAGTACTGTGTCAGAGTAAAAAAGCTACTCTACGCACCACTAAGTGCTACAAAACAAATTAGTGCCGCTATTTTAATTTTTGGTAATTGTCATTTTAAATTGAAATGTAACTAAGCACTTCTTTAACTCAGTCACACTCTTTAATAAGTAGTGGAGTCATACAAAATATTAGATGACCACAAGTTTCCATTGTATTATAAGTATCATAAGCTCAAGCACCAATACTGCAGCATACAAAGCTACACCAATTCATATACATCTATCACAACTCGCATTAAAGTAAGTTGGTAAGTGCAGTGGGTTCAATGGGATGGTTGTGATGCTCAGCAACTATGGGAGAGAATTGGGGCCATATGTACAAACGTTTGAAATTGTGAGTTCCTAAATGCGAATCTATGTAAATCGTAAATAGGAAATCGAAATTTCAAATATATGATACTCTTTAGAGTTTCATTTACGGTTCCCAGTGGGTCGCAAATAAATCTACCTCATTAATATTCTTGAGGTTGGTCACAATTTTCAACCAATCTGGAATCGCTAAAAACACAGGGATGGTGGCCTACTGACCACCATATCTGTGTTTACTTTGAAATAAAGCTACTTTTTTTATTTAATGCAGCCAAACATTTCTGTTTCATTTTTAGGTCGAGCCTGGGCAGTGCATGTGCTTCTCTGCTCTGCTCTTCTGTGCATGCTGTATTCGAGTATGGACTTGAAGCTCTGCCTACTCCCTGTCCATATTTTTCATTGGTTTGTGTCATTGTCCCATGTAAATGCTGGCTTCTGATTCCTTAATAGGCTTGTTAGTCTATCCTTAGTACCACCTTATCTTTATTTGTAACCTCTCATGAGGACGGGCCCTTTTACTTCAGTTGTTACATGGTATGTCTTATTTAGGGCCTAGTTACGATGTCGGGCGGAGGAAACTCCTCCTGACATCGTCTTGGTTAAGGGACCGACCGACAGCCAGTCAGCAGTCCTGACCGACTACTTAGGATGCAACCAAACACTGTTCGGTTACACTCCTAAATTTTTCAATAGGAGCATGCATTCCAACTGGAATTCATGCTCCCATTGTAAAAATGAGAGGTGCAGTTCATCCCTGCACCCGTGGCATGTACCTCAAGGTGCCTGCCACAAGGTGCAGGGATCAACTCTGCCTCCAACCGGAGGCCATGCACCAAAGGGAGTCCTGCTGGGGGCCCCCATAGTCGAGTCCTGAGAGCCTTTCGGTGTCATTAAGGCCGGCACAGAAAGGCTGTTTCCACCCGACATCATAATACCTTGGCGGAAAGAGCCGCCTTTGGGATTACTGAAAGCATTCCAACTGGCGGACGGGCTCCGAGCCCGTCGGAAGCCAGTCAGAACGTCCGGTTGCATTCCTTCTGATCGACTGCATCATAGTGGGTTGGTCTGAAATTAATAGTGAGGATACCATATTTTGTTGATATTTGGAAACATACTGAAATGACAACAATACTTGGTGTATCTCCTGAAATGATGTATAGAACAGCCGCAAATTAGTCCAAGATGGCGCTGATGTTTTTCAGTGAATGCGCGTGAACCGGTGATGAAGTCACATGACTTCGCGTTTCTGAGACGCGTTGGTGAAAACAAAACGTGACGACCACATTGATACGCCGGAACAAGACGAAGCTCGCGTCACTTCACGGGAACACGTGGTAAGAGTATATGTGGGAAATCCTAAAGAGTGGTGAGTCCGCACGCATACCTGTCTCGGTTGTGGACATTAATATACAGGAGTGATGTGGTTGAAAGATTTTAATCGGGCAATGATTATGGTGCAAGCTCAAATCGAACGAGCTGATGAGAGCATAAGTGGCTAACCAATTCAACAGCATGCATGCTTGTCCCGATTTCGGGCATCAACATAAAGCGGCGATGTGTCTGAATGATTTTAATTTAGTAATGAGAGCTCAAATCGAATGAGATGATAAGAGCATACGTGTCTAACTAATTCGACAGCGTGAACAAAATCCTTACTAAACATAGCATGGCAGGCAATGTGATTGTGGTCTGGCAGGCAGTGTGACTATGGTGCGGATTAATGAACATTTGGCATATATAAGAAAGGAACAAACAATAGTTGTATGTTTCTGCAGGTAGATTTACAACAACGGATGGTGTTGTAAAGGGGCTGACAATAAAAAGAAGCACCCTGTGACCCTGCACCCTGTGACTGGCTCCCAGTTCGTGAGCGATGGCTCCCAGTTCGTGAGCGAATCGCCTTCAAATCATCTTGCATGGTCCATAAAGCACTCCAAGGCAAAGGTCCTCCGGCCCTGAGGAGACTGATTTGTCCCTATAGACCCCCTCGGGCCCTCCGATCGGACCTTGATAATCTTGCCGTAGTCTCTAGAGTAAAGAAGGCCCGCACAGGAGGCCGCCGTTTTTCTGTAAATGCGGCAAAAAATTGGAACGCTCTCCCCAGGCATATTCGGACTGAACCTTCCCTTCTTAAGTTCCGAAAGCTGCTTAAATTTTTTCTTTTCCCTAAAACTCCTTAAAAATTCCAGTTCCTTTAGAGTTTTCTGTTATCTGTTAGGTAGCGCTGGGACGCTCTTGGGCAGCCATGCGCTTTACAAATCAAATTTCATTTCATTTCATTTCATTTCATTAATTTCATTTCATTTCATTTCAGGTGGAAAGCTGGTAGCATGGGCCTTGGCTACCACCTGCAGCCATTCTTATTTAGGTCGATTGTTTGATCGAAGAAGCCAGTAAATATTATCGAGGAGGTTCTAACTGGTTAGTTGTTTTTAATTGATATCTTTTTGTGTTTGTCAGTCACTTCGTGTACAAAATTTGAAGTCTAGTAAGGTGATCTATGACCTCGAGCCCTGACGAAATTGCCACAACAAAGAAACAGGCAATGAAACATGTTGGCCCATCTTGAATTGGTCTGCAACATGCACTTGTTTTTAAACTTTGAGTAAGCTCACGATCTTGAATACAACTGGCACATGGTATATGTGAGTCTTAACTCAATTTTAATTAGAGATATTTTCTATATCATAATACCACGGGGTCTCTCTTTCTTTGTGATATACACATCATTATTTTCACCTCTACTATTTGTACTGGACACTTTTTTCTTCCCTTTTCTCTCTTCACAGGTGAGATAGCTACCAATGATGAGACACGTGGGCACAACTGGTGAGAACTTACTAGTGGCTCCTCTGTTGTAGCGCGCGTGAGGGGCTATCTCACCTTCACACAATTGTTTGTGTCTTTTATACACCTATTTAGTTGGGGGTATCCTTGGAAAGAGGTGACTGACAAAGCAACGTTTTTATAAGTATAAAAATGTATTGTGAGCAATGAGGACTGAGTAAAATTGAAACATTTCGGAATCAATAAGTGGGTAGAGGAAGCTGAACCCCCACTCTCAATCCTATAAAAGAAAATGGAATATGCCCTGTATAATCAGGTCTTTTAGTGTTTTTTGGCTATGATTAGCTTTGGCCCAATATTCTGAGAAGCATACACCCATGCCACTGTTTTGTGGTATACAAGCCAATTGCAGAGAAGCATGAATTTTTAATGGATGGAGTGAATTTCTGATGGAAGTTTTGGTCTTTGACAATAACACGTTTTTGACGTTTTGCAGGGCCTGGTGACAAGTTTTACAGTAGTAGAAGTAGAAAGAATAAGGCCCCCTCTTTTAACAGGCAACTCTGGTATCTGGCACCACCTAGTGGTGCGACTGCTATTGCTTCCTCATGATAATTTAATTGACCAGGCCTGATGTGTTTTTGTTTATATAAATACATGTTGTGGTGGCACTGCAGGCCATGAACAGCATGGGCCCTGAGCAAAAAACTCTCCTTTCTGCCCCCTGGCAATGGTCCTGGGTGACAGATTCGACTTCAGCTCCAATCTAGTTTTCTTTTTTTCTTTCTTTTGTTAGATTTTTTGTTGTTTGTGAAGGAAGGAAGAAATCCGCCTCAAGGGGATGGGGCGCCAAGTCGCCCAAGTCAGCCATTCCTCAGCCAAAAGCACTTTAAATTTTGGAACTTGTTGGTTGACTTTTAACTCTGTAAGTATGTGCTAAGAAACAAAGCTTGCAAACCCCGGCTGACTCAAAAGACATGACAGGCTGAAGGTCTCACACTTGACAGTTTGCCTGCCTGCTGGCAATGGGGAACTTACCTAGCACAGATGTTTAAGATGGCTGACTCTAAAGGTGGACATGGCTTACCATGGTCACGTCACAATGCTTCTAGTGCTGAGTTTTCACGTCACAAACCACTGCATTCTGGGAGTTGTAGTCTTAGTTTATTTACTTGACCTCTTTGGCCCACACATGTGATAATGGTGGGTGAAAGAACGCCATGGGCTGAAAGCAATAGGTGAAGATGAGCAGAGGATTGTGAAGAAACCCTGCAACAGGTTGTTGTGGTCCACTGTGTGACGCCACACTGTGTGCGCACGACTCTGAGGTGCACTCTCAGCCAGTGGTCGATGTGGGCGGGATGGGCGGGGCACAGCGCCCCTACTTCTTTAATTCAATAGATACCGTTCCCCTACTTTTTTATTTTAAAAATCCGTACTTGGGCAGCAGAAATAGCCAAGGCCTACAGATAAGGCTCGGCATTCCAAGTCGTTCGGGGACAGGCGGGAGGGCAGAGAAGACAACGACAATGTCCACTTCTGCCGCTGGCAGCGGCTCCCTATCTCTTTCTTCCCCTTATTCCCTCTCTTTGTGTCTCGCTCCATCTCACTTACTTAAAATCGTGACTTCAAGAAACGGTTCTCACCTTCTCTTTCCTCCTTTGGTTTATTTGTTGCCTTGTGAAGTGGATCCAAATAGGAAAAACACTTTTGCTGGAAATGTCATCTTTTTTCTGGCATTTTTCTATTCCAAAGTGCAGCCTCGGGAATAAAAGATTCAAAATATGAAAAATAAATAAATAACTAAATAAAGCAAGATAGAGTGGTCACAAAGTGGCCAGATTGATTTTATTCACATCCAACCACATTAGCCGCACTTAACAGACTTTGCAGTGAAGAGCCACTTTTGTTTTCTTGTCTTCCTTTGAACAGCGTTATTTTTCTCAGCGGGGAAGTGCACCAGTCCTGGAGGTACTGTGCAATGCCTGATTGATGGGTGGATTGGAAAACGAAATGTGTGCACGGATGTGGTCTTTTTATACCATACTGCTTACGTTTTGTAGGGATATAAGAATGGGACATTGAAATGGGTCCCTTCTGCGCCCTGTTGTCTTGTCCTTAACTTTTCAGGCAAAAGCCCTCACTGATTTCTGAATAGTGAGTATAAAAGCGTTGAGGTAACCATGTTGTTCCTGCTTACATTTCACATGCCTTTCTTAACACCTTTGCTGCGGCTGGAATTCCGCGCCGGTGATGGACATTCCGATCACGGGCGTGGTCATGACGGCTCCCAGCCTTCATCAGCACATGCCCACCGTGACTCATGATGACTGGGAGCCGTCATCAGCACCGAAGGGGTTAATCTTTCATTCCGTATGAGTGTTTGCCTTTTTCAGGATGTTGTAACTTTTTTTTTAGGCAGCATATTGCTCTTGTCTAGTGCGTAATTTGAATTGAATCTCCTCCAGGTGTTTATAGCGAAGCACAATTGGGTTGTAGTTGAAGGCAGTGAGAGTTTCTCTCAGTGGGGCAGTATGGTGTTCAGTGGCAGAGAGGATGTGGCACTATGGTCAGAGCTGCCGAATTTGGAACTGGACAACTAGGTTCAGCCTTCATGACCAGTCCCCCAGACCACTCTCCTGAGGGAGCACATTTCCATGCTCGACCTTAGACGGCCCCTCAAGACCTTAGAAGAATGGTGTCTGAGCACCAAGTGATGGACCTTAGCGGTGGCAAGTGTGGCTTAACCTTGAAGGCCTCTCCACCACAATCCATACTGAAATTCACCTCCAGTCTTGCGGGCAGGCCTACGGAGCAGCACACACTAGAGCAATAGTGACTCTGTCACTGAGGTCTCAGGACCCTTGAGAAGGGTTGGCTCAAGGGCAGTGCGACCGGTGTGACTGCACTGGGTGCTGACTTTGGGTGGGTGGATCGTGTTTGCAAGTATATTATGGTTTGTAAAAGCACTTGCTACCTCCTCACTGCCTCCAATACCTTTTGGCAACAATAAAAATGTCATGATAACTCAGGTGATTAATGCTCATCCTAGAGCGAGTCAGAGTTTTGTCTATTGGAAGTTTGGAAGTTTGGCTTATGGAAAGGTTGCAGTGGGTTAATGTACCTGCTGCAAAGAACATGTACCATGCAGGTCACAAAGTGCACATAATGTAAATAGGTCAGTGGGTTACTGCTTTTGTCAGAGAGATCCTTTTGTTACTTGCAGTTTATAAGTTCAAATCCTAACATAGAATAGTGAGCTCTTAACTGTCATCTAAGAGCTGCATTACGGAATTTCCGCCTCAGTCTTTGACTATCCTAATGTTGCAAAAATAAGTCAATTCTGATTATTAAAGAGAACTTCCAACCATGGTATTTCGTTTTAAATTCTGAGTTTGTGTTTTTCCAGACCAATTACTATTAAACTATACTGCCTACTAGTATGGTTGGCATGGGACTCCTACACATTGTAGTCCTTTGTCTTATGTAGCATTTCCTATACAGTGATTTACACACGTATGAGTGTTTGTGTGTAATGTGTGTGATGTAAAGTGCTCTGAGACGCTACATTGGTATGAGTGGCGCTGTAAATCAAATTTAATGCATCCAGAGTGTGGTTATCAAGACTTGAGAGGCACTATTAAGGAATGGTAGTGAGGGAATCTGTGACGTAGGTGATTAGTGGGGGGCTCTATCCAGGCGTCCAAAAAACGCCCATTTGGCTCCAGCATACATTGTTACACGGGCGCCACCAGAATTAAAGCCGGGCCTGCCCTTGAGACCAGTCCGCCTCACCCATTACTACCTCCATTGGCTTTGTTTCAGCAGTAGTAGCTGCAACTCACAAGGGATCTGCAATGTAAACCAAACTAAGTTTGCAAACTTTACAGTGTCTCTGCTTCATGCACATTTAACATGTGCTGTCTGTTTTGGTACCACTGAATTATGCAGCAAAGGAGGACAAAATTATGCCACAGTGTTGACTAAATTATGCAGCAAAAAAAATAGGCTGCAGCATAATGCAGATTATTTTTGATACGTTATTATTTTGACATTTTTACAGATGCTAACAGTCTTTGCAAAGATTTTGCCTCATTAGTACAAGTGTAACATACAAATGCAGCAGTGAGAAAGGTGACCAGTCAACCTTTGCAAAGGGCCATCCACTTTGCAGCAACTCACGCCACATTTTTAGTAACATTTGATCCGTTTGAGCTACAAACAATTTATTAGTTAAAATTGACAGATTATGCAGCAGATGATGTAATATGTGTCAAATATGGCAGAGCCATAATTATATAGAAACCATTTGCAAACCAGGATATTTTGCCATTCATGTTTGAACTGCTCTTGTGGAAAAAGGGAGGAAATGTGCTAATGACAGAAACTGCATGGCTCAGACAAATGGCTTGTGATTGCACTTTCAAGCGTATTTGGGACATTCTGTGGTTGGAGACATATCCCACTTTGTGAATGTATTTTATTATCAATAGGCCATATTAAACCTTAAATAAACATGTGGATCCATTGGTTTAATGAAATAATCTAATAAGCTGTAACTGGTCAGTGAAATGCCAAACAACTACAATAAATTGGGATGTTTTGCGCATTCTGACCACACCTCTTACTCCGCCCACTGATCCAATCCTCGGGTAATTCCCGCTTTCTGATTCTCCGCCCACAGTTCCCCTACTTTTTTCCCTCACTTTTACCACTACTGTCAGCCGTCTGTGCAGGTGTGTCCTCAGTGGTACACGTGTTTACATGCACTGGTTCGTGCTCTCGGGATTCTCCCACGTAGTGTATAAGGAGCAGATTTACAAGCCCCTTGCGCCACTTTTGCGTCATTTTTAACATGGGAAAAGTGTGGCAAAAGTGGCGCAAGGGGCTTGTAAATCTGCCCTAATTGTGTCCAGATGAGCACGAAAGGTGGGGAGGGGGAGTCACACTCAGTCACTGACAGTAGGGGCGTGGGGAGGCCGCTGGCAGTCCGTCCCAAAGAATTTTCTCTTCCTTCCTCGCTTGTCAGCCAACAGCTGGGACTCCTCACCGGGGGCCTGCGTGAAAATCCATCAGGGGTGTTTCCTAACAGAGATGCCATCCGTGCCAGAGGCAGCGCAGAGGAATTTAATAAGGGGGGGGGGGGGGCGGGGGGCTGTACCTGGCACCGAGGCACCGATAGTAGGCACAGAAACTCGAAGCTTCACGGTCTTAATTTATTGTTCGTGTTCTCATTTAAAAAGCAAATTACGCAAGAAAATAGCTTCAGTGTCGAGAAACCCCACCCGCAGTGTGTGCATAAACTTTCTGGAAGCAGGATATGGTAAGAGGGCCCATGAAAAAGAGTTCAATTACAAACAGCCCGGAGGAACCAGAGGGTGTCATTGATTCAACCAGTTCTGGCTTTTTGCCAAGAGCAAGTTCTATTCTTCGACTTGGTTTCTCTTTTAATATTGTATCAGCTTATAAAAAGTCCCAGCATGCAGAGTTTTTTTGACTAAACACCACGGGCAGTGTGAAGGTTCAATCAACACAGACGCTAAGGCTAGTCGGCTGCTAAGTAAATCTACTCAGAGAAAAACGCCTGTCTGTGACTAGGCTTTGGGGGTTGCCCTCTGGGGAAGTCTATCTCTACAGAGTTCTCTGACCTTGGTATGTGAGTAGTTTGTGTAGTTTTCTATGCACTCTGGCATTTGTAACTTCTTTTCGCCTTTTTTACAAAATCAAAACTACAGCTCCCAGAATGCAAAGAGAAATCCAGGACTGGATCAGCTATAGGCCTGGGAAACTTGAGAGCCCTGCCTCTAAGTACCCTCACCTCCCCGGGCACCATGTATTATCCCGCTGTCCCACAGGGCAGTGTGATTGCATCTTTTGACTACTGGGAAATTTGCACCCTCCAATGCCAAGTAACTTCTCAAACGTATTTCCAAATCATGTTTAAAGTTGAGAGTGGCACTGACCACTGACATATAGGGTTTGTTCCAAGGGTGTGTATACAGTAAAAGTTATAAGGGCATACATGATACACCTTTTAATGAGGTACAGATATATCAATAGGGCAGTTAAGGAGGTGAGGCTATTAGATGACCCAATACATAGTGCTCCAGCTCTGGATTTTCATTCATAAGCCCTATGAATTCTGGGAGTTGTAGTCCTGGTTCACTGCAGCTGTTCCAGTTGAACTAAGACACAATGATCTTTAACAGTAAAGCCCAGATCCATAGCGTAGAAGATAATTTTCCTTAGCATAACCAAAACCTGCTTCAGTCATGTTTATGGTTGCAACCTGAAGGTAGCCTGTTTCCTTTCTTTTCTGTCTTCAAACATTTTTATGCTCCCTTTCTTTAAATATATCATGTGTTCCCCACTGCAGACCCATGTCTATAACTCTGTAAATATGTGTATTGCCTTTGCTCATTGGCCAAGCTCCAGTACATTTTTCCTGGGAAACTCTAGCCGACTGAATTTGGCATTCACAGACTTTTCATTTTTCTTCTGTTAATAAACCATTTCAGATTTCGAGTGGTTTGGGAACAGGTTTTCAGCAGCGGTTCTTCCATTAGGACGGAGGAGCGTCACCCAACCTGCTGCAAGCATAGCAAACAAGAAAAATAAAATCAATGTATTATCTATTTATTTTTCAGTGTGGCCAGCCGAGCCGAGTGTGAGGGCGGGGCCAATGGCGGCTACTCCAGTTCAAAGCGCACATGTCAGTTGGGCCAGCTGTCTTATTAAGGCCAGCCTGACATGCACACTTTAACCTCTTCTACCCGAGCCAATGGTTTATGGCTCGGAATTCACACAAAAATAATCCATTTGGGACCAGCAGAATAATTCATAGCAGCCTTTTAATTCAAACAGTTTGCGCACTTATGGGTGGTGAGTGAGCACAGGGTCCCAGTGCCTGAATGAGCACCAAGCCAGCCTGCTCCATCCAATCCTAATACTTCTCTCATACTGGTTAATATTATCAGAAACATGAGAGCAGCCTCTGGATAGGATAAGGGAGATGACTCTGGGACCCTACGCTTGGAGCCACGAACTACCAGAACTGGAGAAGAACAATGAGGCGGTGGGAGAGTAAACTTTTTCTTTTTAATTAAAAAGGCTTTTTGACCCACTTACAGGCAGTGTGAGAAACTCGCCTCACCACTTTGAAATGTAAGCAGCCACCACCGCAGGTTTCCTTTAATAGGGGCATTGAGTACTTGCTGATTTTGAGTTATCTGGTAACATTATCCTCAGCGGTGGCTGCTCCATGTGGGCAAATGAGCGTCTCCCCACCCTGCTGCAGGTGCAGCAAAAGTAAAAAATTAAATGGTAATAAACTGAGTTTATTACCATTTTAGTTGTGCCTCGGGCAGCCCGAGCTGCGGGTGCAGGGCAGGGCCATTGCTGCAGGTTGGCGTCAGAGAGGATGGTGACAGCAGTTAAAATGTGCGCATGTCACTCTGGCCGGCTGGATTGCGACAGCCAGCCTGACATGCACCATGCCCGGACTGGCCATAGCGGGCACCGGGCTATCCCCCGGTGCGCTGCATGGGTGGGGGCCGGTTTTGGGCCCCTGGGGGCCGATCTTGTTACAGGGCCGATCCCTGTACCAAAATCGGCCGAAAACCGGCCCCCCACTCCCCCGAGTTGGGAAGGGGGGGGGGGGTCGGCCGAGCACTTTGCCAGGGCCGGTTGTGGTTCCCAGTCCGGCCCTGACATGCACGCTTTAAACCTCTCCAATCCAAGCAGTCTTAGACAGCGTGTGAAGAGAAGGCACCAGCACCCAGTGCCTGAAAGAGCGCTGATCTAGACCGATCCATCCAATCCTGGCTGTTCTCTCATGCTGATTAACAGCATGAGAACAGTGTCTGGATTAGTTAGGGGGCTTGCTCTAGGGCTCCAGATGACTAGAGAAGAACACCCGGACTGGAGAACGGGCAGGCAGGAGGTAAGTAACTATTTTATTTGTTTATCATATATTTAAATAGTATAAACAGTAACTAAAGTTAAGTTTAAAGTTCATCTCTAAAATGTTAATGTAATGCATGGCAGTGATTTAGTGACTGTTTATAGCTTGCGCGGAGGGCATTTACTTAACTTTTGCTGGAGTCAGCAGTGAAACCTCTTTGACGCACCGGTAGGCAGTGAGAGAAACTTGCACTGACTTCAGCCTCAACTCCAGAGTTCTCAGTCATGGCTCGTTATAAACACTGTTTAATACAAGCCACGATTGAGAGCTTTGGCACTGAGCCTAAAGGCATTGCTGTGTCTCTCAGTGCCAGTTTGCTAGCCTCACCACTTACTGTTGTCACCAGCCGCCACTGCTTATCCTTACTCCAAATGAGGCTCTATCATGTTGGAGCAGACTGCAAGCAGATTATAGAGACTTGGACAGCTAATGGTTAGCCAAGCTTATTCCTGTACTTTGGGGGTTGGGGTGTGGAGGCGAGGGTGGGGTTGGGGTTGGAGGAGAGGAGAGGAGAGGAGAGATGGGCTGCCACCACTCTTAAGTTCAATACAAAGCTTCCTTGAGATAGGAGAGGCTGCTTTTTGTTCCTTGACACTGATGCCCATGTTACTATGAGTGTTGGTGTTTTGATGTCCCAGTGGCAGAGCGCTCTGACACACCCTTGAACATGGACCTGCCCTTTCAGCGTCCTGTAAATAGTATGAAACACTGCCCCCTCGAGTTAGTGACTGGTACATCACCTGGAAGTCAAAATTGCTTTGTGCTCAGTTGTGACAAGGACAGTGCTCTGCTGCTGCCCCTGTCTCCCTTGGGCTGGAGACAAGTCCTATGAATATTAGCCACCCTCTTCCTGTGCCAGAAACAAGAGGGAGCCTAACTGTTCTACTGTCATATGTTTATGACTGGTAATGAACTGTGAACTGTAATGCTTGTGAACAAGTCCTAGTATGCATGTTTCCTGGATGGATTGAAGACCACCAATGTACCTGGGCTGAGTCTATCACTGTGACTCTAAGCCTCCATCCAAAGGTTTGGAATTCCCATTCGAATCAGAGTTGAAGAAGGCGAAGGTTATGACTTATATGTAACATTGTTATTGTTTTTATTAACCAAACAATAAAGTTTGCTTACTTTTACTTACTAAGATAGATAGATAAATAGATAGATAGGTAGGTAGATAAATGGATAGATAGATAGAAAGATAGATAGATAGATAGATAGATAGATAGATAGATAGATAGATAGATAGATAGATAGATAGATAGATAGATAGATAGATAGATGGATAGATAGATAGGTGACCGTCCTGTTCCCAACAGAAGCGGTCCCTCCTCACGCTGCTCCCCGCTCTGCCTGCCACCTGGTATCGTAGCGCTATACCGCCACACTGCTGTCTGCTGCCTCGCCTCGCTCCCACATCTGCTATTGCCTGATTGATTATCGCAATTGTATCGTAGTGCTAGATTGCCTGATTGTTTATTGATTTGATCATCATTTTTGTGTCATAGCGCTGGATTGCCAAAGTGCGCTTTGACTATATTTTCAATTGTGCTAAGCTGCCTGTGGAATTGATTTGTGCCTGTGCCACTGCCATTTGCATCGCGTTTACGCTGATTGTTCCCCAATCCTGTGTCGCTTTTGGCTTGCTGCCATTTTGTTGTTGTTGTGCCTCCCTGCCCGGATCTCCACCCCACTCCCGCCCAGCTGCTCCTCCCTCGCCCCTCCCCTTCCATTATCCACATATGACAGATGCCTCCGAGCGCAGCATTCACGCGCAGCGGTCGCGCCCCATGCGCGCGAAGGTGCGCCAAAGGTAAGCCCGTCTATGCCCGTCCGTGCCTGGACCGCGCCCAGCGCCATACCCCCTGCTCCCCGCAATTCCCATCCCACCCGCATTACCTACGACGCCGCAACCCTCTCAGCCCTTAACCCCGGCTGATCACCAAACTGCTACCTAGCCGCCCCAGGACACACCCATGGACCCTTCACCTGCCACTCCTGCAAGTTCGACTGCATCAGGACCCACACCAAACCCACAAACTCCAAACAGAGCTCCGACACTAACCTCCTAAAGTGCTTCCTGCTCAACACCCGCTCAGTCCACAGACAATCCATCGAACTCTGGAACCTACTCGAAACTACGTCGCCGGACGTCGCCTTCCTTACACAAACATGGATGAACGCCTCATCAGCCCCCGACATCGCCATAGCCATCCCGGACACCTACAAGATCATCCGAAAAGATCGCACCAACCAAACAGGAGGAGGCATCGCCATTGTCCATAAGAACACCATCCACATCACGACCAGTTCCGACGATAACCTCGCTACCGCCGAACACCTTCACTTCCAGATCCACACCGACCCCAAAACCACACTCAGAGGCACCCTCATCTACAGACCCCCAGGACCCCGCACACAATTCAGCGAAGACATCGCTGACTTCATCAGCCCACATGCCCTCCCATCCGAGAACTACATTCTACTGGGGGACCTCAACTTTCACCTGGAAAAGAAAAACGACAACAACACCACCACCCTCCTGGACAACCTGGCCAATCTCGGACTCAAACAACTCGTTGACACCCCCACCCACTCTGCCGGACACACGCTTGACCCTATCTTCACCTCCAGCAAGCACATCTCCTTCAATCACACCACAGCTCTCCATTGGACGGACCACAGCTGCGTTCACTTCAACTACAAAA
This sequence comes from Lissotriton vulgaris, assembly GCF_964263255.1. NCBI lineage: Eukaryota > Metazoa > Chordata > Amphibia > Caudata > Salamandridae > Lissotriton > Lissotriton vulgaris. Next base: position 119,225,067 of record NC_141691.1, on the reverse strand, counting down.
AGTCCACGACCCACAACCCCCCACAGCCCATTCCCCGAAGAAATTGGAATAAAATCACCACCGACCAGCTCTTCACATCACTTCACCAAAACCCCCCTGCCAATTCATCGGACCCTAACCAAGCAGCCACCAACCTCACACAGTGGATCACCCACAGCGCCGACGAACTAGCACCCTTGAAAAACCATCTAATCAAGCAAGGCAGCAAAAAATCCCCCTGGTTCAACGATGACCTTAAAAAATCCAAGAAGTTCTGTCGTACTCTCGAGAAAACCTGGAGAAAAAACCCAACCACTGACAATGTAACAACCTTCAAGAACGCCACCAGCAAACACCATCAACTGATCCGATCCACCAAGAAATAAGCATTCAAGGATCGACTTGACAACAATGCCCAAAACAGCAAGGAACTATTCAACATCAACAAAGAATTCACTAACCCCTCTGCCGCCACTAACAACATCACTCCCTCCCAAGACCTCTGCGACTCTCTAGCCTCGTTCTTCCACAACAAAATCGCCGAAATACATAACAGCTTTGAAAACCAGTCCGAAGATCAGTCCACTCCACCCACCTCCGAACCAAATCCGCACTCTAACAACCTTTGCGCCTGGAACCCAATCACCACCGAAGACACCATCCGCCTGATGAACTCCATCCACTCAGGATCACCAACCGACCCATGTCCCCACCACATTTTCAACAAAGCAGACTCCATCATCGCACCCCATCTCCGCGATGTCATTAACTGTTCCCTCAACTCCGCTACCTTCCCGGAAAACTGGAAACATGCCGAACTCAGCGGCCTTCTGAAGAAACCCACGGCAGACCCAACCGAACTTAAGAACTACCGCCCCATCTCGCTCCTCCCATTCCCTGCCAAAGTCATCCAGAAAACCGTCAACAGTCAGCTCGCCGCCTTCCTCGAATCCAACAAATCCCTCGACCCCTCACAGTCCGGCATCCGAGCCAAACACAGCACCGAAACCGCCCTCATCGCTGCAACAGACGACATCCGAACACTACTGGACAAGGGAGAAACAGTCGCTCTCATCTTACTTGACCTCTCCGCAGCCTTCGACACAGTCTGTCATAGCACCCTCATACAACGCCTCAGCAATGTCGGAATACAAGGAAAAAACAACACTGGGTGTGGGCTTCCCACAGTAAGGCCAAGCCTCATCAATACAATTAAACAATCAGAAAGCCAATACTGCAATAACCACTTTATACTAATTTGCCTGCGCGCAAAGAATTGAACTGAGTGTGGGGCAGTGACGAAGTCCTTGAATTAAATCTTTTTTATTTTATATTTATGTTAGCAAAATGAATATGTTGGTTCAAAGTTTACCAAAAATTCAACGTTTTTCGAACACAAACAATGCAAAAAACATACTATTTATAAAAATGACATTTTCATTAAACATACAGTGGTTATACAAAAATTGCAGAACAGTTCAAATAGAATCACAGCCTAACATACCAAGTTGATCAACATTTCCAATCATCACTCATTCTCTCACGCACACACTACCGACTTTATGTACAACTATAATGTCACAAATTAATTTTTAAATGCATATGGAACACAGATAATGAGAGCACCATAGACAAAGATTACGAAAAATTAGCCTATTATTATCTTTTTTTCGCAAACAGATGAAAAGATTTAATGGTCTTATGGTGACGTAGAATGGTCTACGCGTTTCGAACCCCTACAAACTTATAGGGTTCTCATCAGGACCTCATGGCTTGTGTGGGGGCCGCGCGTTGTGGGAGATCACACAACGCGCGGCTCCTGCGCGGTTACTCGCAGACTGATCCCGAGGTATTCCGACTTCGAGGATCAACAGCGGCCCAATAATAAGGCCCGCAATCGAACCAAGCTCATTCCAGTGTGCAAACAATACCTGACTCCGAACACAATCCCTGAACCAGTTGTGTGCCCGCGGCTGTTGTGCATTTGTCCAACGCCAGGTCTTCCAGCCTATCATGAGCCTCCACACAAGCCATGAGGTCCTGATGAGAACCCTATACGTTTGTAGGGGTTCGAAACGCGTAGACCATTCTACATCACCATAAGACCATTAAATATTTTCATCTGTTTGCGAAAAAACGATAATAATAGGCTAATTTTTCGTAATCTTTGTCTATGGTGCTCTCATTACCTGTGTTCCATATGCATTTAAAAATTAATTTGTGACATTATAGTTGTACATAAAGTCGGTAGTGTGTTGTGTGTGTGTGAGAGAATGAGTGATGATTGGAAATGTTGATCAACTTGGTATGTTAGGCTGTGATTCTATTTGAACTGTTCTGCAATTTTTGTATAACCACTGTATGTTTTATGAAAATGTCATTTTTATGAATAGTATGTTTTTTGTATTGTTTGTGTTCGAAAAACGTTGAATTTTTGGTAAACTTTGAACCAACATATTCATTTTGCTAAACTAAATATAAAATAAAAAAGATTTAATTCAAGGACTTCGTCACTGCCCCGCACTCAGTTCAATTCTTCGCGCGCAGGCAAATTAGTATAAAGTGGTTATTGCAGTATTGGCTTTCTGATTGTTTAATGGAATACAAGGAAAAGCATTGGACTGGATCATCTCGTTCCTCACCGGAAGAACATAGAGAGTCCGCCTCCCCCCTTTCAAATCAGAGGCCACCAAAGTCATCTGCGGCGTACCACAAGGATCATCACTCAGTCCCACCCTCTTCAACATATACATGAGTCACCTCGCCTCCATCGCACGCCAACACAACCTCAACATCATCTCCTACGCAGACGACACCCAGCTGATCCTCTCCCTCACCAAAGACCCAAACACCGCCAAAACCAACTTACACGAAGGAATGAAAGAAGTAGCCGAGTGGATGAATAACAGCCGTTTAAAACTAAACTCAGACAAAACAGAAGTCCTCATCCTAGGGCCATCCCCCTCTGCCTGGGACGACTCATGGTGGCCTCCGGCCCTCGGAACCGCACCTATACCTACGGACCATGCACGTAACCTGGGCTTCATCCTGGAGTCCTCCCTCTCGATGACCAGACAAGTCAACGCCGTCTCATCATCCTGCTTCAACATCCTACAAATGCTCAAAACAAATCTTCCGTTGGATCCCCACCGAAACAAGAAAGACGGTCACCCACGCACTGGTCACAAGCCGACTGGACTACGGAAACACACTTTACGCCGGAACCACAGCCAAACTACAGAAAAAACTCCAACGCATCCAAAACGCCTCAGCCAGACTCATTTTGGACATCCCTCGGCGAGCTCAGATTTCCAGCCACCTGAAAGACCTCCATTGGCTCCCTGTCAACAAGAGAATAACGTTCCGTCTCCTCACCCACGCACACAAAGCACTCTATGACCTCGGACCCGAATGCCTCAACACGCGTCTATCCTTCTACACCCCCTCCCGACAACTACGATCATCCAATCAAGCCCTCGCCGCAATTCCGCGCATCCACAGATCCACCATGGGGGGAAGATCCTTCTCCTACTTAGCGGCCAAGACCTGGAACTCTCTCCCCACCCACCTCTGCCTTACACAGAACCACCTCTCCTTCAGAAAGCAACTAAAAACTTGGATATTCGATAAGTAAAACACTTCCCTCCCTCAAGCGCCTTGAGACCCTCTGGGTGAGTAGTGCGCTATACAAATGTTGGAACTTGAACTTAAAAAAAAAAACTACAGAAAAAACTCCAACGCATCCAAAACGCTTCAGCCAGACTCATTTCGGACATCCCTCGGCAAGCTCACATCTCCGGACACCTGAAAGACCTCCATTGGCTCCCTGTCAACAAGAGAATAATGTTCCGTCTCCTCACCCACGCACACAAAGTCCTCTACGACCTAGGACCCGAATGCCTCAACACGCGTCTATCCTTCTACACCCCCTCCCGACAACTACGATTGTCCAATCAAGCCCTTGCCGCAATTCCGCGCATCCACAGATCTACCATGGGGGGAAGATCCTTCTCCTACTTAGCGGCCAAAACCTGGAATTCTCTCCCCACTCACCTCCGCCTTACACAGAACCACCTCTCCTTCAGAAAGCAACTAAAAACTTGGATATTCGATAAATAAATACATCCTCCCTCCCCCAAGCGCCTTGAGACGCTCTGGGTGAGTAGTGCGCTATACAAATTTTGGAACTTGAACTTGAACTTGAACTATAGATAGATAGATAGATAGATAGATAGATAGATAGATAGATAGCTAGATAGATATTATAGATAGATAGATAGATAGATAGATAGATAGATAGATAGATAGATAGATAGATAGATAGATAGATAGATAGATAGATAGATCAATCTATTGGGAGGATGGACTTCTTTATTCTGAAGTTAAGGACCCCAAACCTGGTGCCTTTGGAATACTGGAGTACCATTAGAAGTCCCTAATATATGGTACTGAGGTGCCCAAGGCATTGGTACACCAGGGGTCTCCTATGGTCTGCAGCAATAATTATGCCAACCATGGGAGCCCATTAAAACTTGCATTGCAGTCTGTGTGAAAATGGTGCTGCACCTTTCACTTTGGATGTACGGTTTCCCTTATAGTCCGGTCACTGCACTTTTAACCTATAAGTCACTCCTAAGGTAGGCCCTTCAGTCCAAGGATAGGGTGCATGGTTCTAGGTTTGTGGGTACCCTAGCTTGAGCACAAGTGTCCCAACAAACCGGTGGGCTTTGTAAGTGTGGGGCAGCCATTTTAACGTATGTAGTGGGCACTGTCAAGTCGAGATGTTCAACTACATAATGGCTGCCCCGGACCTGGTCATATTTGGTATCATTTGACCCCCCCTGATAGGTGGGTCAGGTCCTTCCTCTTTTTAGCATTACTTAAGGCCTGCCTGAGGGTGGGTCCTTAGATTCTGCAAGACAACAATTTCTAGATTTGACTGCCTGTCGTCCGAAGACTGTCCAAATACTCTACTGTTGGTGGACACTGGAACTCTGCTGTTCTTTGAGCCAGGGCCAAATGCAAGACTGCTCTGGTGGGAAGATTCCTGCTGCATCTTCATCCCTGTGCTTCTTCAAGTTCTGCAACTCCACGGCCATGCATCCGCCAAGTCACCAAGGACTCAGTCTGCATCCAAGCCAGAAGGAACCTACCTTAGAGTGAAGGAGTCACTTCCCTGCATCCGGAGGCACCTCTACGTCGATTACCGGGTTGATGATCCTGTTGTCCCACGGACATCGCCCAACTCTGCAAGTAGGTGGTGATTTGTTGGTTCTCCAGATGCCTGAACCAATCTTCCCTGCACTTGGGTGACTGTAATTCCCGTCCAGCCGTTGTGGACCGCCTCCCTGTGCACCACGGTTCTGTTTGTCCTTACCACGGCTTGTTAGCTCCCCTCACAAAAGATCTTCAAGCTCCAAGAAGCCCCAGCCCCCGGCACTGTACAGCTCAAAGAACAACTTCCTGCCTGCATCGTCTGCATCGTGGGCCTTCATCTACAGAGTGCTACATCCACAGGCAACTCTACGTCGATTACCAGTTTGATGATCCTGTTGTCCCACGGACATCGCCCGGCTCTGCAAATAGGTGGTGATTTGTTGGCTCTCCAGATGCCTGAACCAGTTTTCCCTGTAACTTGGGTGACTGTAATCCCTCTCCAGCCGATGTGGACCACCTCCCTGTGCACCTCATCTGTTTGCCCAAACCCAGGCTTGTTAGCTCTCCTCACAAAAGATCGTCAAGCTCCAAGAAGCCCCAGCCTCCGGCACTGTACAGCTCAAAGAACGACATCCTGCCTGCATGCTTTGCATCGTGGGCCTTCATCTACTGTGTGCTGTCCAGGCTTCCCTGCGACTCCCTGTACCTGCTGCCAGAGGGTCCTCGAGGAGGCTCCATTGATTCCTCCTGGCTCTCCAGCTTGCTGAGAGCTGGCCATGACTTACCCTTGCTAAGTTAGTCCCACAGACCTTTCTGGTCTACAGCCCAGCATCTTCTCCCGCGAACCGTTGTTTGCGTTTGTCAAGGCTTGTTGGGGGTTCTGCTGGCCACTGATCTTCCTGCACTCGTAGACTGGCGTGGGACAGCTCGTGGATGGCTCAGGTGCTCTTGCATCATCGCCTGGGTTCCACAGCCGCTGCTATAACCTCACTGTGCTACAGCAAGAATCTCCACCCAGGGCTGGTATTGTGCTCCTGTGCCTCCTGGTCTCCTCTGGGTGGTTTGGACTGGTCCACAAGACTCTGTAGCTACTGATCTTCCATGAACCTCCTTTGGCATCTACGGGCGGGCCAACACCATTTCATTGCTATGCACTTGGGCTTCCTGGTGTAGGTATTCTGGTTCCTGGGGTATCCACAGGTGGGGTGGCTCTTCAACCTTCCTTGATCCAAGTGGTTCCTTCGGGGGCCTTTGGAAGGGTCCTAGCACTATAAAATTCCAACTGCGACTTATCTTGTGTTATTCTATGGACTGTTGACCCGTGTAACCACTCTGCACCCAGGTACCTTGAGGTCCCTGGCTACCCACCTTGCGTTTGCTAATAAATACAAAGTATATTTTTACTCACCTGGTGTGGTTCTTTCTTCTGTGAAAAGTTTACTGACTGACTATAATGGTAAATGCACTTGCTTTACACCAATCCTGAATAAGCCTTAGCTGCTTTCCGCAGCTACCCCTTGAGAGCTCTGGTTTTCAGGGACCTAAACTCTATCACTAAGGGTTTCCTGGACTCCATGCACAGTCCCTCACCTTAACTGGACAATAATACTGAGCCAGCCTCTTCCAGATGAGATTAATTCAAGCATTCCATCCATCACTTTTGGTATATTTAAATATATTTTTTAAGCAACTGGTTTACTTTATTGTGCCATGTGCTGGTTCAAAAAAAATACAGAAGCCTTGACCTCCTGGGTGTTGCACACCAGGCCTTGGGGTGATTTGGTGTTGGCCGGCAGGCACACAGGCAACACTCGGGCTGCATTGTGGACTCCACCCGAGCAGTCAGCAGTCCCTTTATGTATATCTAAGGTTGCACCCGGCCTCAGGTTGCGTGCCACAACACATGGCAGCTGGACTGCTAACCTACTACATCCCTACGCTGCTGACCAGAGGAGTGAAAGTTCAATTAATAAAGTATTTTGGGTGGGAGCTGGGTGGTCGATGCAGGCATAGAAAGCAGCCCTGGTTTGTTCTGATGCTGCATTCGGTTAGAGCCACTTCAGGGATTGCTCCCGGTTCTCAACTGATGTAGGGTGGGGTGAGGGTGTAGGACGCCTAACAAGGTTGTCCACTGGTGCCTGATGGAGTTTTCTTTTTTTTGCAGAGTTTTATAAAGCGCGAACTTGACCCGCATCGGGTATTAGAGCGTTTTACATAGCACCAGTTACGTTACATGAGGACACATTCATCTTTGTTAGGCACGGGGAGATTAAGTGATTTGCCCAGAGTCACAGGATGCTTTAGCATCATTACCGAGACTCGAACCCAGTTCCCCAGATCCGAGGTAGAGCACCCTAGCCGTTAGGCCAACTCCTCTCCCCAGTTGTTGCTGGTTTTTCACCAGCTTGCTCCTCATCATCATTTCTAGCCCCATCCTCCTCTTTTCAAGGTCGCTGTTTGTCCCAAGTCTTGATGGAGTCGACACCTGTATTTTCTTGCACCAGGATACGTTCTTGCTCACTACTTTTCTCCCTTTTTGGTCTGTGATTTTTTTGTTGATACCTGGCCATTCCATGTGCCTTGTTCATAGGGTGTTTTGAAATTGGAACTGGGTCATCTGTCCTTCAGTATCACTGTATTGCCTATTTGGAGGTTAGCGTTGTTGCTTCGCATGCCAGTGGGGCTCAGCAGTTGTTCTGGGTTCTTCTCTAGTGGCTTATTAATGGGTCCAATTTCTGTGACCTCTAGGATGGCACTGTGGGGAGCACCCGAAGAAAGTGTCACACAAACACGCGCACATCGATGTGCCTGTTGTTACTGCAGTCTGGAAAAAACAGAGCGCCTGTGACAGGGCACAATACAGAGCCCAATAGAGACCCGATTCGAGGTCTCCGTAAAAAACTGCCGGTGCTGAGACCCGGTGAGACCCGGCCCACTTAAAGCCCCATCTGTAGGAATGCAGGAAGCTGTGAAGACCCCACTCTAGATTGGTCTGTGCAGATTCTCAGGGCTATGGTCATAGTGTGCATAAAACATTCAACATCCCCGTTGGCCTCTGGCCACTGGTGGGGATTATACGCTTGTTGGTGATGTTCAGGCTTTGTAGATGTTCTTGAAATTCTTTTCCTTGAAAGGGAGGCCCATTGTCTGTCGTGATCGTGGTGGGCAGGTCAAATACTGCAATCGTTTTCTCCAATGCTGGCTTAATGTGCTCTATAGCTGTAGATCTCACTAGTTTGACTACTGGAAATTTCTAGTAGGCATCCATGAGGATGAGGGCTTGCCTGCCACCAGGGAAGCTCCCAAAGTCTGCACTAACTAGCGTCCATGGTGCATCGTATTAATATGAACGCATTAGATACAGCAAATAATTATAACAACTCACAATATATGACATAAAAAAAACAATTGCATACAATAATTTGTACATACTAATACACATGATCATATATTCCTTCCTAGCCCAAACTAGGAGTTTTGTGTTTGTTACATAACTATTAGCAATCCAGCTACAAGGTTATCATATACACACACGAGGTAAAAACTTCCACCTCCAAGTCAATCCACAGCGTGTATTATACAATTTTTAACACAAAGTCTTTTGTTCAATGGACTCGCCTCCTCTGGACGCCTTCGGGTATACGCTGCGCTCTATAAATGGCAATAAATAAATTCATTCAGTCGACGCGTTTCTGTCCTTTCATCTGGGCCTCATCAGACAAGGGTACAAGGAACATACCTATACACCAGTTCCTACACCTGCATGTGCTTAATGTGCTGATTGGTCTTACACAGGATAACCAATTCGTGAACCAGGGTCAGCAGACTCGATAATTCTCACCTTGGTGCCTACTTTAACCATGGATCACACTCGGCAACTCTGGGCATTAGCTTGCCTCATCTCCACAACGGCCCCCCACATACGCCGGGGATGCCTGGTTTCACCTTGGAGATACCCAGTAGGGACCATCTCACAGGGAAAGCCAGGACGGGTTCCCCAGCGGTCTACTGCGCAGAGATACTCCTTCGGGAGTCGATTCTAGCGCATTACAAACCCACAATTAATTAATTAAGAGTGAATGTGTACACCCAATTCCCAAAGTAACTACACCCACACATCAAACACAAACCATAAAAGAATTAAAAGAAATTCTTCTAAGAAACCGCATGCCTCCCAAGTGCAGTGATCACATCCTTTATTCTGCATACCAATAAAACACTCACTATAACCCTACAACCATGTGAACCCAAATGATCAAAGTACCCTGTGGGGAGTGGGGTTGGGATAATGAGAGTCGCCACGAATTGGAGTCTATGTATAACCATTTTATTCGGTTTGACAGTACTGGTTTAGTCTCAGGGGGTTAAACAACACAATGTCCAGCAAGGCACACAACACGAGCTTGGGCTCTCTCCGTTGGTGAACTTCCGGGGTCTTCGTTTCCCTTCTTGACTTTACCAGGGATGGTCGCTGGTCCGGAGGTAAGCTCGGGAAAAGGAAAAGGGACAGCCGCGTTAGGGCTGGGGCTGACACATAAAGAGTGAGAGGAGGGTAGGGTAGGGAGGGATCACCAGGATACTACCACCATCTATAGCAGTCTTTGAGTGTAGGCGGACGGCAGTGCACGGCGATATTGACCACCCTCAGGCTACCCCGTCCCACCCCGTCATTTAAACAATCCCTGGAAACGCCCTCGTACCTTGTGGAGCCACACTTCTCCCCTGGAAGTGTGGCAGGGCGGCTCGTGGTAACGTTGGCCTCCTGGCTTGTCGAGTCTCTGCTCCAGGGGTCCCAGTAGCGGTTCCGCAGCACTTCCTCCTTCTTCGTCCTTGGCGTTTTCCTCGTGCGTCGGCTGGCGTCCAAGAGGTTCCGCGCCGACAATCTAAGACGGGGCTTCCTTAAACGCCCCCAGCTCGTCCGATTGGATAGCTGCAGATGACGTCCGTTCTCCTGATTGGTCGACTGTTGGAGATGCCGGAGAACACACCCCCAGCGTCACAGAAGGTAGATGCAGTGACGGATGTAATGAAGGCAGAGCCGGAGAAACCCAGGAAACGTCCAAAGGATCCTGCGGACGGGGTGGAAAGGAAGAAATGTTAGCAGGTACACCCCGTCCGTCCGAGTCAGGGAGCTCATCCAAGTCAGGGATCTCGACTTCGTGACACATCCCACCCCCAGGATTGACCCGATCGGGGGAAATCGGATAACGGGAAAGAAAGTCAACATTCCCTTGCAAAGAACCCTTTCGGTGACGGACCTCAATCTGGAAAGGCTGCAGGGCCAAGAACCAACGCAGGATGCGGTCATTGATCCCTCTGTTGCGTTGGAGCCAGGTCAAGGGAGCATGATCCGTATACAACACAAATGGCCTCCCTTCGAAATAGTATCTCAACTTTTCACTCCCCAACGGACAGCCAGGCATTCCTTTTCAATCGTAGAATACGCCTGCTCCCTAGGAAACAGCTTACGGCTGATAAAGAGCACAGGTCTTTCAGCCCCTTTGTCATCCTCCTGGGAAAGAACTGCTCCAATACCAACCCCTGATGCGTCCGTCTGGAGAATGAACGGTTTGAGGAAATCAGGGGAAATGAGAACAGAGGAAGAAGTCAGAGCGTCCTTCAAAGCCTGGAAGGCAGAAGTATGTACAACAGAGGGAGTGGGAAGTGAAGCAGACTTAACGTTTTTTCCGAGGAGGTCAGTGAGAGGACTGGCCAGACTAGCAAACTGAGCAATGAACCGGCAGTAATATCCCACTAACCCCAAGAAGGACCTGAGTTCTTTTTTTGTAGAGGGGTAGGGTAACGCTTTGATGGCTTCTAGTTTTTCGGTCTGGGGTTTAATCTGACCATCCCCTAAAAGGTACCCCAGATACTTGACCTGTTGAAAAGCAAATCGAGATTTTTTTGCATTAATGTGTAGATTGGCATCCTTCAGACTAGACAATATATTCCCAAGGTGCATCAAATGGTCATCCCATGTCTTGCTAAACACTACAATGTCAACTAGATAAGCCGACGCATAGTGCAAGTGAGGTGCCAGTAGTGTATCCATGACCCTCTGAAACGTTGCTGGCGCCCCATGCAACCCAAAGGGAAGTACCGTAAAGTGGTAATGACCAGAAGGGGTGGAGAAGGCCGTCTTTTCCATGTCTTTAGGTGCAAGGGGTATCTGCCAATATCCCTTGGTGAGGTCTATGGTGGTGATGTACCGAGCCTCACCAAGGCGTTCCAGTAGTTCATCGACCCTAGGTAAGGGGTATGCGTCTTGTTTAGACACCCGATTAACGGCCCTGAAATCTGTACAAAAGCGGATACTACCATCAGGCTTCGGTACCAACACCACCGGTGAACACCAGTTACTGTGGGAAGGAACTATGATCCCAGATTTTAACATACTGTCTACCTTGGCCTGGAATGCCAAGCGTCTTGCCTCTGGGATTCGGTAGGGCTTTTGCTTTACAACAGTATTGGGGAGAGTAGGAATACTGTGTTCTGCCAAGTGTGTACGGCCCGGTTGATCCGAGAAGACTTCTGTATGAGACAAAAGTAGGTCTTTAACTTCTTTTTGTTGTGTAGCAGACAGATCAGGATTGATAGGAGCAGCACTGACTGTATGGTTTGTATCGGATACAGGAGACACTACATTGACTGTCTGGGGGGGTTTCCCTAACCATTTATTAAGTATGTTGACATGATACATTTGGGTTTTGCCTCTTCCTAACTGTACCAAGTATGTAGTGCGTCCTATTTTCCTCAAAATTTTGAAGGGTCCCTGCCACACCTTCCTCATTTTATGTGTAGAGGAGGGTAATAAAATCAGAACCCAATCGCCTACATCCAATACCCTCCACTTCGTACCACGATCATAAAGGGTTTTCTGTTTGGTTTGGGCTACGGCTAAGTGTTCGTGGGCAAGCGTTCTGAGTTTGTGTAACCTGGTCTGTAGCTGCCGGGTATAATCCAATAGGGCCTCAGCTTCCTGTGCTCCCTCAGTCTCCCAACTATCTTTAGTTATTTCAAGAAGCGTTCTAGGGAGTCTCCCAAACAACAATTTAAATGGAGAGGTCCCTAGACTAGACTGTTTCTGACTACGGAGTACAAAGAGGGCCAGAAGTAGTAACTGGTCCCAATTCTTCCCATCACCAGACAACAATTTCTTTAACGTTAGCTTAAGGGAGCCGTTGTATCGCTCAACCAACCCGTCTGTTTGGGGGTGATACACAGATGTCTTAATGTTTTTGATGTTTAATTGTACGCACACTTGTTGCATCAAACGGGAAACAAACGGGGTACCCTGATCGGTAACAATTTCCCTTGGAAAACCCATACGAGAGAAAACCTCCACTAACCTCTGGGCTATCGCTGCTGAAGTAGCTGCCTTAAGAGGAAAAGCCTCAGGATATCTCGTGGCATAATCAACCAACACAAGGGCGTACTGGTGTCCTCGTGAGGATTTCGGCAAAGGGCCGATTAAGTCCATACCTATACGATCAAATGGGACCCCTATAATAGGCATGGGTACCAAAGGGACAGGAGGAGGAGTGTAGGGGTTCCGTTTCTGGCATATTCTACACTCCTGACAATATTTTTGGACTTGGGCGTAAATTCCTGGCCAAAAGAAATGTCGCAATATGGACTGTCCCGTTTTTTCCACCCCAGAGTGACCAGCTAACAGATGAGCATGTCCAAAAAACAATATCTGATCACGAAAATCATTCGGGACCAGTAGTTGGGGCTCAGCGTCAGCTTTGGCGAGTCTATAGAGTAGGCCATTTTTCTCAATAAAAGTGGGATAACTTCTGGTGGACAGCTCTTGTCCGTTTCGTGCAACCTGTCATGCATTGGTGAGACTTGCATCGTTCAATTGGGCAGTCCTGAAATGGGTGTCCCTGGCCCAGGGTTCTGCTGCTAACAAGGTGTCACGGGGAAGGGACAAGTGGTGGAGAGTATCTAACAACAGAGTGTTAAAGGAAGGGTTATCTGTCCCTATGATTATGGGTTCTGGTAGACCAGCCAAAACCCCTACGACAACTTCCATGCTTTTCCCTGAGGGTGTGTACAACGTGACTTTGGCTACAGGACACTCCTTAACGTCCCCTTGGACACAACGAATGCTGACCTGTTTCCCTGGAATGAGAGTGCTTTGGTCTACCAGCTCTTCTCTTATAACTGAGTGTTTACAGCCAGAATCCAACAATGCTCTTATACTGGTACCGTTCAGAGAAACCCGTACATAGAAATTCGTTCCCGTTTCTTGAGCATACAGGATGGACCTGGGGGCATAGCTCACGTCCATGGGTTCGTCTTCTTTTTCTTTCTTTTTCCTACAGAATCGAGCAATATGACCCCAGTCTCCGCAGTCATAACATTGGGGTCCTGAGTTTGGCAGTTCAGGTCGTTGGAACCGCACCCTTGGTGGTTCTGGTACTGGTTTTTGGATTTTTTTTTCAGGTTTGACAGGTGGTAATATTTTAGTGGGTTTCTCAGGTTCCCTCATGTAGGGCTTACCCTGAGCCCGGGTGTAACAAGTCGCCATTTCTATGGCATGCTCCAACGTTAAACCCGCATGTTGTTTAAGCCACCTCTGAGTGCAATAGGGAAGGGCCTCGATGAACTGTTCAAGATACACTTTGTTCATAATGGCATCGATGTTATCTTCATGGGGCTTTAGCCATAAGTCAGCAGACTCCTTTAACTTGAAAAACAACGTCTTGGGTAAATCCCCGGGAGACCCTTTTTCTTGACGGAACCGTAGTCGATGTGTTTCCTCGTCTACCCCAACCTATCGAGGATGTACTGTTTCACGACCACATACGGAGTGGTTCCATCCCGGTTCACTGTCTGATACGCGGCCTGGGCCTCACCAACCAACAAAGGCGCCAAATAGAAAGGCCACCTATCCCCAGGCCAAGAACTGGCTCTTGCAGCTCTCTCAAAGTTCAAAAAGAAAGCAAGGGGGTCCTCTCCTGGACTAAATTTCTGTAGAGGAACAACTGTGCCTGGGGGTGGGGCTGTAGCCCTTCCTTGACCTAACACGGTCATTAGTTGTGTTTGTCCCTCTGCCAATTTTAGTATGTTATCTGACTGGCTCTGGATGGCTTGGGAAAACGCAGTCCGGTCTGCTTCCATTTGGGTTAATATATTTTCCATTCTGTATCGGATGGCGTGGTTCCCTGAAGAATCCGAGTCACGGCACCACTTGTGGGGAGTGGGGTTGGGATAATGAGAGTCGCCACAAATTGGATTCTATGTATAACCGTTTTATTCGGTTTGACAGTACTGGTTTAGTCTCAGGTCTTCGTTTCCCTTCTTGACTTTACCAGGGATGGTCGCTGGTCCAGAGGTAAGCTCGGGAAAAGGAAAAGAGACAGCCGTGTTAGGGCTGGGGCTGGCACATAACGAGTGAGAGGAGGGTAGGGTAGTGAGGGATCACCAGGATACTACCACCATCTATAGCAGTCTTTGAGTGTAGGCGGACGGCAGTGCACGGCGATAGTGACCACCCTCAGGCTACCCCGTCCCACCCCGTGATTTAAACAATCCCTGGAAACGCCCTCGTACCTTGTGGAGCCAAACTTCTCCCCTGGAAGTGTGGCAGGGCGGCTCGTGGTAACGTTGGCCTCCTGGCTTGTCGAGTCTCTGATCCATGGGTCCCAGTAGCGGTTCCGCGGCACTTGCTCCTTCTTCGTCCTTGGCGTTTTCCTCGTGCGTCGGCTGGCGTCCAAGAGGTTCCGCGCCGACAATCCAAGACGGGGCTTCCTTAAACGCCCCCAGCTCGTCCGATTGGATAGCTGCAGATGAAATCCGTTCACCTGATTGGTCGACTGTTGGAGATGCCGGAGAACACACCCCCAGCGTCACAGAAGGTAGATGCAGTGACGGATGTAATGAAGGCAGAGCCGGAGAAACCCAGGAAACGTCCAAAGGATCCTGCGGACGGGGTGGAAAGGAAGAAAGTTAGCAGGTACACCCCATCCGTCCGAGTCAGGGAGCTCATCCAAGTCAGGGAGCTCGACTTCGTAACATACCCAAAAACACATTGCTCACTAGAATGAGAGTGCTGCATAGATTGCATATTCATCCATGTGTATAGCCTGCATTTAGTGCTACTCAAAAACAACAGCCAGGGGAAAAAAGCGAACTTCCATAGCCCAAGTCGGGCAGCGTTGGACATCAAGGTCCAATCAGAAGTAGTGGGGCACTCTCCGTAGAGATAGAACAAGTATATATTCGTATGGGCGAGAAACTGAAAATGGAACAAGCACAATTCCAGCACCTTCTTCAAAAATATATAAAGTACCAACAACTAAACAGAGAGTTGAAGATCTCAAAACAAACGGGTAAATGTAAATGTGTGTGTCTTGTAAAGCGCACTGCTACCCGGAGGCGTCCTGGCGCTATAGACCGCTGGGGAACCCATCCTGGCTTTCCCTGTGAGATGTTCCCTCCTGGGTATCTCCAAGGTGAAACCAGGCATCCCCGGCGTTTGTGGGGGGCCGTTGTGGAGATGAGGCAAGCTAATGCCCAGAGTTGCCGAATGTGATCCCTGGTTAGAGTAGGCACCGAGGCGAGAATTATCGAGCCCGCTGACCCTGGTTCACGACCCTGCCGTGTCGGGAATTGAACCCTGGTCCCGGGCCGTTCTCTGCTTCCGGGTCTGCCGCCTCTAACCAGTGAGCCACACCACTCCAGGAGTACAAACACAAGCCCACTGTGTAGCCGTCTCTTCACTCAAACCCCGCCTCCAGCCTCTTCTGCGTAGAGCGTGTCGTGTTAATACGGGCCTCGAGTGGTGGGGAGAGGTGGGGGGAGAAAATTACTGCATGCCCTCTTGGCATACTAAAACAAAGACAATGACAACGGACATCCATGGTTATTCAAACCTGGAGGTCTATCCGGACAGCTCTACAACCACCTAAAAGAATGGGCTAGGTACATAGTTTGTGATATTGGTCTATGTCCATGACATTGGCTGAGATTCTGTGTCAATAAGAGGTGGTATGGCTTGGCCGTTGATATTGATGTGACAAGATGGTTGGGACCTTACTTGTCTTCCAGTCGTACTTTGCTCAAATGATGTGGAACACTTCTCCATCATCATCATCATCATAATCATAATCACCACTCTCTCTGATTAACTCCCTCTCAGGCGGAAAGCCGGAGGTTAGCACGCTGCACCTAAATTGATTTGTATTTTTAAAACTTTGTCACTGCCATTACCTTGTTGATTTTAAAAACGGTAATTATCACCACGAAGCTCACCTGAGCTAAAGCGCCGCATTCACGCGCTCAGCCTGCCCTCCTAGACCCCCCAAACACAGCGAGTCCCCGCTGTCAGAAGGGGAAGGGGAAAACGCCCACACCGCCAGCGCGGTCAAAGGCGAAGCCACGCCCACTGCGAGGCCACGCCCACCGGACTACATAAACGCTTGAAAAGCGCAACGATTCATCTCTGATTAACTCCCTCTGAGGCGGAAAGCCGGAGGTTAGCACGCTGCACCTTAATTGATTTGTATTTTTAAAACTTTGTCACTGCCATTACCTTGTTGATTTTAAAAACGGTAATTAGCACCACGAAGCTCACCTGAGCTAAAGCGCCGCATTCACGCGCTCAGCCTGCCCTCCTAGACCCCCCAAACACAGCGAGTCCCCGCTGTCAGAAGGGGAAGGGGAAAACGCCCACACCGCCAGCGCGGTCAAAGGCGAAGCCACGCCCACTGCAAGGCCACGCCCACCGGACTACATAAACGCTTGAAAAGCGCAACAATTCATCTCTGATTAACTCCCTCTGAGGCGGAAAGCCGGAGGTTAGCACGCTGCACCTTAATTGATTTGTATTTTTAAAACTTTATCACTGCCATTACCTTGTTGATTTTAAAAACGGTAATTAGCACCACGAAGCTCACCTGAGCTAAAGCGCCGCATTCACGCGCTCAGCCTGCCCTCCTAGACCCCCCAAACACAGCGAGTCCCCGCTGTCAGAAGGGGAAGGGGAAAACGCCCACACCGCCAGCGCGGTCAAAGGCGAAGCCACGCCCACTGCGAGGCCACGCCCATAACACTTACTATAAATGTGTCGGCCATTCCAGCGCAGCGGACGAGCGCAGCGGGAGCGCCGTTTGCGCGCCGAAGGCGCGCCTAAGGCAAGCCCGTCTGCGCCCGTCCGCGCACGACCGGGCCTAGGGCCAGACCCCCTGGCTTCCAGAGCCTCCACCAAAACCACATATTCCCGTCGTGACCTCTTAAGCCTTAGACCTTCTATCGCCCCCTCATGCAGATATACCCATGATATGAATGGACCCTTTGTCAGCTGCACGAACTGCCAGCCAGTCCAGCTCAGACTCCTCACACGAGAGCCGAAGCCCGCAACCCTCAAACTTGCCTCGCTGAACTGTCGCTCCCTCCCCAAACATGCGACACTTATCCACCACTTAATGGAAGACTACGAGATTGACATACTCTTCCTAACGGAAACGTGGCTTACTCCACACTCTGACTCGGACATAGTGTTAGCCACTCCACCGGGATTCCTTATCCAGTCTCTCCCTCGACCACTAGGCAGAGGTGGAGGCATTGCTATCATCTACCGAGAGGCTTTCACCTGTAACTCCAGCGACGCACAAATCCCAGACTCTGAAAGCCTCCAATTCTCAATCAAACTAGACCCTACGAATTCCCTTTCAGGGATTCTAGTCTACCGCCCCCCCCGGCCACCCCGGCCCCTTCCCCAATGCCCTCCTAGACACTATAGCAACACAGGCTCACTCCGTCACGAATTTTATCTTAGTGGGAGATTTGAACATCCACTTCGAAGATACTTCAGATTCTGGAGTAGCCGACCTAATCACTGAACTAGCGGCCTCGGACCTCCGTCTCCTTAACTCAGGAGCCACTCACATCAAAGGCCATCTGCTGGACCCAGTGTTCACCAGCACCCCGCGATGCAAGTAATAGATTCCATCCCCCTTCCTTGGACGGACCACTTCTTGGTCCTATTCCAACTTCCAGGATCCCTTAGGAAACCTCAGAAACTATCTATCACCCCTACACTCACGGAGCTTATCAACTGCTCACTTGCACAAGGAACAGTTCCCGTCAGCTGGAAAAGTGCAGTGGTGAAGGCACTCCTTAAAAAACCCCAGCTCGATCCAAATGATATGGCAAATTACCGACCCATATCCCTCCTCCCGGGGATTAGCAAGATCACCGAGAAACTGGTGAATAGTCAACTCTCCCGATTCCTCGAGACAAATAACATCCTACGGCAATCCCAAACCGGGTTCCGTCCGGGACACGGCACAGACACCGCCCTGATTGCCGTCATCGAAGAAGCAAGGCGCATTCTAGACTCAGGAGGATCAGTGGCAGTGATCCTCCTGGATCTGAGTGCTGCCTTCGACACGGTTAACCACCGTGTCCTTCTTCACCGTTTGGCAACAGCAGGGCTTACCGGGATGGCACTCAGCTGGGTAGAGTCCTTTCTTACTGGACGCACGTTCCAGGTCTGGGACGGTGAACACCACTCGTCCACACTTCCACTTACCAGCGGGGTTCCTCAGGGCTCCTCCCTGAGTCCCACACTTTTTAATGTGTATATGGCCCCTTTGGAAGATGTAGTATCACCATTTGGGATAAAAATCGTGAGCTACGCTGACGACACACAATTGGTCGTCTCCCTGTCACAACTAGACGACCACCCAGACAAATTACCAAACTGTCTCACCGAAATTCACGGGTGGATGTGCGAATCGTCATTGAAACTCAACGGTTCCAAAACCGAAGTGATGCTCATGGGCAAACAATGGGCGACCATCCCCCTGGCGATCTGGCCAGACGTGTTCGGGGAAATCCCCACCCCGAAACACGAAATCAAGACCCTCGGTGTCTGGCTAGAACCCGACCTCTCAATGAAGACCCAAGCGGCCAAAACGGCCGGGACCTGTCTAGGGCTTCTGCGGACTATCCGCAAAATCTTCCCCCTCCTACCGCCCGTGTCTAGGAAACTACTAGTTCAGGGCCTTATAATGTCGCGGTTAGACTACAGCAATATGGTCTACCTAGGTGCGCCGGAAGCCACCTTAGCGAGACTGCAAAGAGCCCAGAATGCAGCAGCTCGCCTAATCATGAGCGTACCCCCCAGAGTATCCGCCAAACCCGCCATTAAGGCTCTGCACTGGCTCCCAGTCCGCCAAAGGGTGGAATTTAAAGCCATGTGCACGGCCCATAAACTAATCAATGGATCGGGACCTGCGATTCTCAGCGGCTTGGTCACCCCCTACATAGCACCGAGAGCTCTACGATCTGAGAACGAGCACCTGGCCAACATCCCCAAATTCAAGAGGACTCGTACCGGAGGTCGACGTTTCTCTGTAAAAGCGTCCACTGGTTGGAACTCCCTCCCACGCTCCCTCAGACTGGAGTCCAACTACCTGACGTTCAGAAAAAAACTTAAAACCCTCCTTTTTCCTAAATAAACCCTTCGTCCTTATCCCCCCTCAGCAGGTTTTAATCTTCACAGCGCGGGGATGCCCTCGGGTCACCAGGCGCTTTATAAGTTGCTAAAATAAATAAATAAATAAATAAATAAATCTTCCAGTAGGCCATGTTCTGGAGCTGCCTGGTGGTAGGATGCAGGCCCCTCCGAGCCCACCGCTCTAACTGGTGCTCTAATATATGGTCTGGTCCCTCCTCATCGTACCTTGGCGCTGCTGCGGCATACATGAGTGAAATGGTTGCTTCTCCCGCACTTGGAGTATGTCTTTCCTTGGGCTCAGCGTGGCCACCAGATTCCATCCACGGTAGTCATAGATGGGAGGCACCAGGTGAGGTTTGTCTGGAGTGGCTGCGGAGCGGGCACGGCGAATTTGATCAATGTCTTCCATCTTTATGCATGGTTTACGGTCTATGGGTGATGTAACGGTGGCAATGTCCAGTGCTTCCTACATGCGCTCTGCTAGGCAGTTGGGGAGTTCAAGGCCTCGTGCAAGAACCAGTACATTGCCTAGTGTGATATAAGTGTTGGACTTTGGAGACGTTAAATTCATTAATCATACTCATACACCTTTATTTAAAAACATTTAATTATCAAACAAAATAAAAAGATTTAAACATTTCAAAAAATATATATTCTCAACTATAAAATAAAATAACGATTAAACAAGTAAATATTTTACATAATTATCAATTCATAACTTAATTAACACAAATAAGTAAAAACAAAAAAACAATAATTTATATTTTAAATAACTTTCAACCCTAATCACCACCAAACCCAACAATACGCTACTAAATTTCAAATTACTAATTATATATTTTTTAAATCAACTTCACAGTAAAAAGATAAACAATTAAACAAATATACATTATCCTAATACTAATACGTTATAATAATAAAATAAGCAGTATACATTAAATTAATTCAAAGATAATATTTTCTGCAAGTTTAATATATAAACCTTTATTATATAGAAACATTTTTAAAAAAACAATAAAACAGTCTTACCATCTATGTTCTTGACGCATTAAACTTGCCACCTACAGTTAGCCCACATGGAGTACACAATATTTTATAAGAATAAAGGAATTCATTCTGAACTGTGCAGTTACACTGCTGTTACACTAACCTCTAACTTTGCTGCTATCATTCAGCCTTAAACTTAGATCATTGCAGATATCATGATGGACTACCCCTTCCCTATCCACCGAAATGAAAAACCTTGGATTTCCTGCTAATTAATCCTTGGTCCCCCAGGTGAGCCACACCATCAGTAGTGGTTACATTGGGCCCTCAAGAAGATTTACTCTACATATAATTCCCAGACAATGCCACTTCAGTCTGTATCCAAGTCTGCATAAACTACTTACTTGTGTGCTGCAGAAAATCCAGAATTTTTCTGTTCATTTTTATTCTGAAACATATTAAGGTGTACCAAGTCACATCTTGCTTCCTTTCCATCCACTGTCTTTCAAGTCTCTCCTCAATTCACCATGAGCCCTTCTCCAAATTCCCTTCTTTAAAAAGACGGAGGCGAGTGGTTGGCCATTGTGTGTCCTGGTTGTATGACTTCTAAACTCTCTTCCCTAAAAATATGAGTCCTTAACCCACACCTGGCCATATGCCAAAAATTGCCTCCATTGTGCCAGGGCTAGAATTTTGTCATGGGTACCTCTTATGTAAAAAATGACATAAAATATGCCAGTGCCAGAATTTTGAAACGTATGCCATCCATATACCATAGGTGATCCTTTTGTCAAAAATTACCTCAGTAAGTCAGGGCAGCCTTTTGTCATGGTTACTAGGGTCCCAGATGCCAGCTTGTCCACCTTTATGCCAAGAATTACCTCTACTGTGCTAGCACCAGCATTCTGAAACTGGTGTACACATATCAGAGATTCCTTAAGTATGCCAGTATTTTACGCATTCATTCTCAGTCACAATCTCTTACACCTCCTTACACTAATTCTTTTTTTTTAAACTTTATTTTTCATTTTGTTTGTTGAATAACAAAACATACTATTGGAAGAAGTAGTCGTTAATGCACAAAGCATACTCAATTGCAGGCAGCAAGGTACAGCAATGGGTGGAAGGTATTGTTGCAGGCTTTTCAATGGGAAACATAGACAAACATCAACATCACTTATATATGTATGTATGTGTGTTCTTATATAGCGCTCGACTTACCCTTGGGCATCTCGGCGCTTGCATTGGGAACCCGTCCTGGTTTTTCCCTGTGAGATAGCCCGTACTGGGCATCCCCAAGGTGAAAGCCAGGCATCCCGCCACGGGGGGCCGTAGTGGAGATTAAGCAAGCTATTGCCCAGAGTTGCAGAGTGTGAACCCGTGATTCGAGTAGGCACTGAAGTGAGAATTATCGAGTCCGTGGACACTTGGGCTCAGACCCTGCCGCGTTGGGAATTGAACCCTGGTCCCGGGTCTGACCTCTGCTTCAGGGTATGCCTGCTCTAACCAGTGAGCCACACTTCTCCACCCAGTGAGCCACACTTCTCCACTATATATATAAATACATAGGTCAAGTCTCGTACAATCTTAATCGTCAGGCATAGGTTAGACATCACAGTTATTATTAACCTGTTTTTGGCCTGCCACGTGAAAGGTCTTGACTTCCCCCATCTGCGTCTAAGTCCAGATTGTAGTATTGTATCCATGGCTTCCAAACTTTTTGGAATTTACGTGGGCAGCCCCTCACCTTATAAATCACTTTCTCTGCAATAATATATAGGTCCATGCTAGCCTTCCATTCCGTAAGTGTAGGAAGTTGCTGATCCCCCCAATACTGAGCTACGTCTCTTCTAGCTACTACTAATCCTAGATTAGCCAGCAGGAGCCTGTATCTTGGCAGGTCAATGTCTGTGGTGATACCCGGTAGCAGGAATTTTGCATCTAACTCTAGTTGAACTCCCAGTCTATTGTTCAATTCTCCCAGGATCGTGTGCCAGTAGGTTTGGATGTATCTGCATTCCCAAAGGGTGTGTATATATGTGCCGCGCTCCACATGGCATCTGAGACAGGCTGGATCCTCCACCCTCCCCATCACGTGCAGGCGTGCCTTGTCAAAGTAGACCCTGTGGAGGATCTTATATTGTATGAGACGCAGGCTCAGTCTGATCGCTACTTCGTGGGGGTGCATAAGAGCCGCCTCCCAATCTATGTTTTCAAGAGGGCCGGTGGTGAGTTCCCACTTGGTGCGCGGCAGACCAAGGTTGTCGGGCATATTGATGATTTGCGTCTTATATGTCAGGGATATCGCCTGGGTCAGGATTTCCTCCTCTTACACTAATTCTTAACCATTCTCACTCACTCACTTGTATTGTCTCTTAATCTCACTCAGTCATACTTACTGAAGTCAGGTCCATGTTTACTAACAGATTGCTCCGAGCTTGTATGTTAGGGTGGGATTTATTAAAAAACACAGATCAGGATTTGCAGTGGATATTATCCCAAAGTAATGCAAAGTTGTGCTCTGAGTTATTTTGTGTCACGGGGCGTACCATGGGTGTTTGCACGGGTGTTCCAATGCAACCACCTATGGGTTTTGATGCAAATCCCAATCTATAAACATTAGTAGACAAGAATTTGTGCCAAAATATTACACCTCCACAAGGCAGGCTCTTTTTTCCCCAACTTGGCATGTGTGCTGCATGACACTCTGCACACACACAAAGTGGGAAAAGCCCTAAAGCATACTTTTTGTACCGGAAGGAACGCCTTCCAGTATAAAGCCGATACGTCAGAGAACGTATACACCCTTGCACTACGGCACAAGACTGTGTGAGTTGGCACATGACTGCCAAAAGTGCCCAGGCACACAAGGAGAGAAACAATGTGGCACATGTTAGAAGATAGCAACTTTACTGCAGTGTTGCCTTAATGCCAAAGAATAGTAAACATGGGACTCAATCTCACAAAATCTCACTCACTACCTGTCACTGATGCTCCCTCACTTCCACTCACACACATGCTTACTCATTCAAACTTGCTCACAAAAATGCCCACTCTCTCTCACTTAAACGCTCTCTCACCCACAAGCATGCACACAAAATACATTTAAAACCATTTTTACCTAAACCACAGCTGCCACTAAAAGTCCCATCCCAGCTAAGTGTGCTCCATTTTTCTTACACTAATAGTGAAAAACTGAATATTATTCACTATTAGTATAATGAAAAAACGGGCAGAAAACTTTGAATTCTGAGCTTCCCTGTGTTCCTGGCACTGATGTTGCCACCTCTGAAGCCAGAAGTCACAAAGGCAGTGCCAGGGATCACAGCTGCTACCCTTGGCGACCCTTATATAACGTCCATTCCCCTACATTAATGGGAATGTATACAACGACCGCCATCTTGTAGCTGAGTCGCTTCCAATGGAGAATGGTCAATTGCTTTGAAACAGCACTTATATAATCCAATCAACATGTTGCTTTGGATAAACTTACATTCAGTGAATGCCTGCTTTGAATAATAACAAGCTCAGAACTGCAAGCTTTAAAAATGTGCTGATGAATTACACCCCGCGGTGACTGATCATATTACTTATAATTGATAACACTAAGCAGACTGGTCTTGGATCCCATGCTTTCCAGAGAAACCCATTTATTTTCATAAATAATAAATACTACATTTTGAGAGCTTGGTCTGTTTAGTGGTATGCGAGGTCTGAGACTGCGTTTCATTATCCTAAGCAGCCAGAATGTCCGCATACACAGGAGAACGCTGCTGAGATACACCCTTTCACTCTCGCGCCTCTGAGTAAAGACTGAGGCAAGATATTCAAGGCCGCTGTCAAAAGGCACTTGGTCAAAAAAAGGTTGAGCACTGCCTTAAGATGTGGTTGTCAGAGACAGTGTACATTAATGGAGTACAGCCAGTCACTGGTTCACGTGTTTTTATTTTATTTATTTAGATATCTTGTAAAGCGCTTGAATCACCCCACATGGGGTATCTCCGCGCTGAGGACTGTAGAGGCGAAAGATTAATAAATTAGAACAGAAAAGCCTTCAGGTTCTTTCTAAAGCTGAGGTAGTTGTGGTAAAGGTGGAGTGTTTCCAGAAGCTGATTCCACATTTTAGGTCCCAAGTGAGAAAAAGCTTTCCCACCCCACTTTGATTTTTTAAAGCGGGGGATGACCAGGAGGCCTTTACCTTCAGAACTGAGCTTTCGTGAGGGGATATATGTAGTCAGTTTGTTGGATAAATATGTTGGGCCCAGCTGGTGAAGGCCTTTGAAAACTATGCAGCAGATCTTAAAGTGAATACGCTTGCGTATAGGGAGCCAATGGAGTTTGTGTAGAAGGGGAATGGAAGGGGTACGACGAGGAGAATTAGTGAGCAAGCGGGCCGCTGTATTCTCCACTCGAAGGGTCTGTAAGGCAGAGCCTTTGGCAGAAATCAGAAGGGCATTGCTAAAGTCCAAGCGGCTAAGTACTAAAGCATGTATGAGAGTCTTACGGGTGGATAGGGGGAGAAAATGGAAAACTTTCCGCAAAAGACTAAGAGCATGGAAGCAAGATCGTTTGGTGGATGCTATGTGCTCATCCATGTTTAGCTTGCTGTCTACCAGTACCCTAAGTTCTTAACGACTGATTTGGGGGTGGGAGCTATCCCTAATTCTTGCAGCCACCAGCTCGGAGACCAGTTAGTGATTGCCTCCGTGAATAACATCATTTGCGTTTTGCTTGTATTAAGCTGTAGGAAATTCTGACTCATCCAAGCCGTAATCTTGAGCATGCCTTCGGAGAAGATTTCCTGAATATTGGGCGCATCAACATCATAAGCCAGGAGCAGTTGAGTATCATCTGTGTAGGAGACCGGGATAAACCAGATCTTCCTAAGCAGAGAGGCCAGGGGGCAATGTAAATATTAAAAAGGGTGGGGCTGAGACAAGAGCTCCTTTGGTAACAGAGGTGGTCTTAGCTTTGAACGGGCCCAGATTAACTGTTTGGGTCCGATCCTTGAGGAAGTCTGTCAGCCATTCCAAGGCCATGTCCTGAATACCTATGGTTCGCAATCTCTCTAATAGAATGAGATGTGAGATGGTATCAAAGGCGGGGAATAGGGCGAGCAGTATCAGTATTACTGCTCGACCCCCATCCGCCTGCATTCTAATATCGTCTAAGACATTAACTAGGGCAGATTCCGTACTATGACGGGGTCGGAAGCCCAACTGGGAGTGGTCTAAGCAGTTGGAGAGCTCAACAAAAGATGAGAGATGTTTTTATATATGTTTTTCCAGCAGTATGCTGTATGACGGAAGCAGGGATATAGGCCGATATTTTGTAATCACATCTGGTGGAAGTTTGGAATTTTTCCTGATTGGAATGACTTGAGTGTCTTTCCATTCTTTCGGGAGTTTACCTTCAGTGATCGATCTATTAAAGACAGCCTCAAGGGGTCCTGCCAGTTCTGTTGCAAGAGTTTTTACAATTTTTGCCGGAATTAGATCTTTGGGGGATCCTGACTTGGACGATTTAAGAAGAATTTCGGTTTCTCCTAAAGTGAGAGGGGGGAACGCTTTTAGGGAAGGCTGGGTAAGAGAGTGCGGACTAATGAGTGGGATCTCTATATCTGGCTCTCGAGAACTGGGGGATGAGAATTTGGAGTAAATATCTTCAATCTTCCGAGTCAGATGATTGGCGATATTGTCACAAAGTAATTGGGACGACTAGTCCTTAGGATTGCAAGCTTTTGGATTAACAAGAGAGTTGAGAATCTGAAAAAGCGTTTTTGAGGTATTGTCCACCTGCTCTAATTGTAGTGCTATATGCTTTTTACGGGTGTCTCTGAGGTTCCTATGATATATTCTCAGCGTCTCTTTAAAATTGTCCCTACCTGGTTGTGCTTTGGAACGGCACCAAATACGCTCTAATACCTTGCATTTGCTTTTCTCTATTTTCAGTTCTTGTGAGTACCAGGGGACCTGAGGGCGGCATGCCAGGGTGGATGCTTTTTTTATAGGTATAGTAGCATCTAGAGTGAGGTTGATGGCATCTTGGAAAGATTTGAGGTGCTCCTCGACTGTACTATTGGGAGACTGTGGAGGGGTATGAAATGCTTCAGAAGTTCTGGTGAATGACATGTTTCAACTGTGCACACTGTAGATGCAGTCATCTTCAGGAACATATGTAAATTTAGGATGTGGATTTAATCAGGTTTTAGGTAGGATCAAACATTAATGATGGTAAAAGAGCTGATCAAAACATTAATTGGGGGTTAAAGAGCCACAAAACAATGTTGGTTTGGTCGGTTGGTGAGTAATACATGCCTGATTATATATAACCTCAAATTACAGATATCCTATCCCAGATGCATGGCACCAGACCAAAAATCACGTTCATATGTCCATCCAAATGTTCAACTAAGGATATTTGCGGTCAAGTGCTTGGCTATTGAGAACAAATATATACTAGGCCAAACTGCACCTAATAATTTTCAGTGGTGATTATTTTCTGCTGGTCATTTTGACTTGAAATATTTTAATTAGTAACCGGACACAATAATGGATCCAGTACATCATCACGTACAGGTTTCTTATATGCTAGGAGAAAACAAATAAACACTTTTGTGATGCAAACCCAGCGCAAAAGTTTGTAAATCTGGCCCATGGTGTGTTGAACAGAGGAAAATAAATACCATTACGATTATTTACGAAGGTAACTTACACTTGTGAGCAATTTAATTGTCTGAGTTTATTCTTACACTTTTGAGTAGCTTTACAACTTTTGGCTATTCACAAAATAGTGCAAAGTTTCTCAACGTGTAGAGTTACAAATTTCCTCTCCCTGAAAAAAGGACTGGAACCAATTTTACGAGTGAAAGTTACTACTGCCAATTAAAAGATGTAGAGCACAATGCATGCCCAGCCACTGATACTGCAACACTCTACTAGAAAATAATGTGGATTTAAAGTTAAAAACCAACAATAGGAAATAATGTTAAATCAAATTAATTTGACATTATTTCCAATTGTGTTTTGTTTAAATCCCTATCTCCATTATTTTCTATGGAAGGGTGCTGCAGTACCAGATGTTGGTGATGTGTGGTGCTGGACTTACTCCTGCTCTGAGTTGGAATAATGTATTACTAGGTTGACTCCTATTTTGGCTGTCATAATCTTAGCAGTGCAGTTTGTGAATAGAAAACGGGCTTAGACGTTTATGTGTTGATGCATGTCCTTCCCTAAGCCTCAAGTTAACCCTTCCTAAACCCTTCCTTACCCATCCAACATCCCCTCCCATTTAGTAGTAAGGATACCCTTTATTCCAGCCACTACCCTGGTCTTTACCACATTTACTACTAGATAGTAAACTTACATGTGTGCGGAGAGGTGGGGTTGGAGATTTATACTTGTTGTAGTACTTTTGTAGGTGAATAGGCCTCCATAAATGGGATAGTAAACTACCTACTCAAAATTGTAAGTTGAACTGGAAGCAAACAGGAGGCCACTGTGCTTCTTTAGAGAAATACATTGCGCAAAATTAAGAAGAGTAGAGATTAAATAGACAGCCATCTTTTGGAGGACTCCCTGCACAGAGTTGTAGTGGACAATGTGTACAATGTAGTGGAGAACAAGAAGAAGAGGCAAATCTAACACAATTTTGAAGGATTTCGGCAGAGCTAAAATGAATCGAGGTTTGAGGTTAGATCGTGCTAGACAGTTAGGTCGGGACACTGGTACTACAAGCAATGGGTAAAATAAGCTACTGTAACATATTCCAGAAAGCGCTACCAGGTTCCTACAATGGACCGGCTCAGGTCTCCGTTTAACAATGATGCAAATCTGTGGGACACTCAGAAGATTTTTAAACCTCAACTACAGCATTACACGCCCTTAACAAATCAATCAGAGCACTTGCATTATCAACTGAGAAGACAGAAGGCCCTCCTCCTTCTTCAACAAATTATGTTCAGACTAGCCTGCCTGGTCTTTAACCCCTTCCATGCTGATGATGGCCGGGAGCCGTCATGGCAAACAGTGCCGGGAGCCGTCATGGCACACAGTGCTCGTGTTCTGATGACAGCTCCCGGCCGTCATGACCGCACCCGCGATCGGAATGTGCCACACAGGAGCAGAATCGCGGCCACGCCCAAGGGGTTAAACACTTGAAGGAAAATGCCCAAGTATACCTGCAAGAAACATGACCAGGTTATTGACCGGGTCACTTACTCAGATGACATAGACAGATTCCTAAGAACCGCAATATCGGCTCCACTTGATGGGAGGCCATAGATTTACAGAACTAGAGCCAAGGATATGAATATCTCTGCCTGAAGATCTTAAATCCTAGTAGTTGGGCTTCAGAAAAGCATGTTTACATCTTTCTATTTTGTCAATAAATTTTGTCTCACTTCAGAATGCTTTGAAGAGGTAAGCTTAGAGGAAGGTATGAATCTGATTCACAAAGGAACCTTTCTGACTTGTATCTGTGAACAGGAAAAATGACGATGAATTTAGAAAAGGTAAATAACTGGAGTAGGTCCGTGAATGAAGAGGATTGGAGTAGAGGTCTGTAAATTTAAAGTGCCAAACTAACTTAAGTACTCTTAAGATTCCTGTTCTGGATCCCCAGGGCTATAATTAGGGAAATGCTATACAAGTGTGATGCAATCCCACTCAGGTGTAACTTTTTTAATGTGTGCATATATTTTTGAGTGCACTTCTTAGACTTAGGGGCTGATTATGATGGCCGTCGGACGAGTGGCCAACCTCCATCACTGTGGGAACGGCCGACAGGTAGTTGGCGGACCTGCCGGCCAAAACATGCCTCTTAGCACTGAGGCTTTTGCTGCGGCCCAGAAAAGGGCCGCAGCACAAGCCACAATGCCAAAGGCTTGTTTGTTAACATCCCTGCACCCTGTAACAGGCACCATGCGGTGCCTGCTGCACAATGCAGGGATGATTAGGGGGGCACAACAGGGGCCCCCAGGGCCCATAGCAGAGGGCCAGGGCTGACAGGGGCCCTACCTGGAGCCCCAAAAAAGCCTTCTGCCAGAATTTTAACGTCGGAAAAACATGGCTGGCAGAAAGGTGGATCGCAATGCCCACAGCAGTGCCTGAGAAGGCACTGCCTCCGTTGTGGGGAATGCAATCTGACCAAATTTCTGACAGGCCAAAGGAGCCCATCGGAAGCTGTTTGCCGGTCCCTGGGGCAACGCGGTCTGACTGACTGCATCGTCATGCCGAGGTCTGACCACAGATTGTAGATGTTGGTGAGACCGACACCGACAGCACGTCGGTGTCGGTCCCACCAACATTGTAATCATCCCTTTAGTTTCACGCCCAAGTTAAAACTGTACGGTCAGGGCGTACCTGCTGTGCATAGACATTGGAAGTAGGGGTGTTGGGTTGCTGCAGCATCCTGAAAAAAATAACCAAGCTGGAGTTCAGAAGGTGAATGAGCAATAAACATGCCTTTAAATTTGGTGTTTATGTTCTTACATTTGCTCTGCTTCAGAGGTCGTCTGACAAATTGCTGTTTATTCTTTTAACATGTAGATACATGTTTATTTCTCTTTCTCTGTCTGCAAAGTGAGAGGATTTTATAAAGTGAACTATGTGACAATCTTGCTGATGTACTGGGAGTGTGAAAGGCTGACTGTAGGATGACATTTTTGATCTAACACACAACACAATCTAAGTACCTAAGAAAACCATACACATATTTCAGAATATATCAGCACTTAGGAAAGCACAAATAAAGCCAATTCCAAAAATTCTTTATTTCGGCCATATAGGCCATAAAAGATGCAATAATATACAATACATACATTTAAAATACAAAGTTAAATACATGTAAAAAAAAGTCTCTACTGGACCAGCGAGGAATAGAGGCTGCAGGACAGTACCAGTTCAGGGGGACATTTTCTTTCTAATTAACCATGCTGCCATTAAGAATTTGGATACGGCAAACACAATGTGGCCCAGAGAGCTAGTCTTCATGACCCTGTATGCCTGTAGGTACTTCCTGAACCCCAGGTTTCTGCAGAGCGGGGCTATCCAGTGTTTCCTGGGTATGTGGTAAGCATGGCATACAAACATTATATGAAGGTCATCTTCCTCATGGGCGTTGCAGCATGGGCACAGTTTGTCACCCCCTATGGACCATTTGCAAGTAAATGTTTTAGTAGGAAGTGTGCCGAACCTCCATTGCACGAACAATTTCCTCGCCAGGACAGGAAAGATAAAATCCATGAAGGGTTCAAAGACATAAGAATTTTTGGATTCCATAAAACGTGCCGACAGGGTGCCACTAATGTGAGCATTTTCCATAAGAGACAGGTTCTTGTTCTTATAGATCTGGGCCAGGGTTTTGCGGGTAATCCTTTGGCAACCTTGAGCTGGATCGTCCCATAGGTCTGGCAAGTTCATGCTGAGCAATTCATTCTTGATGAAGGCGAGCCAGGGGATTTTATTGTTGCCATTCAAGCTCATTACGTGAATAAGGTCCTGTCTGTAGTGGTGCAGGTGGTCAGTGGACCAAAGCCGGTGCCAAAACTTCACGGGCTTTGACACAAGATCTTCAGCAATGGAGGGAAGGCCCATGTCTAGTCTTAAGGGCAGAAGTGGTGTGCCTTGCGGGAGACCAAGTAGGCATCTTAGAAAACTGTTTTCCACTCCTGCCAAAACTTTCCCTGCTTTATGGCCCCATAACTCACTGCCATACATGGATGCTGCCTTGGCTTGAGACCTATATGTTTCCAGGGCCGGGCTTAAAGGCTTAAAGGTGGACTTGTTTGCCACCTTCAGAATTGCACCCGATAGCTGGGACAGTTTTACCCTTGATCTGGCTATCTGGCAGTCCCATGAGAGGTTTTCCTGGAGTGTTACCCCCAAATATATAAAGGTCGACACCCTCTCAAGGGTAACTGTTCCCAAGGTGGGGTTGGGTCTGGTTTTGGTGGGAGGGTTGAAAATCATGAACTTGGTCTTTTCTGTATTCACCTCCAACCCGTGTTGCCGGCAGAAAAGGCCAAAACCGTTCACGATCATCTGAATCCCCATGGGGGATTTGAAAAGCAGGAGGGTATCGTCAGCAAACATTATTGCCGGGACACTCCTGCCTGCCAGGAGTGGGGCATCATTGTCCGTAACGTTATCTAGATGCAGTATAACGCTGTTAATGAAAAGACAGAACAGGGTCGGTGCCAGGACACAGCCCTGCCTGACTCCTCGGTGGACCGGAAACCTGGACGAGAGCTTACCATCCCTCCCACACCTCACTTGTGCATAGTTGTTCTCATGCAACCTGATTATAATGCTGAGTAGTTGGGAGGGTACTCCTAGCTTTTCCAAAACCTCCCATAATTTCCTTCGAGGGACTAGATCGAAGGCTGACCTCAGATCCACGAAGACCATGTACAGCCTTCCCCCCTCTAACGTCACCGTCTTCCAATAGAGGAGGAGGAGGCGAAAAATCTGGTCCATGGTGGACGTATTCTTTCTGAAGCCAGCCTGGAGGGGGCTCATGATGTCGTTATCCTCCACCCAATCCAGCAGATGGTTAAGAATGAGGCGCGCAAAGAGCTTTTGGGGTACATCTATTAGGCTAATAGGCCTATAGTTGGCCGGAAGCAGAGGAGACCCCTTCTTGTGAATCGGTACAATCTTTGCTCCCAGCCAGGAGCCGGGGATCGCCATACCTCCTAGAATGGCATTAAATAGAATAAGGACTCTTCTTGCACTACTGTTCTCCTATTACCCATGCTGCCTTGCCTCCGGGATGTCAGGCTGAATAGCTGTGTGCTCTGTTCTTAATAAAGGTTTTCAAAAATAAAAAAATTTTAAAAAAAAGAATAAGGAGGTACGGACCCCAGATGTCCGGATGATGCCTAAAGAGATCCCCCGGTAACTTATCCAGCCCCGGCGCCTTCCCCAACGTTAAGTGCTCCAGAGCAGACTCCACCTCCCCTAGAGAAAATTCCAGGGCCGAGTCCGGGGTGCTTGTGGGCACTGACAAGACTCCGTCTGGCCAAATATTAGTGTCTTGGTAGAGTGCCCCAAAGTGGGCCTCCCAAAGCGAGGGGGCGATGTTAGGTTCAATTGCTGTTTTGAGTTCCCCCATCCCATTATTTACCAAGCCCCAGAATTTCCTGGAGTCTCTGACTTTTAGGGCATCATGGAGGTCGTGCCAGTGGTTCCAATCCCACTCGGCCCTTGCATTAGCCATTACTGATGTGTACTCCCTCCTAAGGTCTCGTACCTTGGCCTTGTTTGACCCCTCCTTGATTGTGGCAATGAGCTCAGATTTAACTGCCCTGCAGGAGGAGGTGTACCAGGTGGGAACACGGGTCTTTTTCTTTCGGGTTGGTACCACCGGATGGAATACCTCTGCCAGATCCCTCACTAGCTCCTGGTGAATGCTACCAAGTTTCTCATTATATTCTGGGGGTCTTGGTTCATTTAGAAGCGCATCCACCTCCATGAACCTAGGGAGTGCCAGACCGTATAACTTATTGATGGCATCTTCTGAGCTCAAGAGCTTTCCCCATTTGATCCGACGCCTATTTGTTGTGAGAAGCATATCCCCCATGTCCTCTCCGCCAGTTTCGGCGGGCAGGCCCACTAGGGGCAGGGGCTGCTGGATGTTTAAGCAGAGGGCATTGTGGTCACTGTCTGACCTATTTATCACCCTGAAGTCGAGGACTTTTGGCCACAGTGTGATGTCTATCATAATATAATCTAGCCTCGACTCATGGCCCTTTCTGTTGAAGGTACACACTGAGGGGGTATCGGAAGGAGTACGACCATTACAAGCCCTCAGTGCGAAGTTCAAGGTGAGGGACGTGAGTTGTACTGCTAGAGGGGACCAAGCTTTAGGGTAGGGCGAAGATGGGGGTGGGACCCCCCAGTAGTCATCCTCATCAGTGAGGGCACCCTCCAGTAGACCTTCCAAGGGTTCAAAATGACAGTTAAAGTCTCCTCCCAGCACTACCTTGTAGTCTCCTGGCAGTTGACCCAGGAAGGAGGACAGTTCGTTTAGGGTGGGTGATTCAATTGGCGCGGCAACTGGTCGCGAGTAGACATTAACAATGGCCCACGGTGGTTTGCCAGGCCATGTGAGCAGCACACACTGGATGTCCTGCGAAGACGTATGCATCTTTTCCGCCTGGCACCCAATGTGGCTCGCTAACCAGATTGCCAAGCCTCCTGACGGCCTCCCCCTCCCACTCCATTTAGCAGGGATTTCAAATATTTCGAACCCTCTCCTGGTTTGTGGTTCCCTCGCCCATGTTTCCTGAAAAAGGAGGATATCACTAGCACCTAACAGGAGATCCCACTCCGGTGTGCCTTCCTTATTTGCAATTCCTGCCACATTCCAGGAGAGAATTCTCAGCCCTGGATCTTGTGGTAGTGTACCTGGGCCTCCAGTGAAAGGTGGTACGGTGACTGTGGGGGGGTTAGAGTCTTGCGGGCCATTGTTATGAACCGGGATAATGGATAAAACATCCACCTCCACTGGTTGTAAACAATGACCAAACCCAGTATTAGATGATGGCCCTAGTTGGCCCGGAGTATCATCCAGGGTACCCATTCGTTCTTTGGCGGTATCCTGTGGGCCATAATCAACCACAGGGAGAGCACTCAATCCCACCCCACTCGAGACCTCACCAACTAGCTTTCCAGGGCTGAGTGGAATCTCCCCCGTTTGTGGTCAGTCCACTTGATCTAGACAGGAAAATCTATTGTGATGCATGATATTGATCGGAACAGGAGGTAAGTAATGCTTTGGTCTATAACGTGAGCCATCTACAGCAAAGCCTACTCTAGTCCACCCCTGCTCCCTCCCCACCTCCGTGTTGCAAACATTTGGGTAGAAGTGTGAGAGAGGTACTAATTCGATGGTGGACTTATCAGGCCTTACAAGCCAGTTACAAATATAGTTGGCAACATGTGGGCTTTTGAAACTAACAATGATACAATCCCCTGCCCTGTTCTTTGGGGTAAAGCCAATCCATGGGATCCTCCTGACCATCAAAACCTCACCTTTCAAGTTCGGGGGCAGAGGCCTGTTAATACTAAGCCAACTTATGACCTTGTTGCGTAAAGAGTCCTGTGGCTCCCTTGTGTCACCAGTTAGCTCAGGCACTCCCACCATGATTGCCGTGTACGGTACTGCTTCTGGGGGCAGGTTGACCACCCTACGCCTGTCATGGGGGCTAGTGGTATGGCCAGTGGGACCGTTAGTTGAGTTCTCATCTCCCATCGGTTGAGAAGCTGGGAGTGGCTTAGATCTCCTGGGAGCAGGAACAGGGGGCCTAGGCATTAGAGATGGCAATGGGTGCGTTTGAGGGGCAGGCGCACCGTTTTTATTGCGCAAGTCCAAATTTGAATCCTGGCTGGTCAATGCAGAAGACGGCGGTCTGTTCCCAGACGTCTCCCGGGAAACTGATGGAGCATTTGGAGCCAACCCAGGGCTGGTCCTTTTGTGAATATTTTCCATGGCCAAGAGTCTAGCCTCTATGGCATCTAGTTTGTCAGAAATAGGGGTCAGCAAGTTCTTGACAATGTCTGTGAACGAGCTAATTAGCATAACTGTGCTATTAGAAGTTGCCCCGCCGAATATGAATGGACCCGGCTGCAGTGGTAAGCCGTAGTTAATGAAGGACCTACATGATCCGACCTAGACCCTGGTGAAATTACCTCAGGGGAGGCCGAGATGTCTGTGCTAACATCCAGATTTTGCTCGGTTGTATCAACTTTGGCCCTCTTTGCCCTCTTTGGTTTCCTAGACCTTTTCCTTTTTGGTGGTTGTTCCACTCCACTATTTACAGGCTCTGTGAGGAGGGCAACCTGGCTCACTTCCTGCGACTCAGATCCCATGTTGACCACAATAGAAGAGTGGTCAGCGATCCCAGATGGCCGAGGGGAGTCTTTATCCCTCTGAGAGTTTGACGGAGTTCTTAGCTGCTGCAGGACCGACTCAATGGTCTGATCGATACTGTCCATAAGTGACATATGGGTGGCGTCCAGTAGTATAGGGGTACTATCATCAATAGAAGAATCCGCAGGATCCAATGTCACGCTTTCAGAGCCCAGCTCCAGGTGTGTTTCCATAACTGACTGGCATTTATTGGCTAGAGCACTGGCCTTAGGGTTAAAACATTTCCAGAGTACTTGAACACTGTTGTGCAGATTTACTCCTTGAGACCCTGGACGCCATAGTGCAGTTATACAGGTAAGGGCCGTAGGACAGGGAACGTCAGAGGGGTGGCCCGGTCCGGTCTCTACCGACCTCTAACGGCCTAAAACGGCCCGCTCTTTGCCCGGTCTTCGCCCCGTTCTCCGCCCCGCGCGCGTCCCGTGATGCGCTTGACCAGGGGCTCTTATAAATGGCAGGGGGTCGTGGCACTGGGAGGGGGCGCGGCGCGGGCGGGAAGAGGAACCAGCTGGCGATGTTCAGCAGGAATGCTGGTCCTCGCAGTCCCGCTCGCCGTGCCTCTCACCTCCTCTGCGGCCAACCTCCAGGGACACAGTCACTCCACCCAAGGGTCCAGGCAAGCTGGGATTTGGAAAGCTACTCCTGTAGCGTGCAGCTGAATACCCGGCAAGTGTCTCTCTCGAGCGCCCCCGCGAAGCGGGGGCTGCGAGAGGTGAAGTGCGTTCAGGTGGGGGGCGTGGCACTGGGAGGGGGCGCGGCGCGGGTGAAGTGCGTTCAGGCGGGGGGCGTGGCACTGGGAGGGGGCGCGGCGCGGGCGGGAAGAGGAACCAGCTGGCGATGTTCAGCAGGAATGCTGGTCCTCGCAGTCCCGCTCTCCGTGCCTCTCAACTCCTCTGCGGCCAACCTCCAGGGACACAGTCACTCCACCCAAGGGTCCAGGCAAGGTAGGACTTGGACTTGGAAAGCTACTCCTGTAGCGTGCAGCTGAATACCCGGCATATGTAAATATGAAATTTGATGGAGACCAAGATCTTAATAGGATCAAACAAATTAAGACGCTTCATTAAGTGATGCACAAATGGTATATAGTTGCTGAAGCACTATATCCACACGTTATCATTTGTATGTGATATAGTTTTATCAATAACACTATATGTCTTTTCAAAGTTAGTAGATTCAATGGAAAATGTGCTGTCTGTAAATGTCAGTGCACTACCACATAGTAATACATGTGCGACACTGTGTGCTCCAAAATGCACCACCAAGTATATGCCACACCCATACTACTATCCACTGAACACATTTGCCACACTTGTTCTTTGTGTGGTGGTTAAATTTTTCACAATCTCTGCAACCTCGGTGATATAACATTGATGGCACTCTCAATCAAACAGTATTTATAAAGTGCAGCTTGTCACCCATGAGGGAATCCATGCACTGATGACCCCTCTGCAAGCAAGGATGAGTTAAACAGCCAGGTCTTAAGTATTTTCCCAAAATCAACCTGCGAGGATGAAGTACACAGGAGGAGTTTGTTCCAGGATTTAGAAGTGAGGCAGGAGGTGGAGCATCCTCCACTGTTACTATGGTGTAATCAGTGAGGGTGCAATGGAGAAGGAGGTGGCGGGCCGGTGCCTGGAGGGTTGGTGGAAGTGCAGGCAGTGGTTGATGTATGTTAGTCCCTTGTTGTGTATGACCCTGTAGATGTGGATCAGTATCAGGAATTGACATCTCTTTCTGATTGGGAGCCATTGGATTTTCTTAAGGTGCAGATGATGTGGGTCCACTTTGGGAAGTCATGAATGAGTCTGGCTGCTGTATTCTGTACCGTCTGTAGTCTTTTCAGGAGGTGAGAGATGATTCCTACATAGAGTGAGGTTGGCGTAGGTAAACCACCAAGGGCTTGAGTGATGGTTCATCTGGTGTCAATGGGGAGGCATGTGAGGATCTTATGAACATGCGAAGGGTGAACAAGCAGGCGGAAGAGACTACGTTGATCTGTTTTTTCATGGTGAGTTTGCTGTTGAGAATGAAGCTAAGCTTGTGGGCGTGGTCTGTCAGCGTGGGTGAGGGTCCTAGTTCGGAAGGCCATCAGGAGTCGCTCCACAGGAAGGCACTGGGGAATACTTTAGTTTTGTCCATGTTGAGTTTTAGGCAGTTGTCTTTCATCCAGTTGGTGGTGCTTGTAATGCACCTGTGGGAGTTGTTCATGGTGGTGGAGAGAGAGAGAGAATGAGCTGGGTGTCATCTGCGTAGTATATGATGTTTGGTCCATAGATTCTGATGATGCTGGCTAAGTGGGGGATCTATGATGTTACAACGCGTTATTTTACAACGCACGCTGTAACATCGCAACTTTTACAACGCAGATTCCATTACATCGGATGCCATTACAACGCAGGATATTACATAGCAGATGCTATTACAACGCATACCATTACATCGTAAGTATAGGTAAGTATAACTTTTTAAAAAAAATGTAATTAAGTTAATTTAATTAATTTTATTTTACTAATATAATTAAAATAATTGTAAAAATGTAATTAATATAATTTATTTAAATAAGTTTAATTTAATTTTAAATAGGAATTAATGTAATTTAATTACATTAATATAATTTTATTAATTTAATTTAATAAATTTTATAATAGTAATTATTTAAATTTAATTAATTTAATTTAATTAATATAATTGAATTAATCTTAAAATTGTAATTAATTTGATTTAATAAATTTAATTAATTATAATTTATTTAATTAATTTAATTTAATTAAAGTCGTACTTTAAAAAAAATAAACCCTAAAAATACCCCTGAACCCCAAAACCCAAACCCAGCCCTAAAACCTAAAAATACCCCTGTACCCCAAAACCTAAACCCAGCCCTAAAACCTAAAAATACCCCTGTACCCCAAAACCTAAACCCTGCCCTGAAACCTAAAAACACCCCTGTACCCCAAAACTCAAACCCTGCCCTGAAACCTAAAAACGCCCCTGTACCCCAAAACCCAAACCCTGCCCTAAAACCTAAAAACACCCCTGTACCCCAAAACCCAAACCCTGCCCTGAAACCTAAAAACACCCCTGTACCCCAAAACCCAAACCCTGCCCTAAAACCTAAAAACACCCCTGTACCCCAAAACCCAAACCTTGCCCTGAAACCTAAAAACACCCCTGTACCCCAAAACCCAAACCCTGCCGTAAAACCTAAAAACACCCCTGTACCCCAAAACTCAAACCCTGCCCTAAAACCTAAAAACACCCCTTTACCCCATAACCCAAACCCTGCCCTGAAACCTAAAAACACCCCTGTACCCCAAAACCCAAACCCTGCCCTGAAACCTAAAAACACCCCTGTACCCCAAAACCCAAACCCTGCCCTAAAACCTAAAAATACCCCTGTACCCCAAAACCCAAACCCTGCCCTGAAACCTAAAAACACCCCTGTACCCCAAAACCCAAACCCTGCCCTAAAACCTAAAAACACCCCTGTACCCCAAAACCCAACCCCTGCCCTAAAACCTTAAAAATACCCCTGTACCCCAAAACCCAAACCCAGCCCTAAAACCTAAAATACCCAAACACCCCAAAACATATACCTCAGTACCCCAAAACATATACTCTTATACTCATACTTATTTTAAAAATTACTTAAATTAATATATTTAATTTATAATATTAAAAAACATAAATAAATATATTTATTTATAATTAATATTAATTAAATTAATTAAATAATATTAAATAAAATTAAAAAAAAATTATATACTTACCAATACTTACGATGTAATGGTATGCGTTGTAATAGCATCTGCTATGTAATATCCTGCGTTGTAATAGCATCCGATGTAATGGAACCAGCGTTGCAAAAGCTGCGTTGTAACAGCATTACGACGTAAAAGTTGCGTTGTAACAGTAAGTTACCCTAAGGGGGTCATGTAGGCGTTGAATAGAGTAGGGATGAGCCTTGAAGGATGCCGCAGATGATATTCTTGGGTTTTGAGGTGAAAGGAGGTAGGCAGATTCTCTGGGTTCTGCTGGTAAGGAAGGAGACAATCCATTCGGGGGAGTCTTCTTGGATTCCGCTGTGGTGTCTCTTGATAGGGGTGTGATGTTATACAGTGTTGAATGCTGCTGAGAGCCTAAGGAGGATCAGGGCTGGCGTGTCTCCCTGTTTAAGAAGGGGTCTGAGGGCATCAGTGGCCACCAACAAGGCAATTTTGGTGCTGTGGTTAGAGTAGAATCCAGATTGTGAGGTGTCCAGCAGGTTGTTTCTCTCCAGGTGACCTGTGAGTTGATGGCCTTTTCGAAGATTTTGGTGGGGTAAGGGAGGAGAGAGATGGGACAATAGCTCTTAAGTGCGCTGCAGTCAGCAGAATGGTTCTTGAGAAGGGTTTTGACATTTGCTTGTTTTCAATCTTCCGGGAAGGTGGCCATGGTAATGGATGCATTGAGGATGGTAGTGAGTTTGTTGCTGATTATCTTGCTCCCAAGGTTGTAGATGTGGTGGGGACAGGGGTCTATGGGTGTTGCTGAGTTAACGCAGTTCATGATTGCTGTGCTGATGTTGATGGTGAGCTGGTTCCAGGTGGGGAGCTTGAGGTTGGGTTTCATGTCTATTGGAGCAAGGAGGCTGAGGGTGTCAGTGGTGGTGGGTTGGGGTACAAAGTTTTTGTAGATGGTGGAGATCTTGTCATGGAAGAAGTCTGCTAGGGTCTCACATAGTTCCTGGGAGGAAGTGATGATGCTTTTAGTGGCTGAAGGATTGGAGAATTCTATGACGATGTCGAAGAGTACTTTTCTGTGGTTTGAACTGGCCTCAATGCGGTCAGCCAGGGCGGTCCTTTTCGTCTCTTAAAGGAGTTGGTGGTTGTTGTTGAGGGAGGCCTTGAAAGATGCACAGTCAGTGGACTCTTTGCTGATACGTCATTACCTTTTGGTTCGCTTGGAGTTTGGTTTGGTGGTTCTCAGTTCGGAGGTGAACCAACTGGAAGAAGATCTACTTGGTTTGGTGGATTGGACAGGGCAGTTCTGTTGGCGCAATCGGCGATCCATGAAGAGAAGTTCATGACAGCCTATTCAAGGTTGGTTGTGGTGCCAAGGCAGGCGGTGTTGAGGGCTTCGGACCACTGATATACTTTGCTGCAATTTCATATGCGTGCTGTTGGGCAACTTGGTGGCGGTGCTGGGGGGTCCTGCAATGGTGAAGTGTACAATTGCATGGTCTGTCAGGTTAGTTTGGTGATGTGGCTAAACATGGCTCTGTCGCTGGCTGTAAATATAGGGTTGAGTGTGTGTCCTCCAGTGGGTTAGTAGCAAGCTGGGTGAGGCCAATGTTGCCCCTGCTTCCAAGGTGGCTGGAGGTGTTGGTGTCATCGGGGTCGTCGAGGTGAAAGTTAAGGTCGCCGAGGAAAATGCAGTGTTTGGTGTCAATGGCGAGAAAGGCGATTTATTCAGAGATGGCATCACAGAAGCTTGGGCGAGGACCTGGTGGTCTGTAGGCGAATGTGCTTCTGATGGTGGTTTTGCAGTTGGTGTGGAGTTGGAAGTTGAGGTGTTCCATGATCGGGGGGTTGTCATCCCAGTGGTGGTGCAGTGGAAGGTTTCTTTGCAGAGTATGGCAATACCACCTGTGCATTTGTTTATGTGGTCTTGGTGTGAAATTTTTTAGACGTTTGGCATTGCTGAAGCGCTATTGGGCACAGATGCTGGGTTGAGCCAGGTCTCAGTGAGGAAGATAACGTCAGGAGTGAGTGAGGTGATGACATCCCATATCTGAGTGGCATGCTTGCAGAGGGATCGTGCGTTGAGCAGGAGGCAGTTGTGTTGAAGCGGTCAGGATCGGTGTGGTGATGGTTTCCTTTGTGTGTGTGGGTGCTCCAGTATTTCAGGTGAGGAGACAGTTGCGGCACATGAAAGGTCCTACTGTGGTCTGAGGAGAGGTGCGGCAACAATTGGTGTTGCGGGGTCAGAGTCCAGTGCTCGGAGTTCAGCGTCGGTGTATCTGCAGGTCATGGGAGGGCCAGGGATCCTTGTGCTTGGCGCGGTCCAGGGATGGACAGGCGCTGACGGGCTTGCCTGTGGCGTGCTCGCTGCATGCAGCCATGCTGTGGCCTCCATTCCAGGTAGGTCGCTCCCCCTCCACACAGCACCGCCTGTGCCTCCCTGCCCAGCTGCCGCTGCTGAGGAAGTTCGAGGCCCTCCTCCACCCGCAGGCCACCACCTGCGCCTCATCCCTGGTGGCCAGTGGTAGGCCATAGGTTTGCTCATCTTCCATTGTACTGCCTGTATTTTCTTTCATTGCTCCCGTTGTAGTGACTGCATTTTCATTGTTGTGTCTGTGACTGCTGTTGTCTGTCTCCCCCGCTGCCTGTACGTGGTCTGTGCCTGTTCTCTCCCTCTGTTCCCCTCGCTGCCCCCGTGTCTCTGTGCCCGGTTTCCCTTCTGCTCTCCTCGCTGCCCGTGTGTCTATCTGCCCAGTT
Source organism: Lissotriton vulgaris (assembly GCF_964263255.1). Classification (NCBI taxonomy): domain Eukaryota; kingdom Metazoa; phylum Chordata; class Amphibia; order Caudata; family Salamandridae; genus Lissotriton; species Lissotriton vulgaris. The sequence goes on along the minus strand of NC_141691.1, from coordinate 119,183,061 downwards.
TTTCCTTCTGCTCTCCTCGCGGCCCCCGTATCTCTCTGCCCGTTTTTGCCTTCTGTTGCTTAGCTGCCCCTGCATTTCTGTGACCTTTCTGCCTTCTGTGCCACTCGTTTTCCCCCCCGTTTTTTTGTGACCTTTCTGCCCTTTCTTGTGACCTTTGTGCCTCTGTGCCACTCGTTTCCCCACATTTTTTGTGACCTTTCTGCCCTTTCTTGGGACCTTTCTGCCTTCTGTGCCACTCGTTTCCCCCCGTTTTTTGTGACCTTTCTGCCCTTTCTTGGGACCTTTCTGCCTTCTGTGCCACTCGTTTCCCCTCGTTTTTTTGTGACCTTTCTGCCCTTTCTTGTGACCTTTCAGCCTTTGTGCCACTCGTTTCCCCCTGTTTTTTGTGACCTTTCTGCCCTTTCTTGTGACCTTTCAGCCTCTGTGCCACTCGTTTCCCCCTGTTTTTTTGTGACCTTTCTGCCCTTACTTGGGACCTTTCTGCCTTCTGTTCCACTCGTTTCCCACCGTTTTTTGTGACCTTTCTGCCCTTTCTTGTGACCTTTCTGACTTCTGTGCCACTCATTTCCCCCATTTTTTTTTTACCTTTCTGCCCTTTCTTGTGACTTTTCAGCCTCTGTGCCACTCAATTCCCCCCGTTTTTATGTGACCTTTCTGCCCTTTCTTGTGACCTTTCAGCCTCTGTGTCACTCGTTTTCCCCCCGTTTTTTGTGTGACCTTTATGCCCTTTCTTGGGACCTTTATGCCTTCTGTGCCACTCGTTTCCCCCTGTTTTTTGTGACCTTTCTGCCCTTTCTTGCGACCTTTCAGCCTCTGTGCCCCTCGTTTTCCCCCTTTTTTTGTGACCTTTCGGCCCTTTCTTGGTACTTTTGTGCCTCTGTGCCACTCGTTTTCGCCCTGTTTTTTGTGACCTTTTCTGCCCTTTCTTATGACCTTTCTGCCTCTGTGCCACTCATTTCCCCACGTTTTTTGTGACCTTTCTGCCCTTTGTTTGGACCTTTCTGCCTCTGTGCCACTAGTTTCCCCACGTTTTTTGTGACCTTCCCCGTCAATTGTTGTGCCCTTTTGCCTTCTGTTTCCTCGTCACCCCTCACTGCCCCTGCCACTGCGTCCCCTGCGGCTCCGCCCCCTGACTGCCCATTCACTGTCCCCACCTTCCCCTCCCAGCTGCTCCTCACTCCCACCTCCCCATACATGCCGGCCGCTGCGCGGTCGTGCTGCTGGCACGCGGCAAGCCCGTCTGCGCCCGTCCCGACTGGACCGCGCCCAGCGCCAGAACCCCTGGCCCTCGCACACGCCATGACGACCGCCACCACTAAGACGCCAGCACTCTGCACGCTCTCAACCCCGGATGGACCCACAACTGCTTCAAGGCCGCTCCGAAACGCGCACACGGTCCCTTCACCTGCCGGAACTGCAGCTACACCAGCCACAGAGCCAACGAACCACCCGCCAAGAATTACCTCAACCACCTCCGATGCATACTACTGAACACCCGCTCCGCACGTTAACACGCCGTCGAGCTCCGGGACCTGCTCAACACAACCTCCCCGGACGTCCCCTTCCTGACAGAGACCTGGTTGAACAACTCCTCTGCACCCGACATCGCCATAACTACTTACAGTGTTGGACTCATTATCTTCATTTACTACAATAGCCATCCCAGATGGCTACAAGATCACCCGCAGAGACCGCACCAACGGAGTCAAAGGAGGATTCGCTATCGTCCACAAGAACAGCATCAGGGTCTCGACTAGCACTGACGACGTGTTCAGCACCCCTGCACACATGCATTTCCAGATCCACATAGACCCCAACTCCACCCTCAGAGGCACCCTCATCTACCGACCCCCCGGACCTCGCCCCCAGTTCAGCGACTCCATCGCCGACTTCATTAGCACGCACGCCCTGACCTCCACCTACTACATCCTCCTCGGAGACCTGAACTTTCACCTTGAGAACAACAACGACAACAACTCCACAACCCTGATCGATAACCTCGCCAACCTCGGACTGAGACAACTCATCACAACGCCCACCCACTCCGCCGGCCTCACGCTCGATCCCGTCTTCTCCTCAAGCCCGCACATCTCTGTCAGCCACACCACCGAACTCCTCTGGACCGACCACCGCTGCATCCACTTCACCTTCCAGAAACCCACCACACACCACCACACCCAACAGATCCCCCGCCGCCGCTGGAGCAAAATCACCGAAGACCAATTACATGCAAACCTCTCTCTCAGCCCACCCACCGAACCCTCCAACACCGACGTCGCTGCCCACAACCTCAGATGCTGGATCGCGGACTGCACCAACACCCTCACCCCGCTGAAGAAACCCCCCCACAGAGACACCAGCAAGAGGGCCGGCTGGTTCCCCGCAGAACTCCTAGATTCCAAACAAGCCTGCCGGAAACTAGAGAAGAAATGGCACACTGAACAAACTCCGGACAGCCACGCAGCACACAAGGACGCCGTCCGCAACCACCACGACCTCATCAGGGCTGCCAAGAAGACCTCCTTCAAAGACCGCCTCGACAACAACGCACACGACAGCAAGGAGCTCTTCAACATTGTGAAGGAACTCTCCTACCACAGCTCCAACACCAAAGACATGCCTCCGTCGCATGCCCTGTGCGACTCCCTCGCCACCTTCTTCCACCGCAAGATAGCAGACATCCACGACAGCTTCAACATCCAGACAGCCCCAACAGACAGCAACACAACAGACCCTCCGTACACCATCGACCACGTCCCCTTGCTAGCCTGGACCAGCGTGAGCGTCGATGAAACCATCAAGACCATGAGCACAATCCACTCCGGCTCTCTGTCAGAACCATTCCCGCACCACGTCTTCAACAAAGCAAGCAGCTCGATCGCACCCCACCTACGCAACGTCATCAATCTCTCCCTTGAGACTGCGACCTTCCCAGAGAGCTGGAAACACGCCAAGATCAACGCCCTACTCAAAAAACCCAAGGCAGACCCAAGAGACCTCAAGAACTTCCGACCCATCTCTCTGCTCCCCTTCCCGGCCAAGGTCATCGAGAAAATCGTTAACAGACAGCTAACCTGATACCTTGAAGAGAACAGAATCCTGGACCCTTCCCAGTCAGAGTTCCGCAGCAACCACAGCACCGAGATCGCCCTCATCGCCGCCACCGACGACATCAGGACCCTGCTAGACAACGGGGAGACTGCAGCACTCATCCTCCTAGACCTCTCCGCCGCCTTTGACACCGTCTGCCACCGCACACTACACGCACGCCTCCACGCCGCAGGGATCCGAGACAAGGCTCTGGAATGGACCACCTCCTTCCTCTCCGGCAGAACCCAGAGCGTCCGCCTCCCCCATTCCGTAATGAAGCCTCCGAGATCATCTGCGGCGTACCCCAAGGATCCTCCCTCAGCCCGACACTGTTCAACATTTACATGGCCCCCCTTGCTCATGTCGCCCGACAGCACAACCTCAACATAATCTCCTACGCCGACGACACTCAGCTGATCCTCTCCTTCACCAAGGACCCCATCACCACCAAAGCCAACCTCCATGAAGGAATGAAGGCCGTCGCCGACTAGATGAGGATCAGCTGTCTGAAGCTGAACTCGGACAAGATGGAGGTCCTCATCCTCGGCTCCAACCCGTCAGCCTGGGACGACTCCTGGTGGCCAACGGCACTGGGGGCAGCCCCAACCCCCACCAACTATGCACGCAACCTGGGAATCATCCTCGACTCAACGCTCTCAATGAGCAAACAAGTCAACGCCGTCTCCTCCTCCTGCTTCAACACCCTCCACATGCTCCACAAGATCTACAGATGGATCTTGACAGATACAAGAAAGACAGTCACCAAGGCCCTCATCAGCAGCAGACTCAACTACGGAAACTCCCTCTACGCAGGAGCCCCGACCAAGCTCCTCAATCGATTACAATGCATCCAAAACGCCTCGGCACTACTGATCCTCGATGTACCACGACACTGCCACATCACCCCCCACCTGAGAAACCTGCACTGGCTCCCCGTCAACAAGAGGATATCATTCAAGCTCCTCATCCATGCACACACGGCACTCCACAAGACCGACCCAGCCTACCTCAACAGACGGCTCTCCTTCTACACCCCCAACCGCGAGCTACGCTCCGCCGACCTCTCACTCGCCACGGTCCCACGCATCTGAAGAGCAACCACCGGCGGGAGATCCTTCTCCCACCTCGCCGGCAAGACATGGAACACCCTCCCACTGAGCCTACGACAGACCCAAGACCTGCTGACCTTCAGGAGGACACTAAAACCTGGCTGTTCGATCAGTAGTGGCTCCCACGTCACCCCCCCAATGCCTTGAGACCCTCGCGGGTATGTAGTGCGCTTAACAAATGACTGATTGATTGATTAAGTAGGTCCTGGGAGGAGCAAGGTAAGCTGGGCGGTGAGTAGCAGCAGAAACGGCGGGAGAAGAGCAAGCAAGGTAGGCCGGCTCTGACAAAAGCACAAAATATAATATGGGCACAAAGTATCCATGAATAGCAGTACAATAACAGTGATACAACAAGCTTATACTATGTTTGACTATGTTGCAACAAGGCTTTTACTAAATTGAAAAACAATGAAGACAGCAGTGACACAAAAACTAGTCTATTATAGATAAAATAAAGAGGCTAACACCAGTGTTAGTAGGTAGCTTTTACACAAGTGAAACACAGTAACAGAGGAGGCGCGGCCAAGCGGGACGTAAGCGCCGGCAGTGAGAACGCGATCAGCAGAGTCAGGAAGGCTTCTTGATCATGCAGCAAGGGGGGAGCTTGCTCAAGGACTCTGAAAATTGTCCCAGCACCCACTGTGCAGAAAGTGTGGGAAAGAACACCAATCAACCCAATTTTCACAGGATTGGCAAAGGAAGAAAGGACAAGTTCTAGAAAGGTATTTCTAAGTAAGAGAGGAAATTATTTCTAAAGTTAATTTAAACTTTAAAGTTAATTTAAAATCAAAAAATACCATATGTTACACACATTCTGTGTGGGACTGCTTGAAAATAGAGCTATAAAACCGCACTGATAGCTATTGCCCTGCTGATATATTCGCCGCCATCTAGTTTTCTTGTTGTGCCCCTGTTATACTTGGCCCTGCTCTGTCTTCTTGCTTCTGACACATCGAGCCTCGCTCTCATGTTTACCGCCTCTAAGTCAGGATTTATGAAATGACTAGAGCAGCATCCGGTACTTTACATTATTGAATCTTTTTTAAGGTTATTTTTGGTTCTTCTTTTCAGAAAGCTGTGCACCTGCTAATCTAAGTTTCGGTTCCCCTTCTACGTGTGCTCTCTTTAGAAGCAATGTGAAACCCCACAAAAGTCAAGCCATTGGGGTGGGGTCAGTATTCGATGCCCACTGTTACTGGGGAACCATGCAGTTGCTTTACATAGCAATATCACTCTTCGCTTGACTTGCAAAGACATGTTAAAATAGTCATGGGAATAATTCCTCAGAGAATTCCACAAGTCAAGTCAAGTCATGAAATTTATATAGCGCACTACATACCCAGAGGGTTTCAAGGCGCTTAGGAAGGGGAGGAGGATTATTTGTCAAATATCCACGTTTTAAGCTGCTTTCTGAACGCTAGGTGATTCTGGGTGAGGCGAAGGTAAGCGGGGAGTGAGTTCCATGTTTTGGCAGCCAGGTATGAGAAGGATCTGCCTCCCATGGTGGTCTTGTTGATGCGAGGTACAGTGGCGAAGGCTTGGCTGGAAGAGCGAAGTTGGCGGGAGGGGGTGTAGAAGGACAGTCGAGAGTTGAGGCAATCTGGTCCGATGTCGTAGAGTGATTTGTGTGCGTGGGTAAGCAGTCGGAAAGTAATCCTCTTATTGACGGGTAGCCAGTGGAGGTCTTTAAGGTGACCAGAGATGTGTTCGTTGCGTGGGATGTCTAATATGAGCCTGGCTGAGGCGTTTTGGATTCGTTGTAGTTTCTTCTGGAGTTTAGCGGTGGTACCTGCGTAGAGGGTGTTTCCGTAGTCCAGTCGGCTCGTGACTAGAGCGTGGGTGACTGTTTTCCTTGTTTCGGTGGGGATCCAGCGAAATGTTTTTCTGAGCATGCGAAGAATGTTAAAGCAGGAAGAGGATACGGCGCTGACTTGTCTGTTCATTGAGAGTGAAGTGCAGCTGTTCTATACATCAGTTAAAAGTTACCTCTGTTTGGGACAGGAAGGTTAGTGAACACCCAGAGAGGTGTAACTTAAGAACAGATGTGCGTGTAACATAGCCGTCATTTAGGGGTCGCCGGGGCTCGCTGTTGCGACCCCTGGCATGCTCTTTGTGACCCATGGCACTGACTTTGCGACCCCCAGCGTCAGCAGTGGCAAAATCAGTGGCAAGAAGAGAGCAACTTGTCTTTATGGGCGACGGTGGGAGCGTCACTCACCTCGTTTTTAGGTCTCGCCTGTCAATGCGCATGCGCATTGAGCTTGCGAGACTATGGGGGCTTAAACAGACTTTAACCAACTTGCGATTCCATGGCGATTCCTTGCAGTGCCCGTCAAATTGAAGCTCAATGCGCAAGCGCATTGACATTAAAAGCGCGTGCACATGAAAGCGACAAGGCTCCCTCCCACGGCTATCCCCACCCCCAGCCGCCAGCACCTCCCCTCTCTCTCCCCGCACACAGCCAGGCTCGCATTTCTTCTCCCCCTCCTCAGCCGCCAGCACCTCCGATCTCTCTCCCAGCACACAGCCAGGCTCGCATTTCTCCTCCCCCTCCCCAGCCGCCAGCACCTCCCCTCTCTCCCTGCAGTTTCACGGCTGTGTCTCGTCTTAAACCCTTAAACCTGCACAACTCATTTTTTGCCCACTGAAACAGACTATTTCTTAAACAAAATTTGCCAGCCTTCGCCATCTGTTCCGCAGCCGCCAGCACCTCCCCTCTCTCTTCCCGGGCACAGCCAGGCTCGCAATTCTCCTCCCCCTCCCCAGACGCCAGCACCTCCCCTCTCCAGCACCTCCCCTCTCTCTCCCTGCACACAGCCAGCCTCGCATTTCTACTCCCCCTCCCCAGCCGCCAGCACCTCCCCTCTCTCTCCCAGCACACAGCCAGGATCGCATTTCTCCTCCCCCCCCCCCAGCCGCCAGCACTTCCCCTCTCTCTCCCTGGAGTTTCACGGCAGTGTCTCGTCTTAAACCCTTAAACCTGCACAACTCATTTTTTGCCCACTGAACAGACTATTTCTTAAACAAAATTCGCCAGCCTTCGCCATCCGTTCCCCAGCCGCCAGTACCTCCCCTCTCTCTCCCCGGGCACAGCCAGGCTCGCGATTCTCCTCCCCCTCCCCAGACGCCAGCACCTCCCCTCTCCAGCACCTCCCCTCTCTCTCCCTGCACACAGCCTGGCTCGCATTTCTACTCCCCCTCCCCAGCCGCCAGCACCTCCCCTCTCTCTCCCTGCAGTTTCACGGCCGTGTCTCGTCTTAAACCCGCATTTCACATCTTCGCATTGAATACTAAAAGATGTTGGAAGCCTCATGTTCTTAAAAGAATTTGGAATAACTAACACACATTAATTAGCCTTGTACCGAAAACAATAAATACACTACCCTAGATGTGTGCTAGTGAACGGCAGCGTTCCAATGCTGGTGAGCCCAACAAAATCAAAATAAAATGGCAGCCCTCTATCTGTTTCGTGTGCCTTGATGGGGTGGGGGGCTGAGGGGGCTTTCAATGCGGCTTCCCTTTGCAGGCTCAGAACAATATCAAAATTAAATGGCAGCCCTCTATCTGTTTCGTGTGCCTTGATGGGGTGGGGGGCTGAGGGGGCTTTCAATGCGGCTTCCCTTTGCAGGCTCAGAACAATATCAAAATTAAATGGCAGCCCTCTATCTGTTTCGTGTGCCTTGATGGGGTGGGGGGCTGAGGGGGCTTTCAATGCGGCTTCCCTTTGCAGGCTCAGAACAATATCAAAATTAAATGGCAGCCCTCTATCTGTTTCGTGTGCCTTGATGGGGTGGGGGGCTGAGGGGGCTTTCAATGCGTCTTCCCTTTGCAGAGTCAGTTTGAAGCCCTGGTCTTAACTATGCAGCCTGCAACTTGCAAAACTCCACGACTCCAAGCGAGCATGCACAACTCAATTCGCCAGCCTTCGCCATGAATAACTAACACACATTAATTAGCCTTGTACCGAAAACAATAAATACACTACCCTAGATGTGTGATAGTGAACGGCAGCGTTCCAATGCTGGTGAGCCCAACAAAATCAAAATAAAATGGCAGCCCTCTATCTGTTTTGTGTGCCTTGATGGGGTGGGGGGCTGAGGGGGCTTTCAATGCGGCTTCCCTTTGCAGGCTCAGAACAATATCAAAATAAAATGGCAGCCCTCTATCTGTTTCGTGTGCCTTGATGGGGTGGGGGGCTGAGGGGGCTTTCAATGCGGATTCCCATTGCAGGCTCAGTTTGAAGCCCTGGTCTTAACTATGCAGCCTGCAACTTGCAAAACTCCACGACTCCAAGCGAGCATGCACAACTCAATTTGCCAGCCTTCGCCATCTGTTCCCCTGCCCCCAGCCGCAAGCACCTCCCCTCTCTCTCCACGCACACAGCCAGGATCGCATTTCTCCTCCCCCTCAACAGACGCCTTCACACACTCTCACAACCTCACACACCCTCATTTACCAACACACCCTCACCCACAACCTCAACACCCTCACCCTCAATCACCCTCACACCATCTCACACCATCACTCAACATCACCCCCTCACCCTCACACCCCCTCACCCTCACACACCCTCACCCTCACCCACAGTCACACACTCAACCTTCAAACTCGCACACCCTCACTCACCTTCACACCCTCACAACACTCACCCTCACTCACCCTCAAACTCTCACCCTCACTCACCCACACCTGTCACACACCCTCACACTCCATTAGCCTCACCCCCTCATGTTCACACACCCTCACCCCTTCACCCTCACATACCCTCACCCCTTCACCCTCACAACCCTCACACCCTCACTCATACTCACTCTGTCACCCTCACTCACCCTCACACACCATCACACACCCCCACACCCCCTGACCCTCACATCCACTCACACTTACACCGTCCAAGTCCACCCCCCCCATTAGCCTCACCCCCTCATGTTCACACCCCCTCACCCCTTCACCCTCACACACCCTCACCCCTTCACCCTCACAACCCTCACTCATACTCACACCATCACCCTCACTCACCCTCACACCCCCTGACCCTCACATCCACTCACACTCACACTCACACCGTCCAAGTCCACCCTCACACCCTCACTCATACTCACACAGTCACACTCACTTACCCTCACACACCATCACACACCCTCACACACCCTGACCCTCACATCCACTCACCCTCACACTCACACCGTCCAAGTCCACCCTCACAACCCTCACACCCTCACTCATACTCACACCGTCACCCTCACTCACCCTCACACACCATCACACACCCTCACACCCCCTGACCCTACATCCACTCACACTCACACCGTCCAACTCCACCCTCCAACTCCACCCTACAACACCACCCTACAACTCCACCCGCCAATATGACTGTGCATCTATGTTAATGCAAGCAAAGCTTTTGCTGTGCAAATTGATGTGTACCTTACAAAGAAAAGAAAACTTTATACATGGATAATATAAAAAAAGTTTATGATGTGTTTGTTTTTGGATTCAGCGCTAACAACATCATCAATCAACATTACATAGGTCTCTATTAGCTTCTGAAACAACGCTTCACTACATTAATACATTTGAAGTGTCCAATATTCACAGAGAAAAAAAGAACACTTATAGGCATCATCACAACAACTCACACTCACACCCACACCCACCCTCACCCTCACTCATCCTCACCCTCCCTCACACCCTCACACACCATCAATCACCAACACACCCTCACCCACAACCTCAACACCCTCACCCTCACACACCCTCAATCATCCTCACCAACTCACCATCACACACCATCACTCAACATCACCCCATCACCCCCTCACCCTCACACCCCTCACCTCCTCACCCTCACCCACAGTCACACACTCAACCTTCAAACTCGCACACCTTCACTCACCTTCACAACATCACAACACTCACCCTCACTCACCCTCAAACTCTCACCTTCACTAACCCACACCTATCATCACACACTCTCACATCCCATTAACCTCACCCCCTCATCTTCACACACACTCACCCCCTCACCCTCACACCAACACTCATACTCACACCGTCACCCTCACTCACCCTCACACACCATCACACACCCTCACACCCCCTGAACCTCACATCCACTCAACCTCACACTGTCCAAGTACACCCTCACAACCCTCACACCCTCACTCATACTCACACCGTCATCCTCACTCCCCCTCACACACCATCTCTCACCCTCACACCACCTGACCCTCACATCCACTCACACTCACACCGTCCAAGTCCACCCTCCAACTACACCCTATAACTACAATACCACCCTACAACTCTACCCTCCAACTACAACTCCACCCTCCAACTCCACACATAAATAGCGTTAGGCAAAATTAATTTTAATACGTAAAAATCGGATTACACACTTGTAGCTATTCATAAATTTAAACTTAATGCAACGCAAGGACAGTGCAGCAATTAATACACAAAAATGAAGAAAGGGATTGTAAAATAAAACTTCTTTCACAAAGATCATAAATGCACACAAAATAGGCAAACATCTGAATACACAGCAAATAATACAACAATTTAAAAGTGGACAAAGCGAGCTAAAGGAAACAAATTCACAACATAAAGCACTTACTAAAGTAAGGGAAAATAAACCATTAAACAATGCCAGAAAAAAATCAAAAACACAAACAAAGTGCGTAATCACAAAAGCACGAGACTTCACAGCCTAATTGCAATTCCTCCAAACATACAACAAAGTATTTCACTCAAAGTAACAAAAGAAATCTAAACAATGCATTTAAGTATTCAAAAAAATAAAGAAAATAAACAGCAGCGCTAACAACAGCATCAATCAACATTACATAGGTCTCTTAGCTTCTGAAACAACGCTTCACAACATTAATACATTTGAAGTGTACAATATTCACGGAGAAAAAATGAACACTTATAGGCATCATCACAACAACTCTCACTCAAACCCTCACCCACCCTCACCCTCAGCCTCACACACCCTCACTCATCCTCACCCTCCCTCACACCATCACTCACCAACACACCCTCACCCTCAACACCCTCACACACCCTCACTCACCCTCACTCACCCTCACCCCCTCGCCCACTCACCCTCACACACCATCACTCAACATCACCCCCTCACCCTCACACCCCCTCACACACCCTCACCCTCACACACCCTCACCCACAGTCACACACTCAACCTTCAAACTCGCACACCCTCACTCACCTTCACACACTCACACCCTCACAACACTCACCCTCACTCACCCTCAAACTCTCACCCTCACTAACCCACACCTATCATCACACACACTCACACCCCATTACCCTCACCCCCTCATATTCAGACACCCTCACCCCCTCACCCTCACAACCCTCACACCCTCACTCATACTCACACAGTCACCCTCACTCACCCTTACACACCATCACACACCCTCACACCCCTTGACCCTCACATCCACTCACCCTCACACTCACACCGTCCAAGTCCACTCTCCAACTCCACCCTACAACACCACCCTACAACACCACCCTACAACTACTACTGCACCCTCCAACTACTAATCCACCCTTCAACTCCAAACGTAAATAGCATTAGGCAACATTTAATTCAATAAAAAAACATCGGATTACACACTTGTAGGTATTCAAAAATGAAAACTTAATGCATCGCGAGGACAGTGCACCAATTAATACATAAAAACGCAGAAAAGGATTGTTAAATATAACATTTTTTACGAAAAATAAATAAAAAAGAAAATAGGGAAACATCTGAATACACAGCGAGCAATACACCAATTTAAAAGGGGACACAGACATCTAAAGGACACAAATTCACAACATAAAGCAGTTACTAAAGTAAGGGGAAATAAATAAACCATTAAACAATGGTGGAAAGAATACACAAAACAAACAAAGTGCATAATCACAAGAGCACGAGACCTCACATCCTAATTGCAATTCTTCCATAAGTACAATTAAGGATTCCACTCAAAGTACACAACAAAAACAATACAATTTTTAAAGGTGGCTTCATACTTATACTTTGCCACAATTAATGCGCATCTGTAGTCGGAAATTTAAAAGGAGGTAAACATTGTCTCTAATGAGCAAACACAGACAAAATCACTGCGCATCTATGTTAATGCAAGCCAAGCTTTTGCAGTGCGAATTGATGTGTACCTTACAAAAAAAAGGTAACTTTTTACATGCATTATATAAAAAACGTTACTGATGTGTTTGGTTTTTGATTCAGCGTTAACAGCATCAATCAACATTACATAGATCTTGATTAGCTTCTAAAACAACGCTTCACAACATTAATACATTTGAAGTGTACAATAATCACGGAAAAAAATGATCACTTATAGGCATCATCACAACCGCTCACACCCTCACCCTCAGCCTCACACACCCTCACTCATCCTCACCCTACATCACACCCTCACACTCTCACAACCTCACACCCTCAATCACACTCATACCCTCACACACCATCACTCACCAACACACGCTCAGTCTCACTCACAACCTCAAACTCCCAGACACTCACATCCACTCACCCTCACACTCACACCGTTCGAGTCCATCCTCCAACTACACCCTAAAACTACAATACCACACTACAACTCTACCCTCCAAATACAACTCCAGCCTCCAACTGTACACATAAATAGCGTTAAGCAACTATTTGATATATACGTAAAACGCGGATTACACACCATTCCAAAATGCAAACTTAAAGCAACGCAAGGAGAGTGCAGCTATTAATACACAAATATGCAAACAGGGATTGGAAAATAAAACATTTTTCACAAAACGCATAAAATACACACATTACATCACTGTGCATCCTCTTAATACATTGATAGGGAAAATAAATACAGCAAATACAAAAACTTTCCTTTAATACATCGATAAGCTCAATAACATATAATCCGGCTACTTCAGCATCACAGGAAAAAAACAATGCAAACACAACATACATAAATATAATAGAAACTAAATAGCACTTCAAAGTTCAAACAACAGCTCTTGTACGTCAAATAACAAACACCAGCTAAAAATACATTACATTACAGTTTTCGAAAACATATACATTACATATCGACGAATAAAAACAAGATTTTAATTTACATTACATAATAAACATTTACAAATATTACGATCGAAAACAAACAATGTCAACAGTTATAAAAATACACTCCTAGTCATTCGTTAAGTTAAACATACTATAGATACTACATTACATTACATAAAAAAACACTTTGGAATAAATTCTTACCTGTCAAACGACGCAGCAACAGCACAGGAACAAGAACACGCCTTCCGCGCACCAACATTCTCGATCTTCTGGGGAATTCCACTGTTGACGTAAGCAAATCGGAACGCAACGTCAAAAACGTCGCGCTCCGATTGGCTACAAATAAACGTCAAGGAAACGTAAACACTCACAACACAAAAAAAAACTAGAACGCTAACGTAGGGAACGTCAAGTTGACGCATTGCGTCGGCCATTTTTAAATTAATACAATTAATACGGGACTCCACAGACACCAAAAACACACATAACACCACACATTAATTAAAACACACACACAGTTAAATTACATTAAAAAATACACATAAGGCAGGACAATTACAAAGGGAAGCTCTATCACGTTTTTTTTACACGACACATATTAAAAAGAAAAACAAAAAAAAAATTATTATTAACATACACACACTCATAACATCACCCTCACACACCATCACCCTCACACACCTTCACACACCCTCAATCACCCTCACACAATGTCACCCTCACACACCATCAGACACCTTCAGCCTCACACCCACTCACTCACCCTCACCCTCACACACACTCACACCCCCTCACACTCACACACACTCACACACCCTCACTCCCCTCAAAGACTCACACCCCTCACAACAATCTCACACTCACTACACCGGACAGCCTCACCCTCACACACTCACCCCCCTCACACTCTCGCACCATCAACACCCCTCAGCCTCACACACCCTTACCCTCATCCCCTCACCCTCACACACCCTCAATCACCCTCACACCATCACCCTCACACACCCTAACTCCCACCCTCAACCGCTCACACACACTCACACTCCCTCGCTCACCCTCACCCTCACACACACTCACACACCCTCACCCTCACACCCCATCACCCTCACACACCCTCACTCCCCTCACACCCTCACACCCCTCACAACACTCTCACACTCACTACACCTCACACACTCACCCTCAAACACCCTCACACACACTCACCCACCCTCAGCCTTGCAAAATCTCAACATCAACACCCCTCACCATCACACATCCTTACCCTCATCCCCTCAACCACATTCACCCTCAGTCACCCTCAAACACCCTAACTCTCAAACTCACCCACTCACACACCCTCACACTCCGTAACTCACCCTCGCACACCCTCACCCTCACACCATCACACACCCACTCAATCATTCACCATCAAACACACACACTCACCCTCACACACCGTCACACAACCTCATCCTCACACCACCTCACTCACCCTCACCCACACTCACACCCCCTCACCCTCACAGCCCCTCACACACACTCGCTACACTCACAACTTCACACCCCTCACAACACTCTCACACTCACTACACCGCACACCCTCACCCTCACAGACTCACTCCACTCACCCTCTCTCAACATCAACCCCCTCAGACTCACACACCCTTACACTCATTCTGTCACCCTCACACACACTCAGTCACCCTCACACCCTCACCCTCACACACCCTCACTCCCACCCTCACCCACTCACACAACCTCACACTCCCTCACTCACCCTCAAACACACTATCACTCACACAACGTCGCACAACCACACCCTCACACTCCCTCACTCACACTCACTCACACTCACACTCACTCACAATGACTCACACTCACCCTCACACACCCTCACCCTCACACACCATCACACACCCTCTGCCTAACAACACCTCTCTCACCCTCACTCACCCTCGCACACACTCACACTCACACACCGTCACACACCCGAAGCCTCACACCCCCTCACTCACCCTCACACTCACACACACACACCCTCACCCTCAAACACCTTACACTCACACACCCACGCTCCCCTCACACCCATCACAACACTCTCACACTCACTACACCTCACACACTCTCAGCCGCAAACAACCTCACTCACCCTCACCCTCTGACACTCACACACCCTCACCCTCACACCCCATCACCCTCACACACGCTCACTCCCCTCACACCCTCACACGCCTCACAACACTCTCACACTCACTACACCTCACACCCTCACCATCAAACACCCTCCCACACACTCACCCACCCTTAGCTTTGCAACTTGTCACAATCAACACGCCTCACCCTCACACACCCTTACCATCATCCCCTCACCCTCATTCACACTCAATCAACATCACAACACCTAACTCTCAGACTCACTCACACACAATCACACTCCCTAACTCACCCTCACACACCCTCACCCTCACACCGTCACACACCCACACACTCACACTCCCTCAATCAACATCAAACAACCTCACTCACCCTCACACACCCTCACCAACACACACCGTCACACACACTCAGCCTCACAAACACTCACTCAACTTCACCATCACACACACTCACACCCCCTCACACTCACACTCCCTCACACTCACAACGCTCACGCTCACACCCCTCACCCTCACATCCCTCACCCTCACATCCCTCACCCTCACACCCCTCACCCTCACACCACTCAAGCCACAGATGGGTGTGCGATGGGAGGACGTTCAGCTTGCAGGGCTGTGCTTCTATCCCCTGCTGCACTCTCCTGCTCTCTAGAAATGTGGCATAACAATAAAAGCTGCCATCAAAGTCACGTCAATACAAATCATGTGGCATTCCAAATGCTATAGGTGTCACATTCACAAAAATTAAAACTATTGGCATTGTAAATGACAAATCTATCAATGTAGCTATTTGGAAAAACTACACTAAAAAAAAATCATTTACAAGACCTATAGCTCCTACTTTTCTAATGTGAGACCTATTGCATTTCCAATGCTTGTTTGTACATGTTTTATTATACTAATAGTGAATAATAATACACTATTCTGTAGTACTTTGATCAAATATGGTGTACAAATAGCTGGATTACGACTATCCATGGCAGCTGAGGTAAGCAAACAAAAGGTATGTTGTGTGCGTGCTTGCAGGTTTGAGTGCGTTTATGTCAGAGAGAGTGTGTATGTGTGAATATGTGTGCATGTGTAGGCGGAGTGTGTGTGTGTGTGTGTATGTGTGCAGGTATAAGCATATGTGTGTGTGTGTGTGTGTGTGAAGGTAAAGGGGCACCTGTTTTTGTTACTTGGGCCATGTGTCTTATGTAAAGAGCAGAAGGCACTTAGGGGCACATACATCAAGCAAAGGAATTGCGATTCCTTAATAGCGAATATTAAGGAATCACTATTAAGGAATCGCAATTCCTTATGCATGTAGGTTTCGCAGAAAAAGTAGCGATTCCTACACATTTCCTTGTAGCAGATTGCAAATTGTAATTCACTATTTGTGAATGCTTTCCCATTCATTCCTATGGGCCTAAAGGCCCATAGGAATGAATGGGAATGCATTTGCAATTAGCGATTACCAAATAGGAAATCTAAAATTGCAAATGCAAATCAAGGGTGCCAAAAGGACACCCTGATGCACCCCCAAAATGGTACTAGTGCACATGTGACGCACACACATGCCTTAACCTCTTCGCCGCTAATGACAAGGGTAACTCGTCATGGAGTTTCCATTGATTTCAATGGAAATTACATTGAGGCACCAGAGGCACCATAGCATCCAAGTGGTTAAGGGCATGTGTATGTGCCACATTGCCATTAGAAAAATGCAATTTTATGCATTTTTCTAAGGAATTGCAAATTACCATCGACTTGAAGTTGATGGTAATTTGCGATTCCTTAATGCAAAGTCGTATTCTGAGAATCGTAAATTGCGATTCCCTAACTGCATTTGCAAAATAGGTAATTGCAACATTTGCGATTACCTATATTGCGAAGGCCTTTGGGGTTGATGCATCCCAAAAGGCTATTTACGAGTCGCAAATGGGCCGATTCTGTGAATCGGCCCATTTGCGACCGGTCAATAGCTTGATGCATGTGCCCCATTGAGGCACTTAAAGACAGTTACATTCGTAGTCTGTGCCCAATGGCAGGAACACAGTGAGCAGCAAGTCTTTTTTTTTTTTTTTAAAGACATTTTCATTAGTTTCTCCAGTCATCGTACCATCATTCAAAACCATTGCGCAGATGGTCCAAAAACCAGCTTGTAACAGGATTTATCAACTCTCAACACCCTTTGTCTAACTTCCCCACCCACCTCCCTCTCTACCCCATCCCCCCTTGTCAGTGTGCCCTCGCCTACCCCCCCCCCCCAACTAGACGTGCAAACCCCCCTGCACTCGAGCGTCTAACTCCAAGCAATGGAGGACAACATCATCGTCAATTCGGAAGATAGGAGGTTCCGTTCAGTCACTCATGTGTGCTCTGAGCTCCTACTCTGATTTCACAACACTTCTCACTCCTTCGATATATGCTTAAGTGGCCCCCTCCCCGTCTTGTGCCCCAGTGTTCCCTGCTCTGATCTCTACGCCGTGTTCTTTCTCTGCGTCTCCTTCATCCTCCTCATCAGCTTCAACAGGCAACTGGAGCTCCGCTACTAATGCGCCCCACGCTCTCGCCGCTTTTAGCGCCTTATCATTAGAGGTACGCCTGGCTAGTTGTAGACTAAGCGTCCCTTCACTGCTCGCCCAATTCAAAAAAGTCCCCCTCCACCTTTGAAAGCTAGGTCCGCTCTCGTTTTCCAATGCATGGTAAGCTCCCTCTTCGCCATAATCAACCCCAGATCATAAAACTTGCTATTAATTTTAGAGTTGGGGGTGTGTGGAAACCAAAGCAAAAGGCAAGTTCCGCTCTCCACTTCCATCTCGTGCTCCGTTACCCGGTTCAAACATGTCACCACTTCTGTCCAATAAGAACCCAGTCCCGCGCAGGACCAAAACATGTGGCACCTTCTGCGTTGCTCCTAGGGCACAGCGATTGAGTACCCGCGAAATATTGTTGCATTTTTACTGTCGCTAGATAGGCCCTGTGTAAAGTAAAAAATTGCACCAGTTGAAACCTGGTGCTGTGCGTACCTTTCCAAGCCCTCCTCAGTAGCTTTGGCCATGTCGTCTCAGGTATAGGCGTTCGACACTGTCAACCATCGAGTGTTACTTCAGCGACTGTCAGATGCCGGAGTGAGGGGGACAGCGCTGAAATGGCTGAGGTCATTCCTCAGCGAACGGACCTTCCAGGTCTGGGAAGGGGGTGCACGATCGGCATCCACCCACCTCCATTGTGGTGTGCCGCAGGGCTCCTCTCTGAGTCCCACATTATTTAATGTGTACATGGCCCCCCTGGAGGATGTGGTGGCTCCATTTAACATCAAGATCGTGACCTATGCCGACGACACCCAGCTGGTGTTCGCCCTCTCCCAGGCCACGGATAATTCCCAGGTGCTACACTCCTGCCTATCCAAAGTCCACTCTTGGATGGGGGATTCAGCACTAAAGCTGAATGGCTCAAAAACGGAGATAATGCTGATGGGAATGAAAAATCCCTCACTCCCTTGCTCGGCTTGGCCTAGTTGCCTGGGACCCCCTCCCAAACCCAAGGCCGAGATTAAGAGCCTGGGTATTTGGCTAGAGCAAGATCTCTCCTTCAGGACCCAGGCTTCCAAACTAGCTGGTGTCTGTTTTGGCCTTCTCCGATCGCTGCGTAAAGTGCTGCCTCTGATTCCATTCCTATCTCGGAAGCTTTTGATCCAGGGACTGATCATATCCAGATTAGATTTCAGTAATGCAATCTACCTGGGTGCCCCTGAGATCACTCTGAACAAACTTCAACAAGTTCAGAATGCGGCGGCACGAATGCTTTACAACATCCCCATGTCACGATCGGCCAAACCCGCATTGAGGGCGCTGCACTGGTTGCCAGTGCGAGAAAGGGTGAAATTTAAATCTCTTTGCCTTGCACATAAAATCTTGCAAGGCAAAGGCCCTCCTGCCCTCCAAAAGATGGTGACCCCGTATAAAGCAAGCAGAACTCTATGCTCCGACCAACAACATTTAATCGTGGTCCCCAGGGTCAAAAAGGCCCGATCAGGAGGGAGGAGATTCTCCGTAAAGGTGGCAACCCTTTGGAACTCACTCCCCTTAGGTTTACGCTCGGAGCCATGTCTTCTTCGTTTTCGTAAACAACTGAAAACTCTTCTCTTCTGCTAAATTGCCGTGCCTCTTTTCTGTCTTTTATTGTTACTCTGTTTGGTGAAGCGCTGGGATGCTCCAGGGTAACCACGTGCGATACAAAACCGCTTAATAAAATAAAATAATAATATAGGCTTGCCAAGGTCCTCCTCCCACTTGCCCTTCAGCCTATCTAGGGGTGGGAGCCCTTCCATGGACAGTCGCCTATACAGACAGGTGATAGCCTTGAATGTGCCTGCTGCCATAGTGACATATTGACAGCCCAACGATGTTGGGGGTTCGGACAGTCCCATCCTCCACTGTTTTTGGATTCCCGTTACAAGGGCAGCGTGTAGTAGGTAATCCCCCTTGGGAGGTCAAAGGCACTCTGCAAATCTTGGAAAGGTAACAGGGCGCCGTCCCTGTATAAATCCCCAATCAAGTGGACCCCGCGTTCCTCCCAGCCGGCCAACGCCGACCAATCTCCTCCATATGGGAGGACGGTGCACATGTCCAAGGGGATTTCCGAGGCATACGGGTCGGTAAACCCCGCTCGTTTCTGGCTTTGTTGCCAGCACAGGCAAAGGGTGCGCTCTTCAAGAGTGAGATGATCCAGCCTAATATTTTGCCGAAGCACCATTAATGACATAACATGGTGGGGAATAACTCTACCCTGCGGCCCTTCCGGGCCTCTAAACTTGCGTGCTACAGCTTGTGTAAGCTATTGCAGCTGTGCCGCTAAGTAATGCTGCTCGAAATCTGGGACTGCCAGTCCCCCCTCCTCTCTCGGCCGTGTCAGAGTGTTCAGCGCTATCCGCCTTCTGCCTGAGCCCCAAATAAACCCCATCACCAGCGCCAGGAGCGTCTTGAAAAAGAACACGGGAATCCATACCGGCAAGGTACGAAAGAAGTATAGCAGCCGTGGGAGGGCCACCATCTTTAAGAGCGCTATCCTCCCAGCCACCGACAGGGGAAGGGTTCGCCAAAACCCCATACTACCTCTGAGCCCCCTCACTGCACCACCCACATTTCCTTCTAAAAGGTCAGAGTGAGCGTGGTATATGCGGACGCCCAAGTACGGCAAGCACTCAGCCTCCCATCGTAAGCCCTCTAGCATCAGGGGCTCTGGGCAATCCGGGGTCAAGGGAAACAGACTAGTCTTATTCCAGTTCACCTGTAAACCTGATAAGAGGCCAAACTCCAGAAGAAGGGCTCGAGCACCCTGTATGGAGTCCTCTGTATCTGCCAGATACAATAAGAGGTCATCCGTGTATAGGGAGATGTAATGACTCTCTTCGCGCAGCAAAACACCTTCATAGGATCTTCCCCGTCGAGCGTGCGCTGCCAATGGTTCGATCGCTAGTGCAAACAATAACGGAGATAAAGAAAGGCCCTGCCGGGTACCTCTCTCCACCTGTCACACCGCTGATATGGCGCGCCCTGTGCGAACCCTGGCTGTGGCAGAGCTGTATAACAGTCGGGTTCGGCGTATAAAATCATCTCCCAAGCCAAAGTCCTTCAGCACCCGGTATAGGTATGGCCACTCCACACTATCGAATGCCTTTTCGATATCCACCGACAGTACTACAGCTCCCGACGATCCTTCACCTCTTTCCCCCATGATCCGTATCAACCGCCGTATGCACGTCGCGGTATTCCTAGTGGGGATGAAGCCCGTTTGATCCGGGTGCACTAGTGTGCTCATGTGATCCAAGAGCCGTGTGGCCAAGATCTTACTCAAGATCTTATAGTCTACCGTGACCATCGAGAGGGCGGTACGCTGATCTAGAAGTGGGTACTCCGCCCTTCTTCAGCAGTGGCACTATGATCGCCTCTCTGGAGGACAGCGGCAACTTGCCCAATTCCCACGCCTCTAAGTACACTATGTGTAATTGCGGTGCGAGGAGGTCTATGTATGTTGCAACTGTGCTGCTTCTAGGAAAGCGTCAAGGCCATCGGGCAGCACCTTCATCCTACTCTGGTAAAGCGACGCATAGTAATCCAGAAATTGATCATTGATCTCTCTCTGCGAATAGACCAAGGCCCCTGCCGGCGTAGCCAGCGACATTATTGGGGATCCCCTGGCAGTCGGATTGGCCAGCCAGGCCAGTAGCGTTCCCACCTTGTCCCTCTCAGCGTGTGCACACACCATATATTCTCTATAATCAAAGCATCGAAGCCGCTCAACCTGAGTAGCCACCTTCACTTCTGCCGCCACCACCTGCACCTGCCCGCCTATGTTCGTGTGACTATCCTTCTCTGCCTGTCTCTGGCGAGCCTCCTCTGTGTCCTGTCGTGCAACAGCATCTTGCGCGTCCCTGTGGTGGACGAGATGCATATACCACGCACCAGAGCTTTGAAGGTGTCCCACTCATGAGCTCTATTCGTCGCTGTCCCTGAGTTCTCTAAAAAATAATGTTCAATGCCCTCTCTGACATCTACACTAAATACTGGGTCTTTTAACGCCATTGGGTTCAGTCGCCATGTCGGGATCGCTTGCCGCTGTCATGACCAGAGCACTGTTATCAAACAAGGGTTATGGTCTGAGAGTGTCCTTGCGGAAACTCACTATGGTGTGTGAGTTTCTGGGACCCTGGAGTACATAAAATGATTTCAAGTCGTACCTGTAAATCATGTGGTACCGAATAGAATGAGTAGTCCCTGTCTGTGGGGTAATGCACCCACCAGGCATCCCTAAGGCCCCATGCTTCCTGCCATTCCGCCTCACCTTAGCCATTCTACATACTACTGATTGTGCCAGGGGGAGGGGAGAACGATCCAACTCCACATCCGTAACAGAATTAAAATCCCCCGCATAAACACCGTACCTGTCAAGAATGACGCCAAACCTCCCAGAAAGCCTTGAAAAGAATGCGGTTTGTTCCGAGTTTGGGGCGTAGACACTGCAAAATGTTACATCACGTCCGTCTAGGCGACCCAACACCATCACAAACCTCCCCTCGGAATCTACCACCCTATTCATGGGCTGGAAGGGAACCCCTGAGCGCACCCAAATTAAGGTCCCCCTGCCAAACGCAAAATAAGTGGTATAAAATAACTGTCCCCTCCATCTCCTCTGCAGCGCCCCCCCCTCAGCCTGATCAATGTGTGTTTCCTGTAAGAAGGCCCCCTGGATCCCCCTGCGGACTAAATATGCATGTACTTTATAGCGCTTCCTCATGGAGTTCAGTCCTCGCACATTCCAGGGGATACATTTTAGCATTTTTTTTTTTTTTGCTGACCGTCCCTGACCCTCCCTGGACCTCGCTCCCGCCTCCCTTCAGCCCCTCCCACCCACAGAGTTACAGGCTGCCCACATCCTCGTAGTGAACTGTGACCGCCCTGCTAACACCAGAAACGGTCGCTCCCTCCCTCTTCTCCTCTCCTGGCTGGTATCGTCTTTTTAAAGCTGAATTCTGCATCGCATTTCTTGCTATTTTCATTATAACCAGGAATTCAAAGCTGCGCTGCGCTTTTGTCACGCTGCTGTGCCTTGCTGCCTAACAGAATTACATGTCGAGTGTGATTAGTTATTAGCCCTGCATAGCGCTTTGTAACCTCACCTGATATAGCGCTTTCCTCTGCTGGCCTCAGATAGTCTTGCCCTGCATAGCGCTCCAATTTCAGTGTGGCTTTTGTTGGCTGAGACGCTCGCAACATTTGTTTACCACACAGCCATTTTGTTGATTTGCTGACCGTCCCTGACCCTCCCTGGACCTCGCTCCCGCCTCCCTGCAGCCCCTCCCACGCTCCGCCCCCTCCACCATCCATATATGACTAATGCATCAGCGCGCAGCGTTCACGCGCAGAGTTTCGCGCCCCATTTGCGCCGAAGGTGTGCCAAAGGTAAGCCCGTCTACGCCCGTCTGCGCCTGGCCCGCGCCCAGCGCCAGACCCCCTGGCCCTCACATTGCCCAGCCCTCCCGCATTACCTACGATACCTCCACCCTCCTAGCCCTTAACCCCGGCCGCTCCACCAACTGCGTCCAAGCCGCTCCTGGACACACCCATGGACCTTTCTCTTGCTACTCCTGCAAATTCATCGGTACCGTCACCTACTCCGCTACGATCACACCTCAGATTCCCGACCCCAACCACCTACAATGCATCTTGCTCAACACCCGATCGGTCCACAGGCACGCCATTGACCTATGGAATCTACTAGACACCATCTCTCCAGACGTCGCCTTCCTAACAGAAACATGGATGAACGCTTCCTCCGCCCCAGACATCACCATTGCCATCCCAGAAGATTATAAGATCATACGCAAGGACCGTACCGGCCACACAGGAGGAGGAATCGCTATCGTCCATAAAAAATCCATCCACATCTCAACCAGCTCTGACGTCAATCTCGCCAACTCTGAACACCTTCACTTCCAGATCCACATCGACCCCAAGACCACACTCAGAGGCACCCTCCTTTACAGGCCACCAGGACCCCGCGCACAATTCAGTGAAGACATCACGGACTTCATCACTCCACACGCGCTCCCCTCCAAAGATTACATCCTTCTGGGAGACCTCAATTTTCACCTTGAAAAGAACAACGACCGCAACTCCACCACTCTTTTGGACAACCTCGCCAACCTCGGACTTAAACAACTGGTCACTTCCCCCACCCACATCGCAGGTCACACTCTCGACCCTATCTTCACCTCCAGCAATCATGTCTCCTTCAGCCACACTACGGCTCTCCTCTGGACTGACCACAGCTGCGTTCACTTTACCTACAACAAGCCCAAACCCATCAACCACCCCCAACCAACTCTGCAAAGAAACTGGAACAAAGTCACCATCGACCAGATCTCCTCATCGCTCCTTCTAAACACCCCAGCCCACTCTTCAAACCCCGACCAAGCCGCCACCAACCTCACCCTATGGATATCCAACAGCGCCGACATCCTAGCACCACTGAAAAAACGACAAAGCAAACCTGGCAGCAAGAAGGCCTCATGGTTCAACGATGATCTTAAGAAGTCCAAGAAACTCTGCCGCTCCCTTGAGAAGGCCTGGAAAAAAGACCCAACCACCAGCACCAAGAACGCCTTCAAAAACGCCACCCGCATACACCACCAACTAATCCGAAAGGCCAAGAAAACCGCCTTCAAGGATCGACTAGATAACAACGCCCACAACAGCAAGGAACTTTTCAACATCGTCAAGGAATTTACCAATCCCTCGGCCAACTCTAACGACATCACCCCCTCTCAAGCCCTCTGCGACTCCCTAGCCTCATTCTTCCACAACAAAATTGCAGACATCCACAACAGCTTCGACAACCGACCCGGAGACCAACCCACCCAACCACCTGCTGAACATTCACCCCCCTTGAACATCCTTAATGACTGGAACCCAATCTCCACTGAGGACACCATCCGCCTGATGAACTCCATCCACTCAGGATCCCCCACAGACCCATGCCCTCACCACATCTTCAACAAAGCAGACTCCATCATAGCACCGCACCTCCGAGACGTCATCAACTGCTCCTTCAACTCCGCCACCTTCCCGGAAAGCTGGAAACACGCTAAACTCAGCGCCCTTCTGAAAAAACCCACAGCGGACCCCACCGAACTCAAAAATTACCGCCCCATCTCACTCCTTCCATTCCCGGCCAAAGTCATCGAGAAAGCTGTCAACAACCAGCTCGCCGCCTTCCTCGAAGCCAACAAATCCCTCGACTCCTCACAGTCCGGCTTCCGAGCAAAACACAGCACTGAGACCGCCCTCATCGCAGCAACAGACGACATTCGAACTCTACTGGACAATGGAGACACAGTCGCCCTCATCCTCCTCGACCTCTCCGCAGCCTTCGACACAGTCTGCCATAGCACCCTTCTACAGCGCCTCAGAAACATCGGAATCCAAGGAAAAGCACTAGAATGGATCACCTCGTTCCTCACCGGAAGAACCCAGAGAGTCCGCCTTCCACCATTCAAGTCAGAGGCCACTGAAGTCATCTGCGGTGTACCACAAGGATCCTCACTCAGCCCCACCCTCTTCAACGTATACATGAGCCCCCTCGCGGCCATCGCCCGCCATCACAACCTCAACATCATCTCCTACGTGGATGACACTCAACTGATCCTATCACTCACCAATGACCCTAGCACCGCCAAAACTAACCTACACGAAGGAATGAAAGAAGTTGCCGAATGGATGAAACTCAGCCGTCTGAAACTGAACTCAGATAAAACAGAAGTTCTCATCTTAGGTACATCCCCCTCCGCATGGGACGACTCTTGGTGGCCAGAAGCCCTTGGAAAAGCACCCATCCCGACAGACCACGCACGGAACCTAGGCGTCATCCTGGATTCCTCACTCTCAATGAACAGACAAGTCAACGCCGTCTCCTCATCCTGCTTCAACATTCTGCGCATGCTCAAAAAAACATTTCGTTGGATCCCCACCGAAACTAGGAAAACGGTCACCCACGCTCTGGTCACGAGCCGACTGGACTATGGAAACACCCTCTACGCCGGTACCTCCGCTAAACTCCAGAAAAAACTCCAACGAATCCAAAACGCCTCAGCCAGGATCATATTAGACATCCCGCGTAAAGAACACATCTCTGGTCACCTGAAAAACCTCCACTGGCTTCCCGTCAATAAGAGGATCACTTTCCGGCTCCTAACCCACGCACACAAAGTACTCTACGAAATCGGACCAGAATGCCTCAACACACGACTGTCCTTCTACACCCCCTCCCGCCAACTACGATCTTCCAACCAAGCCCTCGCCACTGTACCTCGCATCAACAAAACCACCATGGGAGGTAGATCCTTCTCCTACCTGGCAGCTAAAACTTGGAACTCACTTCCCACTTACCTTCGCCTTACCCAGAACCACCTAGCATTCAGAAAGCAACTTAAAACGTGGATATTTGACAAGTAACCCCCCACCCCTCCCTAAGCGCCTTGAGACCCTCTGGGTATGTAGTGCGCTATATAAATTCTCTGACTTGACTTGACTAGCTCAAGTCGGGTCACCATAGGAGAGCATAAAAGAGAACACAACCCAGTTCAGCCTATTGGGTACACTGACAATCCCCCAAAATTCAAAACATCCCCAAATGACCCTCAACCCACCCTTCCCTAGAACAGGCGCCAAACCGTTGTTACCCATCCAAACCCAGTCCCCACTAATGGGAATACTCTGGCAGCAACCAGAGTCTCACAGTTATTGTGAGGTAGAGGAGGTGACCCCACACCAACCGAGCCGAACAACAATCTCGCCATCTCTGCATGCCGGTTAGGCCTCTTAAACGAAATCCCCTTCCTCCCCGCAGTGTCCCGCCACATGCAAGCCCCCCTCTTACGGGCCCCCTCCCCCCACCAGCCTCCCACCCCGGTATGAGTTCAAGCCTCCCGTCATCTCCAGCAAGACCACAGCCATAACCCTCGCTGGCATAGTACAACACTGTACGCGCGCCCCCTTACTGTATACAGATTGGAGTCCAGCACAGTCACTCGTCCATCAGGCCATCAGCAGTTTGTGGGGTAACCTGAGGCAAGTTTCCGGAGTCCTCTTCAGAACCCTCCGACACCCCCTCTTCTGACCCCCGTTAAGAGCCTGAATCCGCCAGCGAAGCCGTGTTCACAGCTCTGGATATGACGGAAACCGCCTGCAAGGCTGCCTGTCTCTCCAGCTCCGTCTGTGAAGTTGACGCCGACTGTTTGCTCAGCGTGCGTCTCCTGTTGCAACGGCTCCTACAAGGTTTCGTTGAGTCTCGACCGTCTTTTCCCATCTCCCAGCGCCGTCCGTACCTGCACAATACTTTTCAAGCCAGTGCCATGCATCTTCTGGCATGTCAAAAAAGGTAGTGGTCTCGTCCACCGTCACCTTCAAGCGTGCAGGAAATAAAAGGGAATACTGCACACCCTCCACGCGAAGTGCTCTTTTGACTGCCAGAAATGAAAAGCGGCTCCTCTGGACCTCCTGAGAGTAATCAGGGTAAAGAGAGACTGAGGCGTTGTCCACTCGATATGGGCCAGACGTCCGGGCATTCCGTAATATAATGTCGCGGTCCTTGAAATGCAACAGACGTACAACCACTGGTCGGGGGAGACGACCCAGTGCTGGAGGACGAGCTGGCACCTGGTGGGCCCCTTCCAATGTGTAGAATGGCGTCAGACCCCCTGGGACAACCACTTCGCGCAGCCATGCTTCTACATAGGAGACCATTTCGTCCCCTTCGACTTTTTCGGGTAGGCCACCACCCGTATGTTGTTATGTTATGTTATGTTATATTGGCATTTGTAGCGCGCACAACTACTCTTGAGTATCCTGGCGCGAAGCAGTAATAAACAGATGGTGAGAAAAAGTGAATCAATAGGCCTGTTTAAAAAGGTGAGTTTTACGGAGCTTTTTAAAACATCTTTGGTCCTGAGTGTGACGCAGCGCTATAGGGAGGGCAGTCCAGGGAATGGCTGCTTTAACTGAAAGAGACTGGCCGCCCATCCTAGCTCGACGGAAGTAGGGGATGACCATTAGTTGCTGGGCAGCTGCTCTTTTGGGCCGGTTCCAGCTTTTCCAGTGCCAGCTCTGTACTTTTTTTTTTTTTTTTAAAACTTTTATTGTTAGGAAGGAATAGTGGTTAAACAATTGCATACATTCGGTAGGTAACCTTACTTTTCGTACAATGTATCCACGTATTAACTGACAGGTTACAGTTCCGCAAAAAAAGGCATGATGTCTGCTGTATCATGGGTTGCACAGAAGCTTTGAACCTATGACATCCGGTCGTACAGCGCGTTCCCTTGGTAACCCCTCCTCCAATGTCAGCAATGAGTATATCTCTTTATTGAATAACTTACAGAAACAAACTACCCAACATTCCCCCCCAAACATGTGTCATCGTATCCCCTGAATATTCCCCACAGTATGTAATACCCTGTGCTGGTACTTATAGTGCCTTAATGGCCATTGCCTCGCCGCCCACTTCGCTGTGCCAATTGTCCGAATCCTTCACCCCGCACCCGCTCTTTCAATCCTCTTCCCCTTCAGAGTCAGAGTCCACATCCTCTGGCAGAGGCTCACAGAGTGCCAGCTCTGTACTTTTGACGCGGTCGGCTAGGTTGCCATGATCCGCCCATAATAATCCTAGGCTCGTCGACACCTGAGCGATATCACTGCACAGTGCCTCCTTCGTGTCCAATATAGCCGTATGGATCTGGTCCATCTGCTGTTGTTGCAGCCCTGCAGCCTGGCCTCCAGTCCTCTCAAGTGAGTCTTCAGCCGGGTCAAGTGGTGCCGCCCCCGGTTTCTGTCACGGTTTCCCCATGATCTAGCCCCAAGCCCGGCCTCCGGCACAAAGAGCAAGGGCTATGCGCCTCCAGCCACGCTCTCCGGGGGCAAGGATATACGCACCAGTCACCCCCCGCTGCTTCTGTGGTCGCGGGCGGTCAACGTCCTTGCAGGGCGACCCCTCTGTCCGCCGGGTGCAGAATGAGAGCCAGCACTGCCGGTCACCGCTGGGTAGGGAAACGGCTCCACCAGTCACCTTCCTTGGACACCCCAGGAGTTGGCTTCTCTCTACCGCGTTGGTGTCCTGATCATTGTAGCTGCCCTCTTCCCAGCCAGGGCAATACGCTCTTGAACGCCACCCCCGCTCCTCCAGATACTATGCCAGCCGTGCCGAGGCCATCCCCATGGGGCCCCGCGCCCACCACCAAGTAGATCAGTCAGCCACAACACCTCAGGGTCGGGCTGGTACCTGAGACGGTATCCTATAATGCAGAGGGGGTGAAAATCGCCAACACCACAGCGCCTTCCACTCCGCCGTGTAACCGCCTCAGTCACTCCGGGACTTCCCCAGTACTTCCGTCCCTCCGTGTGCTAGGCCACCAATCACCAGGTCTTGGGGCAAGGAGAGGCTTCTTCACTCGGCGTCGCTCTACCGTGGCCCAGGTCCCCCACTATGCAGACGCGCAGGGAGCGAGGGCGTGAGGGGGGGTTTCTGTCTGGGTAGGGCCCCCGCAATGTCTACGCAGCCTGGGTACCTCTGCTACCGCTTGTCCAGGCCTCTTCGACTTGCGGCCGAGCCGCAATGTCAAGTCTGTATTCGGCCTCCCGCTAGGTTCGGGAGGGTCCTTGCAGCCCCGCTGTCAAGCCCCGGAGTTAGGACGCCGGTACCACAGTGCACCTCGCCTCCCGATGCCGCCGACGTCCAGCAGCACGAGCAGCCGCCCTCTGTAATGGCGACTCTTGGACCGCTCCGCTCACCTCGCCGTCCCAGTACTCAGCCAGTGATCTGTAGTGTCCTGGGTGCTTCTCCTGTAGGCGCCGGCTGTGCCGCTCGGGCTGCCCCTGCCGGCGAGTCCGCTCAATGCGTGGTCAGCACCCGCGCCCCATCTCGGCTCCGAGTCCCACTGTCAGCACAGTGCTGTTCCCTCCCGACAGCCTGCCATTCACGCAAGGCCGGGGATGTTAGGCCTTCCATAGGCCATGAGCAAGATGGCCGATCCTCTCTAGGCGGAGCAACAGCAAATTCCGACCAAGCAGCCGCCAAAGCCCCCTTTTCCCAGCTCAGGGAGTGTGCCGGCGCCTCTCAGCTCTGGGGGGCCCCTCTCGGAACCGCAAACACCGCCAGGGGAGTCTCAAGAACAGGACAATTATCAAGGCCGACACAGAGCCCTCAGCTCACGCGTCCATGCGCGATGGTGTTCAAGCCACGCCCCCTCCAGTGAGCAGCAAGTGTTACCGTCTCAGGTGGTTGGAGCGGCGAAAACCTTGTCAACCGCAGTAACGTTTTTTTTTATTTTTTAATAAAGGAAACAAAATTAAAACATGCTGTGGTGCCTATTCAAGGGGGCACATTCCTGGACATACCCGGGCATATAAAACATCTCTTCTGAATTAAAACCATGAAAACTGGCCTACTAGAACCACTTACCTTGTGCAGGATTTAATCACAGGATTAAAGTTTATCCACATCAAGTGCCCACAATGAGACCCAAACCATGGACCAATCACCCCAAAACTGCTTACACGTCAGATGTACAAGAAAACACCACCTGCAAGAAAGCCCTGCTGACGTGTGCACTGCATGAGTGCCTGCCTCTGAGCTGCCAGGTGTGCACTGATGCGTTCTTCACAAACCTGTTTAATATTTACCTCCACAAACTGCTGTAAACAAGCGCTGGCAATGAGTGAACAGGCAGCTCTGGTGAATGGGGTAAGGGCCATTGAATGTGATGGACATCACTCCATCTTTCTGCAAGCCACAGATATAACATTAACTTTCATTAACTTCTGAACAGTCATCTCCGTCGACGCTCTGCAGCCCTCGGTCATTTGCTTGCCAGGTTCACAGAGATGGTCGCAAATAGCTCCAGATGTTGGTTCCTTGTGCCAAGACCTTGTTGTAGCCAGTGGCCTCCAAATTCAGGCCATCCTTTCTTACCTTGTTAAAAAAAACGTTCATCAGATGGCCAGCATCAGGTCCTAGACTAACGTATACCCAGTGCTTTAAATGGGCCGATACTGTCCGGTACGGAGCACCAGCAGCACTTTTTGATTTGAGGGGGTGGAGGGTGGGGGGAGAGTACAGGCACTTTTCAAGAAAAATGCTATACTTTTAATTGGAGAGTACCAGCACTTCTCAGAAACAAGCAGGTACCCGTACTCTGTTACAGAGTACCTGCACTTCTATTTTTCCATTTCAAGCACTGGGTATACCTAAAATGACCTCCCTCCCCCAACACAATATTATTGCTGTCCTAAAAATTCGTAGGAAAGGCTTTGGTTTTTAATATATTGAGTGAACACACTTGATAATCGCAATTGCGGCCTTTCTGATCTCTTCTTCTTTCGTGCCTCTCCTCAAAGGGTCTTCTGGGAGACCTCCTTCTTATTCGAGAACGTGTTTCAATGTTCTGAGGATTTCAGTGACAGCAGAAAGACACAAAGAACAAAGACAAGAATTAAAACTGCATGTTTGCTGCAGAATACAACGTCAAAGATGAGTCCAAACTCGAGGTATACAAATTGTAACAGCTTGCACCAATACATTGCAAATCCAGATCATGATAGATGGACCAATGCATTATAATAAACGCACAACAGTCCCAGTGCTGGTAATATTGCCACTAGCTTGGGTAAAAATCTCCTTGTTTCTCACAATTTCTCATTGGTTTCCTGCCTGTAATATGGAGGAATGCAATATGTGGGTGTACAAAGGAGGCCCAGCATATGGATTGTGGGGGCTATTCACAAAAGTAACATGCCACGTGTGTGAATCTACACATTTAAGTGTACTCTTATACTTTTGAGTGACTTTACTTCTATTCCTATTCACTATTTACAAGTGTAAAGTTGTTCAAATATTTAGAGTTACATGTCTCAAGCCCCTGAGGTCGAGTCTGTAAAAACAAAATATACAGCGTTAAAGTTACTACAAGTAGTGACTTTGTGTAGCCTGGGTAGGGGGGCTAGGGACACTCACAGTGGTAACAACAGGCTAAACAGACACTTGACCAGTATACCGCTTTAAACTAGGTTTTATTTTTAAGGTTCTCTTGGTACGGAATGTAAGTCTCTCCCTCGCAAACTCAAGTTTATCCGTGGTGGTGGTCTTCGGGACACGCAGGTGTACAGCTCGGAGTTTCCAGGGCACGCAAGATGGTTCAGCGTCGGAACTACTCCAGGAAGGCTACGGGCTGTTAGTTGGTTCTCGTCTCCCGGTCCAGCAACATGGAAGAGAATGGACAGAGGGAGCCCGTTAGTCACTTTATCTGATAAGTGCTGCACCCAAAGGATTCCCGTGAATGTGTGGGACACCGGTGTATATACAAACACTCTAGTGCGAGAAACGTGGCAAAACAAGGAGAGTAGTGAGGTACGAAGGGAAGGTACGGTAATCGGAGAGGGGAGCTGGAAGGGAAGGGAGAAAGGGAACACAGAGGATGGAACGTACAGGGACTTTAAACACTATTCACACGGGGCACTCTTTCTCCCCACCCAGGCCGCCCAACGCCGCCGTACCTGGTTAAGCCACACTCCTCCCCCGGGAGTGCGGCACGGCGAATCGCAGGAACGTTGGCCTCCTGGCGTTCCGTCTGCTTCTCGTCCTCGGTTTTCTCCCACGTCTTCTTCCTTCAATCGGTGTGCTTCGTGTCCTCCGTCCGTTGGCTCGCCGATGACATCACACGCCGCGTACAGGGCTTCCCCTGTTTTCACCCATTCAGGACTGTCGACGTCAGTAGCAGGCGGGGCTTCCTGGAAGTCGTCGGACTCCCACTTAAAGGGACCTGAGTATGTTTCTTCGGACTGATCTACTTCCCAATCGTTCTTCTGAGTCGCAGTCTGTAGAGTAGAAGAGTTACAGTCAGGGTTCCACCATTCCTCACTACCACTCATCCCGACCCTGCTACACTGCTCCCCCCTAGGATTCTCCCGATCGGGGAGAATAGGAGTCCTCGACAGGAAGTCAGCATTACCATTCTGGACCCCCTTCCGGTGTACTATATGGAATGAAAACGGCTGAAGGAACAGAAACCACCTCAACACCCTGGAGTTTTGTGACATGTTTCTCTGCATCCACTGAAGCGGAGCATGGTCTGAAAACAGTGTGAAAGGCTTCCCTTCAAGATAATACCTCAACTTGTCCACAGACCAGCGGATCGCTAAACATTCCTTCTCCACCGTTGGATATTTGCGTTCCCTTGGGTGTAATTTTCGACTGATGAAGAGAATGGGGTGTTCAATCCCATCGTCATCTGTTTGTGACAACACCGCACCTATTCCTACATCAGAGGCATCTGTGGCTAACGAGAAGGGTTTCTCAAAGTCAGGTGGAATCAAGACTGGACTTGAGGTAATGGCCACTTTTAAGTTTTCAAAAGCATCTTTAGCCTCTTTGGAAGGGCAGTTCCCTAGGTTGTTCTTGGAGGTATGCTTCAAAAGGTCAGTTAAAGGAGCTGCCGTCTCTGCAAAATTCATTATGAACCTCCTATAGTAGCCTATCAATCCCAGGAAAGCACGAAGTTCTTTTTTTGTGGTTGGAAAAGGGGTACCTGTGATGGCTTTTATTTTCTCCTCTTGGGGAGCGATGACCCCCTCTCCTAACATGAACCCCAAATACTTCACTCTGGGATATGCTGCACGAGATTTCTTTGAATTTATGTGCAGTCCTGCATTTTGAAGGTCTTGTAGTATTTTGGTAATATGGTCTAGATGATCCTTCCATGTCTTGCTGAAAATGACGATATCGTCTAGATATACCGAACTATACTTGGTATGAGGGCCTAATACGGTGTTCATGAGTCTCTGGAAAGTGGCCGGGGCTCCATGAAGCCCGAACGGTAACACAGTAAACTCGAACAACCCATCATCCGTAGCAAAAGCTGTTTTGTGCCTGTCTTTTTCTCGCAGCGGTACCTGCCAGTACCCTTTGGTCAGGTCTAGCGTTGTTATATACCTGGACTCTCCGATTCTCTCAATCAATTCATCAACTCGGGGTATTGGGAAGGCATCAAAAGATGAAATAGCATTTAATGCGCGAAAATCCATACAAAACCGGGTCGACCCATCTGGTTTTGGAACCATTACTATGGGCGAAGCCCAGTTGCTACGGGATGGTCTGATGACCCCTAGTCGAAGCATGTCTGTTACTTCTTTTTTTACATCGGCTCTTCTAGCAGCCGGTATACGGTAGGCCCTTTGCTTCACTACCTTGCCTGGTTCAGTGTCAATACAGTGCTCAGCTAGGTGAGTGTGTCCAGGTACATCCGAAAACATAGGTGCGAACTTTTGTAGGGAGTGCAAAAGGTCATTTTTTTCGGGTTCTGTTAGATCAGGGTTTATAGGAAGCTTATCAAGGGTAGAACTTGTGTCTTTTGATGGTAAGGCTAGATTTGCTGATTTGGGTGGGGGCCCTATCCATTTTTTCAAAAGGTTTATATGGAAGGTTTGTTGTCTTCCCGGTGTGATTTGCAATCTATAGGTGGTTTTGCCAATAGTTTCCACCACCTCGTAGGGACCCTTCCACTCGCTCCTGAACTTCTGGCTGGATGATGGTAGGAGCACTAATGCCCAATCACCTTTGTTCAGGACCCTCCATTTTTTCCCTTTATCGTATTGATGTCTCTGATTCCCTTGGGCTCTTTCAAGATTGGAATACGCTAGGTCCCTGAGTTTACCTAGCCGGGATTTCAACTGGCTGGTGTATTCCAGTAGTGATCTCTGTTCTGTCTCTTCTTCCTTTTCCCAGGCCTCTTTAGTGATCTCTAACAGTGACCTCGGTTGTCGTCCATACAGCAGCTCGAACGGGGAGTACCCTAAGCTACTCTGTACTTGGGCCCGCAGCACATAGAGAGCCAGAGGTAACAGCTTGTCCCAGTCTTTGTTTTCGGCAGTTAACATCTTTTTCAGCGTGGACTTGAGAGTTCAATTGTATCTCTCAACCAACCCATCCGTCTGTGGGTGGTATGCTGAGGTGCGTATGTGCCTCAGTTCAAGAGTCCTACATACTTCTGCCATCATTTTCGAAATGAAGGGTGTCCCCTGATCTGTGAGGATCTCCCTAGGAAACCCCACCCTCGAAAACAATTCAATTAGTTTGTCGGCTACATTTCGTGTTGTTGGAGCACTGAGAGCAAAGGCCTCAGGGAACCTGGTGTTGTAATCCACCACAACTAGTGCAATGTATGCCCTCTAGAGGTGCGGGGAAGGGGACCGATAAGATCCATCCCTACTCTTTCAAAGGGATTACCAATGATAGGTAAAGGTTGAAGGGGCACTGCTGATGGTCTGACCATGTTTTTCTTTTGACAGACCTCACACTGTCGACAGTATTCCTCTGATGTTTTATATATTCCTGGCCAAAAGAACAATTTTGTTATGTTCTGTAATGTCTTTTCAGATCCGCTATGTCCTGCCGTTAGATGTGTATGGGTGTAGAATAGTATCTGTTCTCTAAAGTCTTTGGGAACAACTAACTGTGGCGGGTCGCCAGCTTTTCCTTCCCTATACAACAGATCGTTTATGATTCTGAACTTAGGGTACACTGAGGTCGGTGTTGTTTCGTTTACATGGGCTGCCTCCCAGGCGTTCAAGAGTGTCGGGTCGTTACTTTGGGCAAACTTGAAACTCCTGTCTAGCACCCATGGTTCTGTAGTAAGTAACGCTTCCTTTGGACGTTCTAACTGTTTTCTGAATAGACTCAGGAAGTCAGGATTGTCCACCCCCAAAATCAGATCCTCGGGTAAAGACTCTACTACCCCTACCCTCACGACACAGGGTTCCCCACCCAGAGGCTTGATAGCAAGTTGGGCTACTGGGTACGGTTTCACATCCCCGTGTACATAACGTATGTGTACGACTGAATTGGGGCCCAACTGGGATGGTAGAACGTGTTGTTTTTTTATGACCGACTGTTTACAACCAGAGTCTAAAAGAGCTTTTATACATTTACTGTTCACAAGTACCCTGGCGTAGAAGGACGGACCCATCTCCGCTGTATACATCACGGCCTTTGGGATGTAGCCAACCTCCATAGGTTCATCAGGCGGACGTTTCCGGGGGCACATTCTTGCTATGTGTCCCCACTCTCCACAGTCAAAGCACTGTGGACCTCTTTGTGATGGAGGTTCGAATCTTAATGGCCGTGTTTTCACCTGCTCTACGGCTGGTTTAAATTTCTTTTCTTGTTTCACCAACCCTGTGGGACCTTTAGTGCCTTTGTCCGTGTCCCAAGGGAAGGTATGTGGCATAGCTCTATTAAAGTTTGAAGCCATTTCAATTGCCTGTTCCGCAGTGAGACCTGAATGCTGTTTTAGCCAACGCTGAGTATTGTACGGTAGTGCTTCCATAAATTGTTCCAGATATATACTGGTCATCACTTCTTCTTTGCTTCTACTCTCTGGTTTTAGCCACTTGTCGGCGGCCATCTTTAGTCGTAAGTATAACGTTTTAGGGTGTTCCCCTGCTATCCCCTTTTCTTTCCTGAACCGGAGTCTATAGGCCTTTGTATCTAGTCCGAGATGGTCCAATATTACCGCTTTAATAGTAGCATAAGGCGTTACTCCTGCATGGTTAGCTACTTGGTAAGCTGCTTGGGCCTCTCCGGAAAGTAAGGGAGCCAGAAAAAATGGACACTTGTCCTCGGGCCAACCACAGGCTCTGGCCGCTCGTTCGAAGTTGAGAAGGAATGCATCGGGATCTTCCCCGGTACGTATTTCTGTAGTTGCATTCCTGATGGGTGAGGTCCGAAAGCTCTTCTCTCGGTCCCTGAGGACACCCCGGGACTCTGTACTACTTTGTTTAGTCCTTCGAGCTGGGCAGAAATTGTGTTTTTAAACATGTCCCGGTCAGCGTCTGCAGCCGACATTTGTTGGCTGATAGCCCATTCTAATTTCTGTTGGCCTTCAATAAGTTGTTGTACCACTTGTTCCATGACTGCTGTTGGTATGGAGGGACTAGATCCCACTTCTGACACCACTGTAGCCTGGGTAGGGGGGCTAGGGACACTCACAGTGGTAACAACAGGCTCAACAGACACTTGACCAGTATACCGCTTTAAACTAGGTTTTATTTTTAAGGTTCTCTTGGTACGGAATGTAAGTCTCTCCCTCGCAAACTCAAGTTTATCCGTGGTGGTGGTCTTCGGGACACACAGGTGTACAGCTCGGAGTTTCCAGGGCACGCAAGATGGTTCAGCGTCGGAACTACTCCAGGAAGGCTACGGGCTGTTAGTTGGTTCTCGTCTCCCGGTCCGGCAACATGGAAGAGAATGGACAGAGGGAGGCCGTTAGTCACTTTATCTGATAAGTGCTGCACCCAAAGGATTCCCGTGAATGTGTGGGACACCGGTGTATATACAAACACTCTAGTGCGAGAAACGTGGCAAAACAAGGAGAGTAGTGAGGTACGAAGGGAAGGTACGGTAATCGGAGAGGGGAGCTGGAAGGGAAGGGAGAAAGGGAACACAGAGGATGGAACGTACAGGGACTTTAAACACTATTCACACGGGGCACTCTTTCTCCCCACCCAGGCCGCCCAACGCCGCCGTACCTGGTTAAGCCACACTCCTCCGCCGGGAGTGCGGCACGGCGAATCGCAGGAACGTTGGCCTCCTGGCGTTCCGTCTGCTTCTCGTCCTCGGTTTTCTCCCACGTCTTCTTCCTTCAATCGGTGTGCTTCGCGTCCTCCGTCCGTTGGCTCGCCGATGACATCACACGCCGCGTACAGGGCTTCCCCTGTTTTCACCCATTCAGGACTGTCGACGTCAGTAGCAGGCGGGGCTTCCTGGAAGTCGTCGGACTCCCACTTAAAGGGACCTGAGTATGTTTCTTCGGACTGATCTACTTCCCAATCGTTCTTCTGAGTCGCAGTCTGTAGAGTAGAAGAGTTACAGTCAGGGTTCCACCATTCCTCACTACCACTCATCCCGACCCTGCTACACTTTGCAACCGCACTTGATGTTCCGCACACTTGTGGAGACCTCCACAATTGGTGCAGACATCTCTCTATTGTAAGTATAGGGAAATTTTGAAAGGTTAATCAAAGTTGAAAAATATATGTGTATTTGTAAGTTAAATATTAATATGAATTAATTTATGTATGTATTTTACATGTAGTTTATTTTTTGAAATGCCAGAGCACTTTTAAGTAAAATTTAAAATAAAAGTAATTAATTTAGATACATTAATTCAATTATCTTTTTTAACAATTCATTTTAAAAATAACACTCCTCTAAGGCAAAATGTTTACATTTATAATGTATTAAGTTACTAAAAGTTATGTATATATTACACATCCCGTACAACGCACACGGTGGAGACCTGCCTAGACTTCCTGCGTGTTATTACGTTACAAGAGTTGCGCAGGAGGAGAGAGAAGTATTGGAGGGAGACCTAACCATTGAATTGATTAAAATAGCATCCGGATCACTGCAATCAGGGAAAGTAACAAGGCCTAATGGACTCCCTGTAGAAATGTATAAGAACATGTTAGACATAACAGCAGAGCACTTGTTAAACATGTTCGAACAAGCACAACAAGATAAAATATTGCCACTGGATCAAAGAACAGCCATCATTACGGTAATACCGAAACCCTGAAAATCCCCAACGGCATGCGGATCCTACCGTTCGATCTCTTTACTCAATTATGAGGTCAAAATACTGGCCAACCTCCGTAGACTGTTTGGCAAACTTCACTTAATGGAAAAATACTCGGACAGACAATCGGCCCTCCTAGCCCTTGACACCAGGATGGCTTTTGACAGTGTGGAATGGAATTATCTGTCTGCTGTTCTTGAGCATGTAGGAGTGGGCCCTAAATGTATAACTTGGATTAAGCTCCTCTATGAACAGCCAAAAATCGCTAATAGAGAATTCGCAAATTTGTGAGGATTTAAGGAATCTCTATTAGAGATTCCTTAAATGCTATTCATGAAACATTTAAAAACTGCGAATTCGCAATTTAGGAGCGCTATTTACCACGAAGTCAAACCTCGTGGTAAATAGCGAAAACTTAGAAAAATGCATTTAAATGCATTTTTCTAAGTTGCATGTTACACACACACACATGTCCTTTGGACATGTGTGTGCACAACATCAGTGTAAATTCCCATTTCAGGGGTGCTACAGGGTGTCCTTTTGACACCCCTGGCACCCTTGAAATCGCATCCTTATTTGCGATTAGCAAATTGCTAATCGCAAATAAGGAATAACTCCCTATTCATTCCTATGGGCCTAAGGCCCATAGGAATGAATAGGGAGTTATTCCTTATTTGCGATTAGCAATTTGCTAATCACAAATAAGGAGGCTGTAGGAATCGCAATTTATTTTGCGATTTCTACATGAATCCCGATTTGCAAGTCCTTAATAGCGATTCCTTAATAATCGCTATTAAGGACTCGCAAATCGGGACTTTTTTTAATCTAGCTGATAGTCTTTTTTAGATTTTTTTTTGTCCTCCTTCCAATCGCCCTGCCCTACCTCCCCCGCCCCGTAGCAGCTCGTTTGTGAGTGGGTGCATATTCCTCCCCAAACTCCTCCCTAGGCCTCCCTTACCCCTTCCTTATCCTTCCTAAAAGCCCACTCCTTTAGTAGTAAGTATTTCCCATTTCTACCTATTATTAAAATGTATACCTACTTGTGTGGAGATCTCCACATTCAGGTGGAGATCTCGGTACATAAATGATTGGAGAGCGCCTCTACTCATACTCAGGCTGAAGGAAACTCACCTAACTTAAAACAGAACTTCCATCTGAAAGAATCCAAACATACCAGAGCGGATGTTGATACCAATCAGAACTGCTTCCTGGTCAATGTAAGGTCACTGCCTAAACATGCCGCAAACATATGGGACCTCTTAACCTCTTACAATCCCCTTTTAGGTTTTCTCATAGAAGCATGGATTACGCCACATTCTAACCCGGATATTGCAGTGGCACCTCCTGATAATTATCATATCCTAAAACTCGACAGACAGAATAGGAATGGGGGAGGGATAGCCATAGTTTATGAAAACTCAGTGAATATCTCCATCTTAGACCAAATGAGTAATGAGCAATTGGAAATAATGGTTTTTAGTTTTAATTTACAGCACAATATGAACTGGAAAGGAGCATTAGTATACCGCCCACAGGACCCCTTACCAACATTTCCTCGCAGCCTATTGAATTTATTGCCCCCTAGGTCATCGCATCTTGGAATTTTCTGCTTCTTGGTGACTTCAATATACATAGTGAGATCTTAGACAACCAAGAAACCTCATCTTTTCTTAAAGAGCTGGCAGCACTTAACCTCATTACCACACCAGGTAGGGCATACTCTAGACATCATCCTAAGAAATTCCCCTGATATATCATATATGGCCACGACCCCTTTGATTTGGTCTGATCACTCGATGGTGGAATTTCAAATTAACATCCAAGAGACTCCCCCTGCCCTAAATACTTACCTATTGAAAAGTATAGGAAATGGAATCTGGTCTCCCCCAAATATTTTTTAGATACATTCTGTTCTCTTGATAACAAGGATTCGGATAACGTAAAGGACCGCCTTGCCTCCTTTAATACTAACTTATTGGCTACTCTAGACAGATTAGCCCCTCTAAAAAAATGCCCTTCTATCACAAAACGTCATCAGGCACCGTGGTATTCTGCCCCCCTGCGACTGGAAAAAGGCGTATGCAAAAGATTAGAGCGCCTCTGGCATCGATCTCAACATTCGGATGACAAAGAAAAATACAGAGAGGCTTTCAAGCAGTATCACCACAATCTAAAAAATGCCAGGAAAACCAATATAGCAGTCACTCTCCTACATGCTAGGAGCTCTCAGAAATGTCTTTACCAAATCCTAAAATCCTTCACTAGTCCTGCAGCCTTTGCTACGTCCTCTTTACCTTCTCAAACACAGTGCAACAGTATTGCTAGTCATTTCACTGAGAAAATTGACATGATTTATAATAATATCATCCTGACTGGCAATCTCCACTCTACGGTAGTCATCGAGCTTGAACCTACCCCTTTAGCGAACTACTCTCTTGATCATTTTCTTTTGCTTACGATTGAAGAGACAGAAATGCACCTTAAAAATGCCAAATCCGGGTCTCTGCTTTGACTTGAGAATAATATCTACTTTGGCTAAACAGCTGGCTAACCCCATCTATAATTTCTTAATTGATCCCTGACCGAAGGAGTCCTTCCTCCAGCATGGAAAGACGCACAGATTCTGCCAATTAAAACGAACTTAAAATCTCCCTCAGAAGACATAACAAATTATCGTCCTATCTCTTTGCTTCCTCTTCACACCAAAATTCTTGAAAAACATATTAACACACATCTTTCTAATTATGTTGAACCCGCTAATAGTTTAGATCCCTCTCAATCTGGCTTTCGTCCTTGCTATAGTACGGAGTCATCTCTGGTGACAGTCACCGATACTATAATAATGCTGCTGGATAAGGGTCAGGCGGTACTGTTGGTGCTGCTTGACCTTTCAGCAGCATTCGACACCATATCACATCAAATCTTGCTTAGCAGACTGAGTGATATTGGTGTTACTGGGCTTGCTTTGGAATGGCTTACCAACTTTCTCACGGACAGAACACAGACAGTTAACTTAGGTCCTTACCATTCCAAAACTTCAATAGTCACCAAGGGAGTACCACAGGGCTCATGTCTGAGCCCTACTTTGTTCAACATTTATGTGGCGCCCCTGGCGAGACTATTGAGAACACTTGGATTCATCCCCTTATCTTATGCGGATGATACCCAGTTACTTCTGCCACTAGACAAATCTGACCCTAAGTGCCAAACCATCTTTCACAATGGTATGAAATCTATAGCACAGTGGATGAAAGATAACTATCTCCAGTTGAATGCCACCAAATCAGAGATAATGCTTTTTGGAGAGGCTGCTTTGATTTGGTCACCCACTTGGTGGCCAGAGGAACTGGGCCCTACCCCCTCCCGTAAATCAGTAGTGAAAATGTTTGGAGTTCACCTTGACCGTAAACTTACTTTGAGAGATCATGTCTCCACGACTGTCGGAGCCTGCTTTCTTGTTCTCAGAATGCTCAGAAGAGTATTTCCTTTTTTCCCCTTGTCTGCTAGGAAAACCTTAATTCAGGCACTAGTTCTTAGTCGCCTGGACTATTGCAATGCACTCCTTATGTCAGCATCTGAAAAAGACATCAATAGACTGCAGGTAGTCCAAAATACTGCTGCTCGCCTCGTGGCTGATGTCCGACGCAGAACTGCCTCTTTCCCTCTGCTTAAGAAACTACACTGGCTGCCTATACACAAAATGATCCATTTTAAAATCTGTTGCATGGCTTTTAAAGCTGTTCACAAACTAGGTCCTAGCTACTTGAATGAGAAATTTGTAAACTATGTTCCCAGTAGATCGCTCCATTCTGGAGATAAGGCTCTGATTAAGGTTCCACGTATTAGCAAATCACGACAAGGAGGCAAAGCCCTTTTCCATCTTGGCCCCCGGCTTTGGAACAGTCTACCTATCCACCTGCGACAGTGTCCTGACCTCCCGTCATTCAGAAGACAACTGAAAACCTTTCTCTTCTGATCTGTCTGGTGGAGTGTCATGGAGTCCTAGCGCGGAGATACCCTTATGGGGTGAGTCATGCGCTCTATAAATCCCTAAATAAAATAAATAAATAAAGTGGATAGTATTTTGCAGTACCACTAAACATACAACAAAATTCAGTTTGTGAGTAAGCGCCTATGTCTTCTGGTTGTATATTCAAGTTCTTCCATTTGCTTATCCTTTGCTATTTTCTGTTATTCTTTAGTGTTGCCTTTGTAAGGGGTTTCGAGCTGTGGTTTGCTTGTATTTGTTTAGGGTGCATTTATTTTGCTGCTACCCTGGGCTTGTCTGTTACTGCTGGGAGTGAGGAGTTGTGCTTCTTTCCATGCTGAAGCTCCACACGTTGCATTTATTGCTAATTCTCTCGGCTCTGTACAAGACGAACATCCTTCTTCTTTCTGTTGCATTGGCGCCTGTCCTAGATTTGCATCAGTGTTCACTCCTGGTTTGAATATAGGCGTTTGCAGTCATTTGTTTCAGCAGGTTGTTTCCTGGGGGATGTCAACATTTCACTTTATTTCACAGCCTATATTTCACTTCCTCAGTGAGGATCCCCAGAGGCGTAGCTTCGTAGGGGTGTTTGGGGTGTCACAACCCTCATATGAATGTTTTTTCCTGGTAAATAGTTGGGTCCAGGTGCTTTCTGTCGGATTTGGTGAGGTGTCTATTGGATGTCACCAGGACCTTTTAAATACACAAAAACAAATACACGCTCTCTCAATCTCTTGGTTTTGAAAGTCTCCAAAAATGTTTTTTTTTTTTTACAAAATATTGTGATTTCTCTTGCTCAGTACCCATACCAATCCACATTCCTCTCCCTTTTCACTGCCCCTTTAGCCTCTCTTGTGCTCTCTGCTTGTAATATATTGTATTTTAATATTATACAGAACCTCCCCTCCCACCCCTAATCTTACTGAGGATACCTCACACTTTGCTGTGGTAAATGTAACATTTTTAGGTGTATTCTGTTGCTCATTGTTTAAATAGGTGAGGCAAAGACCCTTCATGCTACCTCTGGTTGACTGGTTGTTTAATGCCGGCTGTCCATGTCAGATTATCTCTCTGGTGACCACTTCATGCAACTTCATGAACAGCACACTGTCTCCAATCCTGAACTTTTCATCTACAAATCACTGATTTCAGGTATGTTAGTTTAGGGAAAGCAAAATAAGGCACACAGAATACTTTAGGCCAGTGGATCTCAACCTGAGGTTGGGGGACCACTGGAGGTCTGCAAAGTTTACTCAGGGGGTCTGCAACTCTGTAGAAAATTAAATAATATTAACAGATCAATAAAGTGTATACAAAGAAAGATGCATAATGTATAAATGTTAATGTAAAATTAATTTTAAAACGTTCTGTAAATTTGAAGGAATTTCAAATTGGAGGCTAGAAACGTAGCTGGAATCCTAAGATTGTTTCACAGTAACAGTGCAAGAACATCAAACAGAATATAGTATGGACAACGGGTGGCTTCAATTGAATTTAGCAAAGCTCCAACCTTCCCATTAAGATGAAAAGTTTGCTTTTTAAAATATTTGTTTGAGAATTAACTATAATGCTTCATTATGTGTGTATTTGTTTGATGATTGCACAGACCTTTTTCTGTACTGTCACAGCACACAGATGGGATCATGCTATGGCCCCTGTGGTTGTAATCTCCAAATAAGACCATTAACACTAGTTACCTGAATTCCTTCTTTAATACTTGCACTGAAATTCTCAACAACACCAATAATTTGGCGATAGTAGTGAGAGATTGACAAAAACATTCCCATTTAAGCACCATAATAGCTGGTGCCACATTGAGTAATTCACTCCCATTTTGCCTTTTCGCATTTGCACCTACGAGCTATGTACGAGCTATAAACAGCCTGTACTTGCTTTTCACATATTCAGCCTCACCTTTTTTCTCGGTACTACTAGTTGAGTACTTACCAATGGCTAGCTCAGCGTTTCTTTTCAAGGCCCTTTCACACTCTTCTCCTGCGTACAAGGTGCACTGCAATCTTGAGTTTTGGTTTCTGACGTGTATTCTCATTTGACACAATGGGGCAGATTTA
Source organism: Lissotriton vulgaris (assembly GCF_964263255.1). Lineage (NCBI taxonomy): Eukaryota > Metazoa > Chordata > Amphibia > Caudata > Salamandridae > Lissotriton > Lissotriton vulgaris. Next base: position 119,138,412 of record NC_141691.1, on the reverse strand, counting down.
CAAGTCCTTTGCGCCACTTTTGCGTCACTTTTCCCATGTTAAAAGTGACGCAAAAGTGGCACAAGGGGCTTGTAAATATGCCAAAATGTATGTAGAAAACCTATAAAAAGTCACGGGAATTGGGGAGAACTTAGCATTGCTAATTCGGTGATCTTGCTGCAGCTTTTAATAGCAATAGTGCACTTTGCGTATTTACGACTTAAACTTGTGCAGACTTTCAAAAGGCATAATATGGTCCGTAATGGGTAATGTGGCAGACAATCTGGTGGGGAATTGGGCACTAAGGCAGGGAGAAAACTGGACCGTACTCTACGCAGCAGTCCCAGGTGCCAAAAGGATTAGGGACAAATTCTCCAAGGAACTGAAGTGGCAAGTGGCCCAGCACGTGACCTCTGATAGGGCAGACAGTGTTAATGTGGTTACATTTGGATATATGAACTCGGGGCATGTTGATTTTCGTGTTTTATGGGCACAAAGAGAACGCAATGGTCTCTTCTGGGTGGGAAATGACAGATTAAGCTGGGTTCGGTGGGAAGGTCTCAGAGAGTCCAGAATAAAGGAGAATAGCGGGTGTACAGAAGCTGGGGCTCTGTCAATTGCAGGTGAGGACAGGCAGGAATGACAGAGCCCTGGCGCAGACTCCATACAGATCAATGTGGGTATGTTTGAGGGTGACTGATCCAGCCGCCCTGGAGATTCTGCAAGTCTCACATTTGAGAGCAGAAAATTTGGAAAGTAATGGGGTCAGTACAAGATACCTCCTGTCCCCAATAACTGTGAGGTCCCCCCTTTTTAGGTTTCGCTGGGGGGCGGAGCCGTTAGGCTCCTCCTCCAGAGAAATCTGTAGTTTCTAGTATGGGTGACTTAGTCACGCCTCTCTGCTTCATTGGCTAGCTCCATAAATGGAGGCTAGCCATTGGAACAGAGAGGCGTCCGTCAATGCCGGACCAGACACGGGGGCGTTCCCGAGATTCTTTGGCTTTTGCCAACGTCACGCGACGCCGGGAACGCCCCCGTGTCTGGTCCGGCCGGGCCGTGCTTGCTGCTGGCACAGATTCAGGGGTGAAACGAGGCCCGCGGTGTTTCCCTGCGCCCAGGATCCCCCCTGTTGATCTGCTGGTTAGAAACGGTCTAACCGCGACCTGGGGCCCCGAAAATCTATTGCCGCCAAATCACCGTCGCGGCCCGGGGCCAGAAACACCCTCCAAAGCGGCCGTTCGTGACCAGGAGCTGCAGCAGCAAAGATCGAAGCCGCCGCGCTCCTATTGGCCCAGCAAGACGAGCCCCTCCAGTAACGCCGCGCTGGGATTGGCCCAGCGCCGCCGCGTCATCGCCGAGGCCGCGCACTGATTGGCTGCCGGCTCAGCATCATCCAGGGGCAGGTCCCGGGAGCCGCGCTGTCATTGGCTGACTCCCGGGCGTGTGTGGAGGCTTGGCGTGAACGCCGCGACCGGATTGGTCCTCGGCGCCCTGCTTGGTAGGAAGCTGCGTGGGAGTGACGAAGCCGGGGAAGACCGACCCGACCTCGCCGAGGGAGCGCCGTGAGTGCCCCCTGCCCCTGGCCTGCCTGTCCCTGCTTGGAACGCAGCGCTAGTCCTCCGCCGCTCCCCGAGGAAACGAGAGCGGGCGGAGGGCTGCTGGGACCGGCCGGGGCAAGGAGCGAGTGTGCTCTGTGAGGCGCGGTGCGCCTAAATCCACCGGGGCTGCGAGGCTGAGCGTGATCAGTAAACAAGGAGTCCCAGGAGTATCTGGTGAGGCGGGCTCGCCGCGGCCAGGACGACAGTGAACAGGGGGAGCAGCCATCCGTAGCAAGACACCGTGACTCGGGTCGCTGGAAGGCGAGAAGTCGCCTTCAAGCCTGTGAGGCTGGAGGGCGCGCTCATACTGGTAAGCGGTAACTACATAGGGGGATAAGCAGCTGCGTTGCGCGGGGCTAAAGGATGGCACAAGTCAGTGATGCGTGTTTTTTAATCCAATATATCTGTGTCTTAGAAGCAATTGACCCATGGCACAGCTGCTCGTAGCGAGATGAGTTATCATTGCAGTTAATTTTTCTTTCACGAAGTGCCGACTGTAGTGGTAAACGCAGGAGAACTGAACGATAAGTAAATTGGAAAGGAAACCAGAGGCGCGGGACCCTGACAAGGAGTTCATGCAGATTAATATTTTCGATGGTACAAATATTTGAGCTGTGTGTTAAATGCAAGCCGCTAATCACGATTACACCCGGTCACTGAATGGCTCCACGGGAGAGCGGGAGATTGATGCTTGTGTTAGCAAATAGAGCACTACAAAGGAGGGTAGCATGCTCCCCGGGTTGCTCATGCCCAGGCGGGGGATGGGGCAATGGTGGAATGTAGCACCTCGATGTTAGCTGTACTTTTCCCAGTCAGCCGAGGCCCAGGGTAGTTAAGGCGGTTTGCCTAGGACCCCAGCGCCCTCCCTATGTCACAGCTAGCTGGCTAGATAGCTAGAACGGTGCAAGACTGATTCGATGGGCAATTCACCAACTGAGTGAGAGTCCCGGCGTCGGCTCAGCAGCCTGTGATTCTGGGCAGATCCCCTTGGGTAATGTGACTTGCGCTTCCTTGGGCCGATTTGCGTAAAATAAAACAGTAAAAGTAGATTCTCCGCCTTCTCTTAACTCACCCATGTGGGACAATAAATGAACGTGCTGCCTGTAATGCACGACTGCTCCGGCAAAGCGCCCTGAAACCGGCGGTCAATATCGTAGGCGATCGCCACAAAGAGTGTTACGGAAGGGGTACATAACGGGTGATCAGGCAAAGAGCTCCGATCCGGGTTGGCGCTACATAAACCGATGAAAGATTTGGGGGGGAAAAGGCATTCTCTGCAGGACAGTCAAACCTCGGGATCGCGGCCACAGCTGGTGATATCGGGCAAATCCCTTAATTTTACGGTGCCTGAGTTTTAATGCAAATAAGGTGCCCGGGTAAAGCGCGCCACCCCCCTCAGTTCGAGTTTGCGCTATATAAAGAAAGGTGCAGAAAAATCCCCACAAAAAAGGGTTACTTAAGGTACACACAACCGGGCAAATCACTTTATCTTACTATGCGTGAGGGTGTAATGCAAAGACGGGGCCCAGGAGAAGCGCTCCACCCCCCTCGGGTCGAGTTGGCGCTATATAAAGGAACGCGCAGAAAATTCCCCACAAAAAGTTGCTGAACGTGCACATAATTTGTGACCGGGCAAAGCGCTCCAATCAGTGTGGCCGAGAATGCGCTGCGCAAGCTACAGAAAGATTTGGGGGGCCAAAAAATGAACAAGACATTCGAGCCTCGTGGTCGCGGCCACATGTTTACAGAGTGCACAAGAGATTATGGCGCAGTGATGTGCACACCAACATACACGGGCATACAACTCAGTTGTGAGTTCTTGGTTTTAGTTGCGCACACATGAAACTGCTTCCATTTGGGCGCGCATTGCCTTATCGTGAGGAGAACTGAATTGTGTTTAGCCCTTGTTTATTGAACGGCGCTCATACCTGAAAGTGCTTAGTTTCATATATTTAACGTGTGCACCGCCTTTATATAAAATGTGCAGAGAAATCCCCGGTTAAGATCTATTAAAGGTGCACATAACTTGTGATCAGGCAAAGCACGCCAGTCCTTGGGCCTGCTTTTTAGAGTTCCTTGTTGCTCAAATTGGTGCAACTCCTGATATTTGTGAGTTTCCCTCGCCTTCATTGCTAGAGTTTTCCCCCTGATAAAGTCTCACGGTAGTCCTTGAAGTGGCACTAATATTTACACTGAAATTATGAACACGTCACACAGAGAAATCTGAAACCATGGCAGCTACGAGGGTGGGCAGGATTTCCGTGAAGGTGATCCCACCATAGGCTAAGAGAGATTTGCATGCCTGGTGAATTAGAGGTAATCTATGTAGACTGACACCTCTAAATGAAGGGGATTTGAGAGGTTAGACCAGTTACTTAAGACCTAAAGTGTGGCAGGCTAGAAGATGGAGGTGGGAGCGGAGATAAATCACCCTATCTCCCCGTGCCTGAATGCGTAATGTAAATATGGTGTTCATGTTAAAGCGCTCCAATAACTTCGGGGCGAGTTCGCGCGAAATTATATATGCACACAAAAAAAACGCGAATGGAACCGGTGAAACACTGAAGGAATAGCTGTCGCCAGTATTTCTAAAACTGTAACGCGCCTTTAATTCTGGAAGCTTTGCGCAACCTAGGTGACAAACAGGGACTAAAGAAAAAGGCAGCCTTAAAACATCTCCGATGAGAACAGAGAACGAAGCTGAAGAAAATAACAGTAAGTATGTCAGGGATGCTTAGGTAGTAGTTGAGGAGAAGGACCTATCTGGTGCTGTGATTACTTTGTGAAGGTAGTTGGGTTGTCAAACATTCGTGGTTAGATCAAGAGAATCGGAGCTGGCACAAGGAGCAGATGAGTACCTTTGAGGGAGGGTACCATAATGCCAAAATAATTGTGCTGAACATGGAGATCTTTCTCTGGTGTGACCTCAATGATATTAACTCCCCCCAGAGTCTACAAAATATAATGTCCACGTTTTGCTACTGCTATTTGTCAAATTAGATGTAGGTCTATCTAGCAAGTGAAAGTAGATTCCCTTGCCCTCCATTTAACCTTTGCTTTCGATAAACAGACAGGAGGGTTGAGATTTCAAAGGAGTCTAAGTAGATAATAAGGTGATTAAATGTATGGAGTAGATACATGTTTAAGGGAGTTGTACATAAAAGGGATGCCAAGGAGATATGTAATGGTGCTCCTGAAACAATTTTATTTGATTTGTGCCACATAGGTTCACCCATTTAGTGATGGTTTACTTGGAACCTTGCTTTCTGTTATCTAAATATTTTTTTTTACACTGGTGTAGTTTTTCCTTCAGGTATTTAATAATTTACTTTTTATTACGTATGATAAATTTAGGGCAGATAATGTTTGCCATGTCAAATTATTTTACACTTTGCCCTACCTATTTTCAATACCACATGCCTGCCATGGAGTCAACATTTACCATGTTTCTATCCTTAGCTTTATTGCTTCTTTAAAAAATGTTCTCCTTCAGACAGCTTCTTTGATTTGTTAGCCTTTCTTAGACTCTATATACAGGGCGTTAGTATAACCGTAGGTCACCGGGGAGTAGTCTTGCATGCCTCCTTAGGTTTACATATGAAAGTAATTTTCTATCTCGTTTAAAAAAAAAAAAAATCTATCTATCCGTAGTTCCACTCTTAATTGTGGGGCTCTTTGCATGTGTGTGGGGCTCTGTGCGTGTGTGTGGGGCTCTTTGCGTGTGTGTGGGGCTCTTTGCGTGTGTGTGGGGCTCTTTGCGTGTGTTTGGGGCTCTTTGCGAGTGTGTGGGGCTCTTTGCGTGTGTGTGTGGGGGGGGCTCTTGCGTGTGTGTGGGGGCTCTTGCGTATGTGTGTGGGGGGCTCTTGCGTGTGTGTGTGGGGGGCTCTTGCGTGTGTGTGGGGGGCTCTTGCGTGTGTGTGTGGGGGGCTCTTGTGTGGTGTGTGTGGGGGGCTCTTGTGTGGTGTGTGTGGGGGGCTCTTGTGTGGTGTGTGGGGGGGGCTCTTGTGTGTGTGTGTGGGGGGCTCTTGTGTGGTGTGTGTGGGGGGCTCTTGTGTGTGTGTGTGTGTGGGGGGCTCTTGTGAGGGTGTGTGTATTGGCATTGTAAACGAGAATGCCATTTATTTATCTGTTTTCAAAACCAACACATAAATAAAAAGTTTGCCATTTACAATGCCAATGGCTCAAACTTTTCCGAAGGCGAAACCGTTGCATTGTAAATGCTTGTCTCTTTTGCACTAGCTCCATCCACGAGATGAACTGCAGCACAAGGCTGGCAGACATCTTTATATGTTAACTGTGGGTGAGAAAAGGTCCAGGAGCAAGCATAAATATTATGCACGGGCTGCAAATGAATGGTTTAGCCGAATTGGCTACTATTGCTAATTATTGTGTGCCAGCCCAGGAATGAAGATAGAATTGAACACATCTAAATGAATGTCTTTACAATGCAACAGTGTCAACAAACCCTCAAGGGCAGGGGAAGGGGAAACACAAACCAAACAGGAGATAGGGGCTGTCGATGGAGGCAGATGCAAGGTAAGGTAAGAGGGGACACATTCCCTCACGGAGGTTCATGTTTCTATTGTGGTCAACAAGGACACGAGAAACAGGGTTTTCCAAACGTCTCATCTAATGCACCCATTCAACCCGAGGTTTCTGCATTCACTCAAACAATGCAGTCTCAGTATCCAGATTACTAGGTCAGCCAGAGAGGCACCAACTGCACCCTGAAGACTTTGATTCCAATGGACCAAAATGGCCCACCTCATATCTTAAAGATAGTGGGGCCAGCTGGTCAGCACAGACGACCGCTCAGTTTCCCTCCTTCCTCTATCAGGCTTGTCCATTGATGCAGTTGACATTTATAGTACTCTGGCGGATCTACCCCCTAGTACCCCCCTGATGCCCCTCTACCTGGACCTGGCTCAATCACAGTTGGCCCATATAATAAATTACAAACTTCTTATGTTGTGGCACAGGCTTTAGTCTGTGGACAAGCTCCTGCCCTATCGGAAGGCACTAACTGGCCTCTTGAAATTTCCCCAGGTAACTCCGTTCCCTTGGTGTACTTCTCTGAGGGATTTACTGGGCAGGCTTGGGATGGAGGGGTTTTGGTCAAACCCAGAAAGTTAAGCCTCCACGCCAAAGGCTAGGCTGAAAGTGATGTTTTGGGAAGCTGTACCAAAAAAGGATTTGATAAAAACTGAGGGATGCTTGACTCATGAATTTCAAAATTTTAAATCTTTCCCTCGTTTTGAGAACAAAAATAGTTCCTCCCCTGGCACGTAAATTATTCCTACTGATTCGCTACAAGGCTCTACCTACAAAACTGTTCTGTTCAAAGAGGCGCTTTAAAGCTTTTAAAATTGATTTATGTCCTGCGTGTAATGTTAGTCCTGAATCCATTGTGCACCCACTCTTCTTTTGTCCACATTATAAACCACTGAGAAAAAAATGGATAATCCCACTATGTAGACTGGAAGGCCCCTGCCATTACCTTTAGGTTGTGAGAATTTTGACCACCGACACACACAGGGTAATGGCCTATGGCCTCTCCAGATACCGGCATGCACTGTGGATCAAGCGCTCCAAATGTATTTTACAATGCACTTTATATTTTATCACCTTTTAACACTTCTGTTCTTAACCTATTTTATTGCACTCATGTTATTTAAAAATCAAACTTTTATATTTTGTATCTTATCTTTCTTGTGCTGTGTACTATTATGACATTTGCGATCAAAATAAAGCTATATGATGATTTAATACTCAAGTTTCTCATCACATCTCTAATCCTGTTTCTATTCATTTAGGGCCTATAAATGATCAAGATACTTATCCTGAGGTTTTCCATATGAAAGGAGACCACAGACTTTGCTCTGATTTTTACCAGGCTGCGAGTTGGAGAGGAGTCTGCAAGAAACCCTGAAAGGTTTATGTTCATCGACAACTCCCTCCTGGACCATCCTCCTCCAATCCAGATCTGGCGCCCCAACCCCAAAGCCTTGCATCTGATTCTCAGTCAAAATGTAGGTATAGGGAAGATGGCTCAACTGCTTTAGGTGTCTATGTAATATAGTGACCAACTTATTTCTTCCCTTGATTCCTGATCTTAAGGAATGATCTGTGAGGATGCTAAATCCTTCTGCAGATGCCTTATTGTCAAACTGACGAAGAGAGGTCTTCTCCTGAGCTAACTTCAATTTCCCCTTGATGACTCTTAGCTTTGATTCCGGTAACAACAGTGTCTCTTTCTGTAAATCCACCATAATCCCCAAAATGATATCCTTCTTAGAGAATCATTTTGATGTCTGTATTTTGGTAATAAAACTCAGTGATTGGATGAATGTACGCCTGTCTGAACATGCTTCCCTAGCCCCTTCTACTGTCCTAGGATAATTACATTTTCCACATACAGCCCTGTCCACAAACCTTGGACTCTGAGGACTGCCACCAGAGATGAAGCACCAAGGAGTGCAGGAGAACCTGAATTAAAGGAGTTAGAACCTTAATCCCTGTCCTTGACTCAGGAATTGCAGATATTTCCTGTGCTGCTAACATATTAGTATTGTTAAGTAATTATCTTTTAGATTCTGCAAAATCTTCCAATTTCCTGGCAGATGAACATCCCTGAGGCATATGATTATCTCCATCTTGAAATGCTGGTAAAGCACAAATTGATTTTAATCTTGCACTATTTTTATCACCAGATGACATTTTTTTAAAAATTCTTTTTATTGAAAGAACAAACCTGTAACTATCCCATCATTGCATAGTGAATAACATGGTATACATCATTAGGAGTGCAGGTCGGGGGTACAGTATTGCGTTCCCCAGATGACATTTTTTATTCATTTTTTTACCTAAGAATATATTGCTCACAAATCCCCTGGTGTGTAAGAGACACAGTTCTATTTCTCTCCTCTGCAACAATTCAAGTATTTGTAACTAGTTTTCACCCTTTTTGGGGAAACTGTATTGCAGTAGTTGAACTGGTTTGAACTGGAGATGCATAAAAATCTATCTGGAAAACCCTCACTGTTTGCAATACCCAAAGGCAGAAGATACAATGCTAATTTTGAGCTCCTCCTCCTCTTACTTACCTTCTGTGGATACAAAAATACCCTCTCCTTCTTTTTTTTGGGAAGAGAAATGGTCTGGAATATCGAAATTGCTGGTATTTATACAGTCTGTAGAAACTTCCACTGCCAACAGATCATTCTCCATATACACCAGCTTGGGAGAGCCCAGTGGCGTAGCTAGGTGTACTGCCACCCGGGGCGGACCCTAAGTGTTCCACGCGGTGCAGGTAAGAGTGGGGTGGCGGCGGTGTTCCAGGAAAGGGGGCGGGGGATCTGGCAGCCAATGGATAACTCGTTCATGGGGGGATGAGGAAATGGTGGTTGTCGACAGACACGACTTGTCCACCTCCACCACCCCCAAAAACAGTGGCACTGGGAGAGACTCATGCTGGGGATAAATGTACTTTGTCCACGGAGGCAAAAGCTTGAACATATTGTCCAATTTCGTTGATAAAGTCTTCTTCATCTCGCTGGCTATAAACACCCACATCAGACCCCACCAGTTCTCCAAGCTTTGGATCAATGCGCAACAATAACATATTGTCCAATTTCCTTGATAAAGTCATACCCACACAATGATCCTTGTCTATTAACACACACATCACAACTTGCATGTTCTCCAAGCTTAGGATCATTGTGCAGCAATAACCCCTTGCACCTTTCAAAAGAAAGCCCTGAATCCGCATTGCAAAGAACATCTGTCGTCCTCTGGGCCAGCTGTCAAGGGCTGGTCTTTTGGGTGACGGTTGCATCAGCTTCTTGGCTCAGAGAAATGGATAACCATCTTCAGAAGCAGCGCCAGACTCCAGAATGGAAACAAGCTGTCTAGCAATGCTCCAGAAAAAATCACAGCAGGAAGGAAAATAACGGAGACAAGAAAAACCTTCAGGCAGAAGAGAGGCAGAACTTGAAGAAGACAGGAACTGGAGAATGGTGGAGAGCCCACTGAGTCTAGTGAGCGAGCAACAGTGCGTAACCAATCGCGACACAACTGGACCTCATGATGGTGCTCCTTTTATCGTGCACAACAGGAACATTTCAAGATAAAAACTCAAATTTTATAGTAATGAGCCAAGAAGGCAGAGAGAGCATTTGTGGGTGTGAAGCAGGCATTGGTCATTGCCTCTACTATAGGACTTCCTGGTTATTATAAACCATTTGATTTGTATTATCACAAACAAAATGGTTTCTCTCTAGTAGTTCTGGAAGGGGAACATCCTTTACAACGCAGATTTTACTCCGCAAGGCTTTCACAACGCGTCCGTTACAACGCAAGTCGTAACCACGACTTGCGCTGGAGAGCGCTAGAGGATTAAGAATAGTATATTTACTATTCCAACACCTTCCCTAGTGTCCACGGGGACTGGTGTTAGAATAGTAAATCATACTATTCGCAATCCGCGCCCCCAACGCAAGTCGTAGTAACGACTTGCGTTGTAAGGGACGCGTTGTTAAAGCACGCGTTGTTATGGTACGCGTCGTAACGTCGTACATCCGTTCTGGAACAAGATCAAAGTGCCCAAAAGTACCAATTGTCTATTACTTCTTTTTGCTTGACCCCAACGAGGCTGCTCTCCTGCCTTGTTGGCTGTCTGTGGCTGAAGCTGCCCTTCTTGTGAAACCCTCTGAAAATATTGTTCTAGGTTGATTGTATATGCCCAAATTCTGTAGATGCCTGACAAACCACAATGAAAACTAAATTCAACATTTGTTCCTTGTCTGATTGTCCCAATATGCAATTTTGTTTCTCTCTGCCTCTCCCATTGCGTTAGTATGTAGACGAACACTGAGCCCAGCATCTCTGATGCCCACTGTACAAGACGGTGAACCGCATGGTTGCTACTTGGATTTGAACATTTAACTAAATCCAGGATCAATTGGCCTGATGTCCCAATAACTAATTATGAACTGTGTGTACTATGTGAATGGATCATGGCTCAGAAATATTGTTGGAAACCTTGTTGCTGGGTATGCTGTGTGTACTTTGTAAGAGGTCATTGAAAGGCCCCATTTGCCTCAGATCCACTCTGCCAAGGTAGCTGATCTGGTTCCCCTCACACTCTAATAAAGATGCATTTCTAGTGGCCCATTATTTGGGTCTAATCTGGATGCAAATGGGGTTTTCTCGCCTCAGCTGGAAAACTAATAAAAGTGGATTGTACACTAAGAATTTGTTGACTGCCCTCATATTACCTGGCAACAAAGAGAATGTGTCTCTGTTACAGAAGTGAACATCTGCAAATGCAAAACACTCATGGATCAAGCTTAATTTTAAAAGGGACCCCTAAGGAGCGTTGTGAGTTGGAATATGGAGAGTGGTAGCCCTGAAATATTTTCTTCCCAACCTTGCTAGGGTGTACCATGGCCAATACCAGAAAGCAGAGTATAATTTGTGCTGTGAAAAATATTGGTTTGCAACTTTCTTTTACTCAGCTGGTCTAAAAATGTGCCATTTCTGTGCCACGTGCCAAGCCCACAATATTGGGAAATGGATCAGACTACTCTGCCACCCACCCACCTACTTGGCGTCTCTTTATCAACTTACAGATGGGCTTTATTCAGATGCCCAAGTGATATTCGTATACTTATGTTCTTGTGATTGTATGCATGTTCACTGTGTTGTTCGAGACTTACCCTTGTTTCCAAGCCAATGCTATTATGGTGGCTAAGAAGCTATTAAAAAACAATACAAGTTCCCTTTTCATCAAATCAAGTAAAAAAGAGACTTTTGTCTCTGAGAATTTATAGAGGGCGCTAAGGGTGAGCCAACGCACGTATCATAAAGTTGTAATGGGATCACTGAATTTACAATCTATTTCGCTACCCCTTAGTGGTCAACATTCTAACAAACTTAATATTATGAGGATGTAAACACTTGAAGCTGTGATTTGTATAAAAGAAGATTTATTTATTATAAATTGTTCTCTGGTCAAACTGCCTCGTAGAGCATATACATACATTTATTCATAAAAAAGATTTTGATATGTTAAAAACACATGGTCTGGCATTAAACAAAATATAGTTAAAAACAGGGTACACTTTACTGTACAACAAATTTATCACACAAACAGATATTGTCGACGCGGCGTTTCGGTGATATTAGGTCGTCACCTTCTTCAGGACAGTATGTGATTTAAAATCACTGAAATTTAAAAAGAATAAAAATACTATGTTAGCACTTCATGTGTTATCTTAACAGCAGAACAGTATTCATCATTTAACTACCTAAACATTACATCCTCTTATCACAGCGAATATATTTTTTTGGCTCTAAACATTTCATTTACTCGCCCTAGTATTGACCAATGCTGACTCTAAGGCATGCTATCATCACAAAACAAATCTGTTCTATATTCGTGAATCCCACAACTTCTGTTTGGTCTCACCCTTTTGTTTGCGTCCTTATTAGCCCGATAGTGTTGGGGCTACCATTTAGAAAAGTCTTATGGTTTTGAGACCTTCTTGGCCTATTGTAATTAAATTGGATATTTTTACTTCTCAACCCAGGAATGTTGTCATTCTACATACCTTAAATGTGTGTTGTTGGTGGGTTTATCGCTTTTTTTTAAATAATTGGCGATATCTAACCATCTGGATTTTCTCACTTTCTGTAATTTATATCAGAAAATAAGTAGAGTCAATACTTTGCCACTTAGTATAACCTTCAAGCTGTTTTTACAAACATTTGTTGTTTACCTTTCTAAAAACAAACTTTTTCTTGGTAGGAGAGGGTCAATGATAATCCGCTGCTCCGTCGGTGTAAATAAATAAAACAACTGCCTGTTGGACAAATCATTAAGTTAGGTGATTGTCACTCGTATTTTGGCATGTCCTAATTAAGGCTCTATTTACATCCCTCCTTTTGAAGATAGAAATATTGATACCTGGAATGGTTGGCAGGCGGTTCTTATGCAGAGGACGGTCTAACCTTGCACATCCCGGTATTTCTTTCACAATTGTTTCTGACCTGGGGCTGGATGACAAAAACCCATAATGTTCAGGGTTTCTTTGGAATTTTACATGCGCCTAAGGCTTTCTGTCTCTAGCTGGTCTTTATGTCCGTGTAGTTGTTCTTACCTCCCATACTTTCTTTAGGGTGCCTGCTCTCGTTTTAGATGAGCACAGATTCTCTGTTATCTTCACAAAGGGATTATCTTTTTACTGTAAAGTAAATGAAGGGAAACGGAAGGTGAATAATTTAAGTCCGTTCCGTTGGAAGGTGAACCATTATTGTGAAGTAGGTCCCTAGGGGTTCGGGGTTGGTACTTACGTTTGTTTAATCTCTTCGCGTTTTCCGGGTGTTCTCCTCCGCCGTCATGCAAATGGTCTCTGATTTCCATTGCACAGCTTCGGAGTTTATGTAGGTCTCGTGGCGGACTAATTAGGCTCAAACTAGGACACCTGTGTTCTGTGTCCGCTGGTTGTGAGCTTGTGTTTTACACGGCGGCCATCTTAACATATGTTTTTGGGATCGCACTATGGTGTCATTATTATGCTCATGGTTTCCTCGTTTCAGTTATATATATTAGTTTCTTATTTTGCGACCCTGGTTTTTGATCACACACGCTTTACTACGTTGGTCTAAGTTCTCTAAATCTATCCCGCTATTTCTATATATATGTATATGCGCCGAAGGTATAGCGACCATAAGGAAAGGGGCGGCCATCTTTAAAGATGTTTGGTTCTACCGCTTTTGTATTTGATCTTCTATACGTGATTGCACAATTAGGCTAGTTTTACACTGCCGCTTTTATATTTGATCTTCTATTCGAGATTGCACAATTAGGCTAGTATTACACTAAGTTGTTGTTTTCTATTCTTGATATCCTAATGTCATATTGATCTATTTGTCTCTCATTGGCGGACCTGATGTTGAATCATACCAACTTCTGCTGGTCGATGGTGGCGGCCATCTTTTAATGATGTTAGGTTACGCCTTGTGTAGTCTTGCTATTCTAGGGTTAGTGCTATGACCGCGTGTTATTGCTTATTATATGTTTATTGCCCAACTCTTGGTTCTCGTGGGCCAGCGCTATGATACACACTCTCATGACTTGCCATGTTTTATATTTAGGAGGTGTTATTGGTATTTAGTTGTCCTACATTATTTTATTTATGAATTTAAATATAGGACAATATACCTTTCGGCCAGTTTTTAAGAGTAAAAAGAAACTGCACTGACAAAAAGTAATTTGAAAAGCACGCCCTAACCCTGACCAATAAGTTTATAGAAAGAGGCTATCCTAAAAGAATGGTTAAGAGAGCTTACAAAAGAGCAAAATACTTTAACAGAGATAGCATATTTGAGCCCAAAACAGAATCCCTACCAAAGGAACAACAATTAGTGTGTGTTACAAATTTCTCTAATTTAAGTAATAAAATCAAGAACTTAATTAATAGGAACTGGAACCTACTCCAAGACCAAAACAATACACCTCTGCCCAAACCAATTTACGCATTCCGTAGGAACAAAACTATCAGAAATTGTCTAGTTCATACATACCCTGATGACCAGTGAAGAAATAAGTTGAGAACCATAGACGGAAGGACCCCGGTAGGAAACTTCCCCTGTGGCTCATGTAAGAACTGTAGTCAGATTCTGAAGGGACCTAAAGTAACATATAATGGTGTCACCCACCAACAAAATGAGCTAGTAAATTGTAGGACCCAAAATGTAGTTTATATGATCCAGTGCCCCTGCCAAAAAGCATACATTGGCGAGACTTCAAGAGAAATGAGACTACGACTCAATGAGCACAAATCAGCAATTAGATTAAAACGGGCTAATGCCCCACTGGCTGAGCACTGGGATATCCTAAAGCACAATGTGGATGATCTCAGATGGTGCATCATTGAAGTGGTCAAATTAACTAATAGAGGAGGCGATTTGGACATGAAAAGAAGAAAAAGAGAGCAATACTACATGTCCAAATTTAACACCTTCAGAAATGGATTAAACAGCAAGGAAGAATGGGATAGAATTCTGTAATATCAGTAGGCGGGGTATTATACAACCGACAACCAGCCTATAGTGACCCCAGATAATAAATTAAATAATTCAGTCGTCCCGCAACAGCATAAAATTATTGTGATATTGTTACCATAAAAATAATAAATAAACAACTGTGTCACCCTGAAAGCCTAACATGGTTTCCACCTTGGTTAAATTAAATTTAAATTCATAAATAAAATAATGTAGGACAACTAAATACCAATAACACCTCCTAAATATAAAACATGGCAAGTCATGAGAGTGTGTATCATAGCGCTGGCCCACGAGAACCAAGAGTTGGGCAATAAACATATAATAAGCAATAACACGCGGTCATAGCACTAACCCTAGAATAGCAAGACTACACAAGGCGTAACCTAACATCATTAAAAGATGGCCACCACCATCGACCAGCAGAAGTTGGTATGATTCAACATCAGGTCCGCCAATGAGAGACAAATAGATCAATATGACATTAGGATATCAAGAATAGAAAACAACAACTTAGTGTAATACTAGCCTAATTGTGCAATCTCGAATAGAAGATCAAATATAAAAGCGGCAGTGTAAAACTAGCCTAATTGTGCAATCACGTATAGAAGATCAAATACAAAAGCGGTAGAACCAAACATCTTTAAAGATGGCCGCCCCTTTCCTTATGGTCGCTATACCTTCGGCGCATATACATATATATAGAAATAGCGGGATAGATTTAGAGAACTTAGACCAACGTAGTAAAGCGTGTGTGATCAAAAACCAGGGTCGCAAAATAAGAAACTAATATATATAACTGAAACGAGGAAACCATGAGCATAATAATGACACCATAGTGCGATCCCAAAAACATATGTTAAGATGGCCGCCGTGTAAAACACAAGCTCACTACCAGCGGACACAGAACACAGGTGTCCTAGTTTGAGCCTAATTAGTCCGCCACGAGACCTACATAAACTCCGAAGTTGTGCAATGGAAATCAGAGACCATTTGCATGACGGCGGAGGAGAACACCCGGAAAACGCGAAGAGATTAAACAAACGTAAGTACCAACCCCGAACCCCTAGGGACCTACTTCACAATAATGGTTCACCTTCCAACGGAACGGACTTAAATTATTCACCTTCCGTTTCCCTTCATTTACTTTACAGTAAAAAGATAATCCCTTTGTGAAGATAACAGAGAATCTGTGCTCATCTAAAACGAGAGCAGGCACCCTAAAGAAAGTATGGGAGGTAAGAACAACTACACGGACATAAAGACCAGCTAGAGACAGAAAGCCTTAGGCGCATGTAAAATTCCAAAGAAACCCTGAACATTATGGGTTTTTGTCATCCAGCCCCAGGTCAGAAACAATTGTGAAAGAAATACCGGGATGTGCAAGGTTAGACCGTCCTCTGCATAAGAACCGCCTGCCAACCATTCCAGGTATCAATATTTCTATCTTCAAAAGGAGGGATGTAAATAGAGCCTTAATTAGGACATGCCAAAGTACGAGTGACAATCACCTAACTTAATGATTTGTCCAACAGGCAGTTGTTTTATTTATTTACACCGACGGAGCAGCGGATTATCATTGACCCTCTCCTACCAAGAAAAAGTTTGTTTTTAGAAAGGTAAACAACAAATGTTTGTAAAAACAGCTTGAAGGTTATACTAAGTGGCAAAGTATTGACTCTACTTATTTTCTGATATAAATTACAGAAAGTGAGAAAATCCAGATGGTTAGATATCGCCAATTATTTAAAAAAAAGCGATAAACCCACCAACAACACACATTTAAGGTATGTAGAATGACAACATTCCTGGGTTGAGAAGTAAAAATATCCAATTTAATTACAATAGGCCAAGAAGGTCTCAAAACCATAAGACTTTTCTAAATGGTAGCCCCAACACTATCGGGCTAATAAGGACGCAAACAAAAGGGTGAGACCAAACAGAAGTTGTGGGATTCACGAATAAAGAACAGATTTGTTTTGTGATGATAGCATGCCTTAGAGTCAGCATTGGTCAATACTAGGGCGAGTAAATGAAATGTTTAGAGCCAAAAAAATATATTCGCTGTGATAAGAGGATGTAATGTTTAGGTAGTTAAATGATGAATACTGTTCTGCTGTTAAGATAACACATGAAGTGCTAACATAGTATTTTTATTCTTTTTAAATTTCAGTGATTTTAAATCACATACTGTCCTGAAGAAGGTGACGACCTAATATCACCGAAACGACGCGTCGACAATATCTGTTTGTGTGATAAATTTGTTGTACAGTAAAGTGTACCCTGTTTTTAACTATATTTTGTTTAATGCCAGACCATGTGTTTTTAACATATCAAAATCTTTTTTATGAATAAATGTATGTATATGCTCTACGAGGCAGTTTGACCAGAGAACAATTTATAATAAATAAATCTTCTTTTATACAAATCACAGCTTCAAGTGTTTACATCCTCATAATATTAAGTTTGTTAGAATGTTGACCACTAAGGGGTAGCGAAATAGATTGTAAATTCAGTGATCCCATTACAACTTTATGATACGTGCGTTGGCTCACCCTTAGCGCCCTCTATAAATTCTCAGAGACAAAAGTCTCTTTTTTACTTGATTTGATGAAAAGGGAACTTGTATTGTTTTTTGATGATTAACCCCCTCCCTTTTCACTAAGGGTTTCTCCTTCCTAATTTGCGGCTAAGAAGCTATTTGCATACTTCATTCTGAGGTTTGGGGTGGCACTAATGCATTCTCGTTATTGAGGAATTCACTTTGTCTCTTCCATAATGCAGGGGGTGTGTAAAGCCCTAGGGATAAAGCAGCAGATTCATTGTGCATATCACCCCAAGTCAACTGGGACAATGGAGTGTTACAACAGCAAGCTCAAGAACAAACTGGCCAAAATCTTCCACAAAACAAGCCTTTTGTGGTCCAACACACTACCCTTAGCATTCTGGTCAATCTACCTTAAAATAAAATACCTTCAAGAATGACTGAGTTAAGCCCCTATTCAGTTATACATGGGATGTCCTAGACCAATCCCCTCAAGCCCACCCGATTTTCCAGCTCTTTCTTGTGATACGTCTATCTTCTCCTGAAGTTCTTCTCGCATTCGTCCCACAAGAAGAGGCTGGCACCTGCTCATTAGGGCCTCTCTGCAGGTATCTATCTTTTCACATGTTCTTGCTTTCATTTACTTGCACTGAGAAAAAGTGTATAAATGTAGCACCCAAATGTATGGATTTTAGCATTACATGCTCCAACTGATCGAAGGCGAAGATCCGGTCAATTGATTAGGCAACTGCAACTGCCTTGCTTATTTTGAATGCTCGCTGGCTATTTTTACATTAAACACACATTAGCCTTCTATGCACTTTACTGAGTGTCTTGTGTTTTCTTTTACAAATTGTTGAAAAAGTGTGTCGTATGGTGAAGTGTGAATGAAAGGAATGACTGGGGATAGAATGAATAATGGAGGAATGGCATGTATACTGTATGGGTGTGTGTGTTTGAAGGTGAGTGGAGTTGCTGGGAGAAAGATGGTGACAGCAGGGTGGTTTGTTGCTCTGCACCTTGAAACTTCATATAAATGCAGTATACTTGTTTTGAGAAGCTGTGCTTTGATACGGAGAAGATACTCCACTCGTCATCCACACTTCCTTTTTTATTTTATTTTTTATTTTGTTTATCATGCAAAAATAACAGCACATTACAATGTACGAGGAGCCCTTCGCCTACAACCCTTCACGGGCCGGCAGTGGTCTGCCTCGCCACAATCATGACACTTACATGTAGCAAGCAGAAGGACCTATAGATCAAGGTTTAGGTCTCGGTAGCAATACGGATCAAGCAGGGCTACCCCCGCCCGCTAATCCTGTCTGCGTTGCGGTGTGCACTGCGTGTATATAAACAAAACTGTACATTTTTATCATTTTCTCCCAACCAAAACCCCATCCCATGAACCCCCCCACCCCACAACTGGTCCCATGTGTGTGCTTCTCGTGTTTGGTAGTGTGCGTCCCGGTGACGTGTTATGGCTCGTGCCACTCTCAACCTCCCAGCAACCCAGAGGGAGCCTCCTAATGTCTCACACAGGCAGGGGTGTGATGGCCTCTCCCACCCAGTGACATACTATAGTGTAGTGTACAGCCCTATCCGGGCTCCATGTGCGGGTCACTGTCTTGGTCTTCCCCCTCCCCCTCCATGGATGCATCCCCGTCTATTCTGGAGGTTAGGTAAGTCTGGTATAGCCCCCAGAAGTTTTTGGGGCGGCTTCGGGGCGGGAGGAGCTCGCTGTATGCGTCTGCTTGAGTGTTGCAGTATTTCATGTCGCTAGACCACCTCTTCAGTGTAGGAAGGGGACCCCTCATCCAGCACAGTGCCACTACTCTTTTCGCAAGGAGCATGCCCATGCTCACCAGCTTCCTCACCGTGACAGGTATCTCCTTTGTGTATCCCATCAGCGCGAGGGCCGGGGTAAGTGTCAAGTCCAGCTCCACTATATTGCTAATTTCTGCAAATACGCAGGCCCAGAACTTCTGAACTCCTGGGCACCACCAGGCTAAATGCAGGAAGTCCGCCACTGGAGCATGACATCTCTCACAGCGTGGCGTGTCCCGTAGGCCGTACCTGTGCAATCGTTCCGGCGTGTGATACACCCGCTGCAAGAATTTAAAGTGGATCAAACGGTGCCGCCCGTTCAGGGAAATGCGCCTGGAGGCCGCGCAGCAGTACCCCCACATGTCGTCGTGAATTGGAGTCCCTAGATCAGTCTGCC
Organism: Lissotriton vulgaris; assembly: GCF_964263255.1. Classification (NCBI taxonomy): domain Eukaryota; kingdom Metazoa; phylum Chordata; class Amphibia; order Caudata; family Salamandridae; genus Lissotriton; species Lissotriton vulgaris. The sequence goes on along the minus strand of NC_141691.1, from coordinate 119,119,001 downwards.
AGGCTAATCGCGCCCTAGTGTAGTGTAGTGCCGTGTGCTCATGACCTATCCTATAAAGCCTAGAAATCAGTTTCTTCGGGTTCTCAGTATCTATGATGTATACTAGTTCCGGGACTTCAGGGGGTTCTTCCAGGTCGGGGCCCAATAGATCCAGCAGCGCACTTCTCACCCTATGATACTGGAAGCGTTGAAGCACTGAGGCACGCTCCCCCCGTGCGCGAGCTGTTCCCACGTCTTCACCTTCCCTTGCACAAAGAGGTCACCCATGGTGCGTGCGCCTAATTCGTTGAGGGCCTTGTACACACCAGGTTCCGCCAATGTTGGGAGCCATAGCACCCATTGTATCGGCATGTTGGATGCGTACATCAGTACTTTGTCTTGGCGCTGCAATATAGAATGCCAGGCATGGTTAGTGGACAGGAGGGAGTCCAGCACTCCCACTCTGCGGTCCTTGGGTCCGCATATGGTCGCTGGAAGTGGGGTGGGATCCGCGAACAGCCGCTCCAGGATCACATGCGGGATGTCCCGGTCACCATGAATCCAGGTGTGGAGATGGGAGGCCTGCGCAATCCTGTAGTAGCGCTCCAGGTCTGGAGCAGCCAGACCTCCCTGCTCGTACGGCAATTGTAGCACCTTCCATTGCACTCTAGGTTGCTTTCCAGCCCACGCCAGTCTCACCAGTAATTTGTTCATGGTCGCAAAGAAAGCCTTCGAAAGGACCATCGGGAGGTTATTGAAGAGAAACAGAAATCTCGGGAGAATTACCATTTTCATCATAGCTATTCTGCCCATCAGCGACAGCGGAAGCTTAATCCAAAGCTCCACGTCGTCTACAAGTTTACTGTAGGCAACCCCGTAGTTCTCCCTTAACATCATATCAGGATCTGTGTGGAGCATGATGCCCAAATACCTCACCGGTTCCGTGGACCATTGGAGCGGGTAATCCATCTCGAAAGGCTCGGTGATAGGGGTCAGCGGGAAGGCCACTGATTTTGGCCAGTTGACCTTTAGTCCCGAGAGTGCGCCAAACCTCACCACTTCCCTCAAGACCGAAGACAAGTTATTGGCCGGGTCTCTGATGTACAACAGAGTGTCATCCGCGTACGTGGATATGCCAATCTTGTAAGTAGGGTAGCTGATGGCTTCATAGGAGTGGTATTCCCGCATCGCGCACGCCAGTGGCTCCGCCACCAGTGCATATAGTAGCGGGGAGAGGGGGCACCCCTGTCTCGTGCCTCTGCTAATGGCGATCGGCTCCGAGACTGCGTCCCCTAGCCTGATCCTCGCCGTGGGCATATGGTAAAGCGCGCCCAGGAGTTGGAGGAATAGCTCCCCCAGTCCCAGCCTCTTCAGCACCTTACGCATGAAGGGCCACTCCACAGAGTCAAAGGCCTTCTCCATATCGAGGAACACCGCCATGGCTTTAGTATCATGCCTAGTGTGCTGCATGGCCCCCATGACAGTGCGGATGTTGTAAGTGAGGTTCCTTGCTGGGATAAACCCTGCCTGCTCCGGGGCTACCAACTCCGGGGCTACCAGTGCCAGTCTGGTCGCCAGGACCTTAGCATAAAGCTTAGCGTCCACATTCAGAAGGGGAAGGGGGCGGTATGAACCTGGAAGATCAGGAGGCTTGCCCGGCTTCAATATTGTGACGATGAGCGCCTCTCTCATCGAGGGCGGCATAGCGCCGTACTCGCATATCTCGTCAAAGAGGGTGGAGAGGTAAGGCAACAACTTGTCCTTGTATGCCTTATAGAATGCCACCGTCAGTCCGTCTATCCCGGGCGCACTTTCGGACCTCATGGTGTCTAGCGCGTCCGATATTTCCTCACGGAGTATAGGGGACATCAGGAATTCCCTCTGCCAGTTCTCGAGGAACGGCATCTTAATATAGTCTAAATAGTTGTCAATTTGGTCTTCCACCCCAGTGATCTTGGTAGTATATAGGTCCTCATAGAATCTCCGAAATTCCGCTAGAATGTCATCCTCCGTAGTGACTCTCTCCCCCCCCCCGGAGTTTGCAGTTCCGGGATTGTCTGCCTGCGCCTAGTGCCCTTCATAATCCTAGCTAGCAGTGCTCCAGGCCGTTCTCCTTCTCCATAAGAGCGCGCTGTCGCGTACTTTCCTAGATGTCTAACCTCTCTATCCGCCTCCTCCTGAAACTCTTTCAGTAGGCCCTGCAAGGACCCATCCCCGAGTGGCGTCGGGTCCAGTAGCTGGCGGCGTTCACAGTCCGCGATCTGCCCCTCAAGATACTTAAGCCTGTTCCTAATAGCTTTGAGGACACTGGAGTGTTTTGCCATGACTACCCCCCTGACGTAAACTTTGAATGCCTCCCAGACTGTCCCAAATCTGTCCACTGAGCCTACGTTAGTGGCGAAGTAGGTATCTATGTCCTCCCCCAGGTCAGCCCTAAACGCCTCATCTAGTAGTGAGTATGGCGGGAAGCGCCACGTGAACGGAGGGATCCTCTGCTTGGGAGTGGTCAGTACTAGCACTACTGGGGAGTGGTCCGACAGGGTGCGGGGGAGCACCCTGCAGCCCCTAACCATGGGAAGCAGCGTGTGTGTGGACAGCCAGTAATCTATCCTGGTATGGATGTTATGGTACGCGGAGTAGTGTGTGTATCCCCCCTTGTCGTTGTGCCTATCTCTCCAAACGTCTACCAGCCCTAGTCGCAACATTTCAGCCTGCATCTGCAGAGCGGCCGCCGCCGGGCGCCGGGGGGGGCCCGCCGACCTATCTAGCTCTGCATTAAATGTGAAGTTGAAGTCCCCCCCCCAAAGCATTCTATCAGCGGGACATTCAGCGCAGTGGCCCGCCACTGCCGCATAGAAGTCAGGGGAATCGTAGTTCGGGCCATAGATGTTCATGACTAGTATGTCGTGGCCCTTGCCTACGCACCTGCTCAACACAAACCTTCCTTCCGGGTCCGCTTTCAGTAGTGTGAGAGACAACTTGGATTTCGGGTTGACCCATGTAAGAACCCCCCTTGCGTGTGTGGTGAAGCCCGCGTAAGTGGCGTTTCCCTGAAGCCCCCTATGCATGAGCATCTTGCTGGTGTCGGGCAAGTGAGTTTCCTGCAAAAGCGCCAGGTCTATGTGGTGTCGGAGTAGGTACTGCAGCACCTTGCGGAGTTTTCGGTAATCATTTAGCCCCCTAACGTTCCATGTAACAGCCTTGAGAGTCTCTGTGTCACTCAGTAAGTCATCATGTGATGCATCAACCATAGTCCCTAAAGAAGCACATCAATGTCAAGGCCCTGCCATTCACCACCCCCCTCCGTCCGCAGCATCCGCCTACGCCCTCCGAGGTGCACAACATTTCAGAGCACAGTTTGGACCCCCCCCTCGAACAGTTCTGAACCCATAACCCCCATCTCCCCCCCCACCCACAGTCCACCAACCCCAACCTGGTGTGACCGAGTCCTCCAACTCTCGCGTCCCCCCGCCTCCCACAGTCACCCAACCCCCAACCTGGTGTGACCGAAGTTCCAGTGCCCCTCCCCCCCCCCCCACATTCAAACCCATGCAACAATTCCCCATACCAGCTCGATCCGAGCCGTAACCGCAGTATGCGCTGGGGCAGAGGTAGCCTGTGTAGTCCTTTTGTCGTCCTCTTCCCCACTAGGACTATCAAACAGTGTCCTTCAGCTTGCCCCTTCGCCAGCGCCCCGTTAACAAGATTTAGCAGTGTCTGCTAAGCTCCACAGTTCACCAATGTGTGCGAGTTCTCACCCCTCCACCCCCCCACACCCAGATTCTCCAGTACCCTCCTGTGTCTCGCATTTGGGAGCCAAGTCCCGCCTAGGGCAGTTCCAGTAGTGCAAGCGCAGCCCCCCGGTGGCCCCAGTACATAACACACAAATCTCACCCACAGTTCAACGTGTAACAGTCCAGGGCCTGTGGCAGTGCGCTCCGAGCGGCTATCTCCCATTAGTCCAACGAGGGGAATCAGGGGTGCTGAAGCGATCAGTGAAACTGATTGCACTGCTTACCGCCCTCTGTTCCTCAGTCTTGTTCCTCGAGGTCCCTATTACAGTTCCGTTCCGCCGTGTGTGGACTCGGACTCCCCCGGGCATCTTTCATCCAAACCTTCAAGGATTTTTGCAGTTCTTTGGGATCCGTGAAGAAATGCGAGTGCCCCTGCCTGTTGATGCGTAGTCTTGCTGGGTATAACATGGCGTAGTCCAGGCCCAGGTCTCTGAGTTGCTGTTTGTATGGAACAAATCTCCGTCTCTCCTCCTGGACCTTGGAAGTGAAGTCAGGGTATAGCGATATGTCCATTCCCTCGTACTGTAGTTTGCCCTTTTCACGGGCCGCTCTGAGGGCAGCGTCTCTATCCCTGTAATTTAACAATTTCGCTATAATCGGCCTAGGGTTGGCGCCCGGGGGAGGCCTCGGGCCGAGGGTGCGATGGGCGCGTTCCACTATGAACATTGGCGAGAAGGTGTCGTCCCCTAGCATCGTCTTCAGGAGCTTTTCAATAAACAGTTCCATTTTGCCCGTTTGGGTCGACTCGGCCACGCCCGTGACGCGGATGTTGGAGCGCCGGGAACGCGCCTCCAAGTCCTCCGACTTCTCCTGGATGACCTGAAATAATCTACCAAATTGTTTACGGTCAGAGTCCCACTCGGTTTGCGCCTCCTCCGCCTCAGTGAGTCTGCGTTCTGCCATGTCCAGCCTCTCCGCGTGCTTGTCCACTCTTTCTGTCATCCGGTCCATCCGATAGGCCAGTGCATCAATCTTGCTTCCAATGGCCGACATACCCTCCTGCAGCCCTTTCTCCATAGTGGTAAGCATCTCTTTTACCTCGGCACATAGTGAGGGACTCTGGTCACTAGCCGTATTCGGAGACTGGGCAGCCGGTTGTTCTGGTTCCTTCTGCCTTCGCTGCTCGAACGTCAGCTTCGTTTGCGTCCGGTCTCCCTTGCCCATTGTGAAGTTTTCGGGGAGGCAGTGGCTCTCTCTGACGGGGGCCTCACTGTATGCCGGAGCTCCGTGCGTGCACCCTCGTTGGCAGTGAGTGGCTGCAGTGGTGCTGTAGGCTGGGCTGCGTAGGGAGTGCGGCCTGCTGGGGCCCGGTGTCGCCACTTATGCCCGTGGGTGTCCTCCGGTATGGCCGGTAGGTCGCCCTCCAGTATCCCCAATATGGCCCAGGGCAGTAAAAGAAGTCCGTTCTCGTGGGGGGAGTCCTCTGCCCTCTGGAGGCTGCTCGCTCCCTCAACAAAGCCCAGCTCTCCTCAGCTGTGGGGATGCATGTCAGTCTGGGGCCCGGGCCGAGCCTACCTTCGGGGTGCTCCGCGGTCGCCACGTGGTCCGCAACCGGCCCTGCAGTCGCACCGGTGCCTCCCTCGCTGCTCCCGCCGGCTCTCAGGTGTGTGTCAGCACCTCCGGTGCGTGGTTCCAAAGCGTGGGGCAGTCGGAGGGCCAGCCTCCGCCAGGTTTCGTCAGACCCCCAGCCGTCCGCTCGCCTCTGCCGCACGTCGGGTGACGTCGCTCGGCCTCGCCGGGTAGGAAAGGCCGGGGATTCGGGCCTGGTCCGGCGTCAGTAGGGTAGTCGGGCAAAGTAGGGTTTCCCTAGCCCGATTTCCGCCAAAATTGCAGCCGGAGATCCGTTAGGGATAGGGGGGACGACGTCCGCTGGTTATTCGTGTGTGGCACTGCTATTAGAGGATCTATGCCGGATAGGTGTCGGCGCTGGCTCGGAGCTTCGCTCTTACGCGTCCGCCATTGACGCCGGCTAGCTCCGCCCCCGTCATCCACACTTCCTGACCATCACTGAGCGGGAGCATATGATTTTGGAGAAAGTAGCCTTTGCTCATCTGAGCCTTGCCTCTTATAACCTAGATGTTTTGAACAGTGCAAGAAACACAGAATCAGCGTCTAATGTAAAAGCACACAGTTGAGGTGAAGCTGCTATTTTTTCCCAATTGGATCAATCCCTTATCTGCTCTGTGAATTACTGTGTATGGTTGTCTCGGTCCAAAGAAGAATGAAGTGTAAAATAAGGCACTTATAAACCCTAGTAACACATAAAGAAATCCTACCTTCGAGGCCATCAAATGCCACCCTATTATCCAGTTGTACTTGTTGCCACTGGCCAATGGTCACATAGGATTTGAACCTCATGCAGACACCAATCGGAATCGGTGGACTCGGGTGACCTGTATCTGCCTTCGCAGAAGACCGCATTTCTTGCTGACTTCACTTTGCATATTCAACAGCTGTAGGACCTGTGCAGCTCTGACCTGTAAACTGTCTTTCATCAGGAAAAGGTGCTACTGCAATTCGTCTATCCAATGTTTGAAAGGTGCTGTTGGAATCCTATTTCAGTCCTATAGATTTTTTCAGCCGAGTAGGGATTGCAGAAAATTGATGTCAGGCTTCTCCTTTGACTTTTCTGGACAGCACTAGAAAGATAGGTTTCTCTGAAACATTTTAGGTCTGGTGTTAGAAAAAACCTCTTGATTTTGCTAAACTTACATGCATAATATGCTTAAAGCCCTGGCTTTAAGTCAGCATGCTTCAGCCATTAGTCTGTGCTTGTGTCATTTACATTTTACTTCTACCTGCTACAGCATACAGCAGGCAGCATGTGGCAATGGATCAGCCCACTTCATCCACTGGCTGACCTCACTGTGAGTGACAGCATTCAGCTCTTTCACAAGGAGCATATCTTCACCCAAAGTAGTTCCCTTCAATGCCACGGACAACTGTGGCAATGTGTGCTTTTTAATAATATATTTTTGCACGTAGCAATGCACTTTTCAGGTCTCGGCCTGCATCGCACTGCGTAAGCAGTGGGCGGAGTCCGAGATTTTATGTTTTGGCTACAGTGGGGCTTGAACCCATCCCTCTTCTCCATTCGCTGGCTTCCTAAATGGAGGCCAGCCATTGGAGGAGAGGGGCGTCACTCTGTTCAAGCCCCGTCTTTTTGCGATTCGGGGGCGTGTTTTTTGCAGTTTTTAAGCCGTGACGTCATCCGTCACTCAACTGCTAAAAACACGCCCCCGAATCGCAAAAATGGCGCCGCTTCTGTGACGCCATTTCTGGACGACCGCCGCCGGAGGAAGTCCAGAACCTGCCTGTGGTGAACTCCGGGACTAAACGGCGCACATGGCCACTCATGGATGCATTAGCATGTATACTTCTGCCTCGTGCTCTCAGGTCGGCACTCGGGTCCCAGCGGTGCTGGCCGGCTCCATCATGTTTAAGGAGGTGTTCTCCCTCATTTCGCCACAGTTTTGCCCAGGGCTGGATCTCAGCGCTCTCTTATGGCCCATGTTTCTCTCGGAGATCAGAGTCTGCCCCCCACCCCTCCCCCCTCTTTCCGCGGTACCCACAGCCCTAGTTGTGTGTAATGCAGTCTCTGACATAGCCATTGAATATTAGAACACGCATCTTGAAAAAAAGCTGACTGCATTCTTTACATTTGCAAAGGTATGCTTTTCGTTGTTTGTTACTTAGTTTATTAGGGGTGACTCTGTTTTTAATGCACGTGGGTTTGTACATTCTCAGTGAATAAAACCATGGCGGGTGAAAGACTTGCTCGATGAGTTCAGTGCAGAGTGTGTTCAACAAATGCAGTGCCTGCGTATTTGAGTGCAGTGTTGGCTCAGAGCAACAACTGTTCAGTGAGCACAGTGCCTACTGGGGTGGGGGTGGCAGTACTTGTGCAATGAGCACAGTGCCTGCTCAGCCAGAACAGTATGTACTCACTGAGTTGAACATCTGAGTGCAGTATCGTGGTAACAAAGCACCTGCCCTAAGGGTGCTGTACTGATTGCGGACCGCAGCACTGGCCCACTAAGTACAGCACCCACCGTAGGAGCACAGTACCGTGCCTACTCTCACATCGCACTGCATGCACTGCCTGTGTAGTGCCCACCTACCGGTGCAGCGCCGCCTGTGTTAACGCAGTGCCTGCTCCCGCGCCCGGCAGCACTCGCACTTCAGCGAAATGTGCTATTTCTGCACATTCTACTTTCAATACAAACACGGAAAATCCCAAGATGAAAGCGGCCGAAGAGATCCTGAGAGGGGGGCTGTAACAGGGAGGGGGCTACGAGAGGGATCGAGATGTGTTTACCCATTACAGTTTTGTAAAACAACTCCAGCGTCTTAAATAAAGAAAATTAATGCCAATGTCTGCTGCATGATCAAGCTCATTAAACCCCTCTCCCCCACAAGCGCCGCCACCTGAAACAACATTTACAGAAGAGCCCCTCTGCAGACACACAGTCACGACCCCAGCCCCAAAGCAAACACCCGCCTTCAATGGGGCACAGATGGAAAGACTTCCTCGGGCCTTGGAGAGGGTCTGCAGCGAGCTCCACCTCAGCCACAAGCTTCTCCTCAGTCTCACCCCCAAACTCACCCTACGAGTTCTTCATCCCTACACCCTCCATCCTCCCCTCCCTTCCCTGCCCCAAGACAAGCACCCATCACCCTCAATGGAGCAAAGACAGAAAGACTTCGGCCTGTGAGAGAGTCTGTACCAAACTCTCCCTCGGTCATGAGGTTCTTCTCTGTCTCTCACCCCCCCAGCCCCACACTCTGTGTCACTCAACCTACCAGCTCTTTATACCCATACCTTCCCACCTCACACTCCCTCCCCACCCCAACACTAGCACCCGTCATCAATGGGGCACAGATGGAAAGACTGCTTAGGGCCTGGGAGAGGGTCTGCAGCGAGCTCCTCCTCAGCCACAAACATTTCAGCAGTCTCACCCCAAACTCACCCTACGAGCTCTTCTTCTCCACACCCTCTCCTACAAATGCTTATTATAAGTTGAAAGTGCAAGTGGTGTGTTTTACCTGAGTGAACAGCTACAAACGTGCGTTGTTTATGAATATGTTTGGGTTTATTTGGTCTTATTTTAACCAAAAACGTAAAGTCTACTTTTATAAAGTACAATAAAGAGGGCGTTTGTGTCTACTGGGGCCGGGGAGACACACAGATGTCTCTGAGCGACTCCTGGTGACACAGACAGCTCATTGCCTACTGTGTTTCAGTGCCTGCTGGGAGACACACACTCCTCTGAGTTGACTGTGTATCTGCACCTACTGAGGGACACACATAGCTCTGAGCAAGACTGTATTTTTGTGCCTGCTGGAGACACACTGCTCTGGACAGGATGGGCCCCGGCCTGGTATCTTGTGTGGGGCACACAGAGCACTGGGTAGTCTGTGACACACATTGCCTTGAGCAGATTGTGTTTTAGTTCCTTCTGGGGGACACACACTCCTCAGAGTAGAGTGTGTATTGGCCTGGAAAGAATGACGTCTTAAGTCAGCTTTCCTAGCCTTGGCCTTTGAATATCTCTAGGAAAATGAAAGGATTCATCCTTTTCTTTAACCCTACATTGTTTGCGCCGCGCGCGCTGGAGTGTTTAAGATATAGCAGCCACAGTACAGCGCCTCCGGCGCTCATTCTGGGCGCTCTATGGGTCACTTTGTCCTCATTTCACACCCCCGGGTCTCCCACAGCCCAGTCTCCAGAGAAGTTGCCAAAAGGGACAGATGTGTGTCAACAGTGCTCGCAATAGGAAGTCACTCTAACTCCATCAACTGTAATCAACCTTAAGGAGTGAGTCAAATTTATATCACTCTCTTCAGCTCAGCCAGGGTATTTTTCCTTTTTTAATATAACAACGTTTGTTGTGTAGCGCCTAATCCAACTGGTCTGTGTTTTTAAACGCTGTAAATGCAAAATGTCTCAATTTCCCAATGCCCGATGGATGGACGGCTCAGTCAGCCTCGCCGGAATCCACAGACCACCTCACGTGCCGGGGACACGTGTTCAACTCACTTAGCCATCCGGCCGTTCAGGATGAAAGCATTTCCCCGGAGTGTAGTGGAATGATGGAGATGCAATCTGGGAAGATAACTAACCTGTTGTTTACGTAGCGCTTCATGCTGCCGCTGCACTTCTGGCACAGGAGGCAGGATCACAGTGTCATAGAAGAGGAGGGGAGGGAGACCGAAAGGCAGACACAAAACAACAATCTGCCTCAGCGCCAGACAGGCACACACAGTCATAAAAGAGACAGAAAGCTTGAACATCATAATAATAATAATCCACATTTGTAAAGCGCACAATCACCCGTAAGGGTCTCCAGGCGCTGGGGGCCGTCGGGAAGATTAAGCAAGCTATTGCCCAGAGTCACATGGTGCTGGGCTAATCTGCCGCCGGCCCTGGGGATCGAACCGTGATCCCCAGATTCCGGAGTCAGTCACCCTGGCCGCGGCACCACACCTCTCCCAAAACATCAGTTACACTACAACAGTCAGAGGCAGGAAACATCAGGCAGTCATGGGACACGCAGGCTGACAAAACAACAATCTGACTCAGTGAGAGGGTGACAGTGTCACACAGTCAGAGAAAAGACAGGAAGGTGGAAGGGCAGACTCACAGCAACAGTCAGAGGTAGGCAACATCAGACAATCGTGGACACACTGACCACACAAGAACAACGTGACTTCGTGACACAGGCAGGCAGGGTCACAATGTCATAGAAGAGGCAGGAAGAAAGTTACAGGTTCACATCTCCTCAAAATCAGTTCAGCCTTCTATGCTTACAGGGGTCAGTACATTGAGCGCCATTATAGCTACTAAGCTTAACTAACATCAGATATTTAATATGCAGAAAAATGCTCCAAAGTGTTCTGTTAAAAAAGGCACTACAGTTACTGTTTTTATTCCTCTCAGATCACACTTCACCCACAACCTATTAGTAATTCAGTGCTTAATTTGTAAATAAAAAAGTGCCGAGCCCGGGGCATTGCTTACCAGGCCACTGCAGGGGACGCCTTTCCTTTCCGTTGTGCCATATAAGTGTGTTTGTGCACCTGAATCTTGTTTTGTAGGTGGCTCTATGTGTGGGTGGCTCTGTCTGTGTGAGGGTGGCTCATGTGTAGGTGGCTCTATGTGAATGACTGTGTGGGTGGCTCTGTATGTGTGTGTGGGTGGCTTTGTGTGTGTGGCTCTGTGTGGGTGTAAATGCAATAGGTCATGCATTTGCGAGCGATTAAGCTATTGGCAATGTAAATGACAAAGCCATTTATTTATGATTTAAAAAAAAAAGTCCTGAACAATGCCAATAGCGCTACCTTTAATAATGCCAAGACCATTGCATTGTAAATGCTTGTTTTTTTTGGCCAGGGCTAGGCAGCTCCTTTAACAATAACGTTTTACAAAAACCATGACAAAACAAAGCAAGCATTGACAAATCCTATGGTTGGCAGCAAATGCCAGACCTGTTGACTTTACCAATGCCTGTTATACATCATGGAACTGATACAGACAAGACTACCACCATCATAGACAGGCAGACAGTGTCAGTTTTTTTCATGGTCCTTCATATCAGAGGGCAGCCAAGCACAATCATCATGGAAAGTGCTGGTGTTCAATGCTAACCAGGACACAGAGTCATTCAGTACCGCATAGTAATGTAATAAAAGCAGGACTCCTGCATCTGTTACTCATTTGAGAGGTTCACTTGTAGATGCCTAAGCCAAATACATAAAATCAATTTCAATAATAGGCTAAATATATGACAGTGATGAAAACCCTAATATCGCTACAGACCTCATATAGTTGAAGCTTTGTGGGAGTGACTCCCTTTCAGTTGGTGCTCATTTATCGCTGCCTGCTAGTAACAACATTACAATGTTAGCGTCCGCCAAGTTTCATACTCCAATATCCACTCGACTTTTCAATATTTATACTTTTAATGAATGAGTTTAATTAAATCCATTTCAGATCATACCTTTTATAGCCTACCACATAATTTTTATTTATTTATTTATAGTCTTATAGCGCGCGTGAATCAGCCCCGAAGGGGTAGCTCCGCGTACTGGCTCACAGTACAGATGTTTTAGACCCGTAAGCCTCAGGATGGTCTTCCCTCAAACCTTTGCCTTCACTCCTCTTGTTTTGCTGAATTTGTTTTTGTTCGACTAGGGACTCTCCACACTTTACTATTTCCAACCAGTCCTAAAGTGTGTGTTCTCTCTCCTTTAAACATGGTGAGATTTGCTTACACCCAACTGGCACATCTCATTTTCGTGTAAGTCCCTGGTAAAGTGGTACTACAGGTACCCTGGACCTGTAAATAAATGCTACTAGTGGACTGCAACACCTATTGTGCCATCCACTACAGAGACAATGTACAACATGGCATCGGGCCTACCAATACAGCCTCACTGTTACTGTTTAAACACCACAAATGGACTTGTCATAATAAACCCTTTTGAAAGCTCAAAACCTCCCTTTTAAATATTGATAAATATCACCCCTTTGTAGGGCTTGTAGTCCAGAAGGCAGGGTGTATGGTATTTTAAAAGCAGGCCATATAGAAATGTAATGTGAACACATCCTTATAGTATGTGGCACCCAAGCGTTTTTTTCACTGTGGCAGGCTTTGCTGTCCTATGTAGAAAACCAGCGCACAGATTACAATCCTAATACTGTATCTCGGGGACGGGACTAGCTAGAAAAATAATTAAACAACTATTTTTAATATTTATGAAAAATCCAATTCAATTGTAAAGTTGGATTTTTAATAAATGTTAAAGAAAGGGAACTTTTAAAAACTTACATTTTCCCTGCCTGACGTTCCTGGAGGCTAATTTGTATTTGCTCTCAAACTTCTCAGAGCCGAGGATTAGCATTTCTACAGGTGTGAAAAGGCTGTGAAATGTTCCCCAGGAGCAAACAATAGACTCTCCTGAATGCAAAGACATGACTCCTCTGAACCCCACAGAATATGCAGAGTTGTGGCTGTGAGTATCTTTTTTGACATTACAGTATGAAATCCTGCTTGAGTGTCAAATCCTGCTTCATGGGTTTGCTGAATTCACATTTAACTCTTTGGGGTGCTCTTGAAAGGCAGAGAATAGGGTCTAGTGTATCTGTCTGGTTGCCGGTAAACATTGTTTTATTCTATCAGTCTTCTGTCTCTGGGTTTATGGTGGGTACAGTGGGAGCCTCAAACTGTATTTAAGTGCTAGATGTGGGAGGATACCATGGTACAATCATCCCCATCCACACACAGAGCCCTCAGAGGCCATTGCTAGTGTGGGAGAAGTATTTCACCACCTTGAAAATGCATAGATTGGATATGGTTAGCCCCAGAATGTACACCCCATTGGTCAGGGTGTGTCAATGATTCATTCCCACCTTTCAGCTTGTGCCAGACACAAATGTGGCATCTCCAGTCACCCACTTCAGAACACTCCTGAACCTGTGGAAGAACAAAAGAGGACTGGCCCAGTGTCTGAGAGGAGCCCTCCTGTACTCAAGACAAAGAAGTAGACTCCAAGGGTCATAAGACTGACCCCCTGTTCAAGCGACAGGGATACAACAAGCTACAAGAGGACTTACTTACAACTACTCATGTGACCAGTGGCAATTAGACCAGGACTGTACCCTACTGATGACATCCTTGAGTATCCAAGTATCTTCCCATGACGTCCTGGGGGGGGAGGCGTTAGAAGTGTACTCCTGTGATGGATTGGGACTTGAAGGACTGAAGTCAGAAGTTAAAATCTTTGACCAGGATGAACCTGATTGGTGTATTTGACCCACACTACAATTCAAATTAGGTGCAGGACTCACTCTACTAATACCATTGACTATCACTGGCACTTTCTGCTTCTTGGTAATATTCCTACTTGAAACTTTCAAAATGCATATCTTTGGTTCCCCATGTTGCCATTTTGGTGTGATTTTGTTTATTCAATGTTACTCTATTTTTGTAGTTTGTTTGGGATTTGTATTTGTTTTATTACTGTTTTTGTACTGCAAAAATACGTTACAATTTGCCTTAAGTTAAACCCCTCTCCAGCAAAATTAATACATCAGCTGGATTCTCAGGTATCCCCATCCAGAGCCCCATCTCCAAACCCTTAGATGTTACTATAGGTCCCTTCACCCCCTCTGTCCCATTTGTCTTACTAAAAATGATGCTGAGAACTTATTAGGATTGTACAAACTGGAAAGGCTGAATGCTAACATTTATTGTTCTCCCGATGGTGTCTTTATATCAATAGCTTCTGATAATTTTAACAAATGTTTTACAATGAAAGATTTTACTCACCTACCAAATGATTTACAGGCAATTGATAAAACGGTCTGGACATCAGGAGAAAATGATGTTGGTAAAATTGACATAGATCCCATAGTAATCACTGTTAAACAAGGTGTTCCCTTACCCCGCTTTTCTCAATACAAAATATCCCGGGAGGGAGAGGAAGGTCTCTAGGAGGTTATCTCTGATTTAATGCATAAGGGAATAATAAAAGAAATTGAAGGCAGCCCATGTAATAGTCCTATACTTTCTGTTCTAAAAAAACCACAGAGGGAATCCCTAAAAATATAGATTAGTGATTGATCTTTGAGCTATTAAAAAAATTGTAGTACCCCAATATCCTGTTGTTCCTGACATTAACTCTATTTTTACCATGATTTCTTCAGCCAAATATTTTACTGTGCTTGATTTAAAAAAAGCTTTTTTTAGTGTGCCCATTGCTAAAGGAAGTCAATACCTTTTTTCAATTTCATTCCTAGGGCGTTCCCTCCAATTTAACGGTATACAGAAAGCCCTGGTATATTTAGTCAAGATTTGAAAAAACAATAAGATATTTTTACCTGGTCCCACTGACAGTACCCTGTGAGAAATTCACACTTTTCAGAGGAAAGCAAGATGGCGATGGCGTAGAGCTCCGCGGCGGATCTTCTTCCCCCGAGTCCCACACGGAGTGTACCTGGGGGGACCTGTAAAGTCTTTGATGGCTCGACATACCTGTTTGAGTGCAGATGAAGCCTGAAGATTTCAGGGGGTGAGGGGGCCAATTTGGACGCTGTGCTGCACTGGTGTCCTTCCTGGTGTTCAGGGCTCCGGAGACGCCCTCACTCGATACACGCCACTCACTGGTTTGGGAGTCGCGGATCTGCACAGCAGTGGCAGGGAGACACAGCGGTTCTCAGGAGGCGGGAGGAGCACAATGCAAGATGGTCACTAGGGCTTCACCGTCAAAGGAACGGATCGAATGTTTGTGCTGTTCTCTACGTTTGTGGCCCGGATTGGTTTCTGCTGCCAGGGGAGGAGTTGTTCAAAGAACACGACGTGTGCTTAGCAGCTGGTTATTCACTGTCAGGAAAATGCCACCTAAATTTACAAGACTGCAGAAATAGCAGAATGTTTTCTCCTGTAAAACAGCAAATCAATACAAATTTCTGTGTTTCAATTCTAAACTAATTTCACTAATACCTAAACAGTATTACCTGTCCTAGCAGTGTGTCTAACTGTTCTCTTGAGGTCTTGCTACAAGGTGACTGTCTTCAAATGATCTTCTGTGTAGCAGCTCTATAATAATACAGATGCAAGAGATTATTTATAATTCCCTAATCTAAACATTCATTTAATTAGCATTTGACTCCTTCTTTACCTTAATGAACCTTGTATTTTGTTGATAGTGTCTCTTTCTTCCTTGCAGGTGATATGATGTACTTTTCTGAAGAATTCCAATAAAAAGGCGAGGCGCAGGATGGAAATCACCCCTCTAAAGGTGGTAAGTATCATATATATATATATATATACATATATATATGTGTATATATATATATATATATATATATATATATATATATATATATATATATATATATATATATATATATATATATATATATATATATATATATATGAAAGAGTTGCCCCTAAGTGGGAATGCACTTACAGGTAGGTATTAATGCCAACGCAAGGGCGCGAGCCGCGAATAAAACTAAACCACCAGTCCCAGAAAGCTTTGCTTCAGGTGTTACACCTGTGTATAATTACTGTGGGTATTTACTGGTGCTTGCAGCCTGCCGTCATGCCACATGGTCTGCCACTGAAGAGGGCGCTGGCCTGAAACACGTCTGGCAGGAAAAGGACTTTGTTCGCGGCTCGCGCCCTTGCGTTGGCATTAATTCCTACCTGTAAGTGCATTCCCACCTAGGGGCAACTCTTTCTTCCATTTGCTAGCGGCCAGCCCGATCGCGGGTTTGCACTACCGCGGACAAACTGCGGGTCCACAGGTACCTCATTTGGGCAGCTTACTGTGGTACGGGAGGTGCCTTTTACTTGCGGGGTGCTTGCGGGGGCATTGGTAATCCTTTTAATACTTTTTGCATGTGAATGGCGGCAGCGACCCACTTGGGTTCTACTAAACCACCAGTCCCAGAAAGCTTTGCTTCAGGTGTTACACCTGTGTATAATTACTGTGGGTATTTACTGGTGCTTGCAGCCTGCCGTCATGTCACATTGTCTGCCACTGAATAGGGCGTTGTCCGGAAATGCGTCTGGCAGGAAAAGGACTTTGTTCGCGGCTCGCGCCCTTGCGTTGGCAATAATTCCTACCTGAAAGTGCATTCCCACCTAGGCGCAACTCTTTCTTCCATATATATATATATATATATATATATATATATATAATATACTATCTATATTATACACTTACTGGTAGGTTCTCAACATGGATGACTTGCCTTGTGTCTAACTTCCTTGGAACACCTTGTGGCTATTTCACTGGAATACTGGGAACTCAATATTACTTTCATATCGCAAATTCCTACAGGCTTATGTCAGTCTTTAAAGTCTCAGTGTCTATCATTTATCTGTGCCTGTAATATTCGTAACTCTTCCTTTCCTTTAATTGCTTGCAGGAACAAACGGAAAGTGAAGGAAACTTAACTCAGTAATGCCAAATAACTCTGGCCTCAGTCTGCGAAACCAGAGGGGGGTAAAAATGTCCCTGACAGTCGCTACTTGACTCCGTCAGATTACCCACTGACTAAGAACTTACAAACATTGCATTACGATAGTAAATGATTCACCGCAGGCTCGTTGAATGCAACTGCTCTTCTGTGAATTTAGAGAAATACTCATGGATCTCCAAAGTGACAGGAAAGGAAGCATCGACGAAAGAATGCGACCGCTTCACTAGAAAATTCAGTTGAAGTGCGCAGCTTCAACTTAGAAAGAATGCGAGCACAGCTGTGATTGTTGCCGGTCAAAAACACTAGACCGCCAACCTAGTTATAACCTTGGCGGCCATCTTGGAAAACCCGCCTCAAGTGTTTTAATAGGTTCTTGTGTAAAAGCGAAGTCCATTGCTTGGAGAGAGTTTTAGACGGTTTAAAATAACGATCCTGATGGATCTTATAAACCACTAAGAGCGTCTAAGGGTTAACTAAAGAGTTTGTCCATTCCTGACAGTTCCCCCCACCAAAACTCCTCCCTGCTCCTTCCTTGGCTTGTTTTGATGTCTCCTGTGAAATTCTTTGATCAGTCTTGGAGCGTGCAAATTGATCTTTGGTTCGCAAGTTCTTTATTCTAGGCCAAAATCTTTCCAGTCCACCAAATAGAACAATTTACCTTTCCTAATTCTAGAATCAATGATTCGCTTGACTTCATATTCTTCCTCAGACTGAATCTGAACTGACATTGGGAACCCTTCCTTCTCAGATTTGGTGGACTCTTTCGTAATAGGGAAACATGAAACACTAAGTGGAACCTAAACTTCTGAGGCAGTTGGATCTTTACACTAACTGGGTTGATCATCTTTTCCACTAAAAATGGAGCAATGAATATGGGCTGAAACTTCCTATTCCCCTTTAAACGTAGATTTCGTGTAGAAATCCAAACCTCCTCTCCAGACTCATATATCGGACTTGAACGCCTCTTCTTGTCTGCTTGTTTCTTATAAGAAGCCTTAGCCTTAATTAGATTGTCTGTTGTCTGCTTATAAACATTAGTAAGATTCTGAACCACTACCTCTACTGTTGGAACATCACTCTCCTGTATTCCTACAAACGTATTTGGGTGCCTACCTGAGTTTAAATAAAATGGAGTGTAACCGGTAGGCGAGTGTTCAGAATTAACATAAGCAAACTCTGCTGCCCAAATTAAATCTGGCCACTCCCCCTCATGATCCATCAGAAACAAACACAAGTACTGCTCCAGTTCCTGATTAACTCTTTCCGTTTGACCATCCGTCTCAGGATGAAAACTGGAGGGCAAACAAGAGTCTATGTCCAATCTCTTTAAGAAGGATCTCCAAAAATGCGAAACAAATTGAGGACCCCTATTGGAAATGACCACCTTTGGGATACCATGCATCTTAACTACATGCTGAGTAAACAAGGAAGCCAATTGAGTTGCATTAGGAATGGATTTTAATGGAATGAAGTGACTCATCTTGGTGAAATGATCCACCACCACCCAAATGACTGAAAAACCCTGACTAGAGGGCAATTCAACAATAAAATCCAAGGAAACTGTATGCCAAGGATAAGGAGCTGGGGGCAAAGGAAGTAGTAACCCTTGTGGTGCCCTTCAAACTGATTTCCCCTTAAAACACTGCTCACAAGAGGCTAAATATTGTCCCACCTGAGCTTCCATGGACGGCCACCAAAAGTCATGTTGCACTAACTCCAAAGTTTTCCTCACTCCCTTGTGTCCAGCCAACAAGTCATCATGAGAATGTTGAATAATCATTGTTTGAAGTTCTTCATTAGGAATGAACAGTGTTCCTTGAACATATGGCCGGCCATTCTTCACTTCCCGGTTTAAATCTTATTTGACTCATTCTTCAAGATTGAAAGAAACTAACTCCTGATCCAAGCGCCTTTCCAATTCAGGAAATAGAAGCACTCCAATGATCTTTTCTTGAAGAATTATTAGCTCTTTCTTCATCTGTGGAGAGTGTTGACCATTATCCAAACGTGATAAAGCATCCGCCTTACCATTGATGGAACCTGGTTTATAAGTCAGAACAAAATTATAATCAGCAAAAAATAATAATCAATGCAACTACCTGGGGGCCAAGGTTCCAGCTGATTTTAAAAATTGGAGATTCCGACGGTCAGTGAACACAGTAACCTCATGCGGAGTACCCAACAGAAAATGCTTCCACTCCTGAAAAGCACACTGGACTGCCAACAACTCCTTATCTGCAATGGAGTAATTCAACTTATTTGGAGTTAACTTCCGAGACCGATAAGCAACATGTTGAAGCTGACTGGTAGTTTTAATCCCTCTGAGATAAAATCCCCCAATCGCCAAATTGGAAGCATCGGCTTCAACAAAGAATGGCTCATCTGGATTGGGATGCATCAGCACGGGAGCTGAGGTAAAGACTTTCTTTAATTCACAAAAGGCTCTCTCTAAATCCACTGACCAATCAAATATGACACCTTTCTTTAACAGCCGAGTTAGAGGAGAGACCTTCTCAGAAACATTTTCAATGAAACGGCGATAAAAATTTGCAAATCCACTAAAGCTTTGCACTTGTTTTACATTTTGAGGTGAAGGCCACTCCTTAATTGTCTTGACCTTTGAATCATCCATTGAGACTCCATCTAGAGAGAGCACAAACCCAGAAATTCCACTTGACTGGAATTGAACACACACTTCTCCAATTACACAAATAGCTGCTGATCCAAGAGCTTCTTCAAAATGGTTTGCACATGTTGGACATGTTCCTACACATTCTCAGAGAAAATAAGAATGTCATCTATGCAGACGAGTGCAAATCGGTCGAAAATCTCTCTCAAGATGTCATTGACAAAATGCTGAAAAGCAGCAGGAGAATTACATAAGCCAAAAGGCATTACTTGGTACTCGAAAAGACCCAACCTGGTCCGAAACGCGGTCTTCCATCCGTCTCGTTTAGCCATTCGAACTAAATGATAAGCTCCCTTCAGATCCAGTTTTGTGTACACACGCGCCCCCTTGACCTGATCCAACAACTCAGAAATTAAGGGCATCGGGTATCTATTCTTCTTTGTGACAGAATTCAGGGCTCAATAGTCTTTACAAGTTCGTAAACTTCCGCCCTTCTTTGTAATAAAAAAAAGAGGGGAAGATACAGGTGACTGGGAAGGACTGATGAAGCCATTAGCCAGGAATTGCTTGAGATAATCTTTAAGATGTTGATTCTCCTTCTCTGTGAGAGCATAAATACGACTGCAGGGCAAAGATGCTCCGGGTTCCAATTCTATTTTACAATCGTAATCTCGATGAGGAGGCAGCTTGTTAGCCTCTTCTCCGTCAAAAACTGCTGCCAAATCCAAATACTTCATTGAAATCTCTTGAGCTGCCATTATGCAAATCGATTTGGCTTGATTAGCCAAATGCTGAGAGGATTTTACTGGTAGGATTTCAGACTTCCAATTCATCAACTTTTATTCGATTATCAGTTTGTATAATCATAAAAAGTACATACAAAAAAAGGTTATCAACACACGAATAGGTTTAAAAATAAGTCAGGATATAAAAGAATTTTAGTAAAAGATAAAATTTGCAGTTCTGAATGGTTCTAGTTAGCTTGGAACATTACGACGTATTGTTAAGACTGCTTTAAAAAAAGTCACTATAAGTTTAGCTTCATGTGGCGTGTTCAGACTTTCAATTATGACAATGACTCTTGCAATAATTCGAATTCATTTCAATGGTTCTTTTGGACCAATCTATCCTGGGATTATGTTCAGTGAGCCAGGGAAACCCCAAAATAAACTAAGAGTGTCTGAGGATTAACTAAAGAGTTTGTTTGTCCATTCCTGACACTAGCTTCTATAGAGATCATGTCAAAGGCTATCTCGGATGGGCCGGACAAATTCTTTTCTCTAACAGAAGACTCTCACTCGGGGACCTCGGACTCCAATCCTGAATATAGCGACTCTGACCACATTGATACTACTTCGGGGTCTAGCACACTGGAAGCCCCCGAAAACGGCTCGAAGGCAACATAAGAAATCTCGGAGGACCTCAAAAGGCTCTATGGGGCTAAAAGAGACATGGAGGAAGAAAAATAGTGGGGCTTCTGGCCTGAAGTGGGACTACTCAGATACCGGAATTATTGCTCCTCTAGAATCAGCTTCAGTTTTTGTGGATCCCTCCTTGTCGGAATAACTCGGCGATTCTGCCCCAAATAAAAAATCACTGGCGAGTCTTATCCTGTAGACTATTGAGGAACATCACGCAGAAACTAGAGCCGATGAGAAAAAGACAAGACAGGGCACAAAAAAATTGGAAGGAGCTATTCCGGAAAGTAGGTCGCACCTGTGGGGAAATCTGTGAAAGGTTGGATGCTATGAAAGTTAGAACTGTGACAGTGAAGAAGGATCTGGAAGCGGTGAGGGAGCAAACAAAGACTCATGAAGCCCAACTATCGGATGTAATGTGGAAACTGGAGGACATAGAAAATCGCCAACGAAGAAATAATCTTAGAGTTCTGGGAATTAAGGAAGGCATAGAGGGAGATGACATTCGGGGCTTTATAATTGGTCTTTTTTAAGGAGTCCTTCCCCGAGCTCAATGGGTGGGATTGGGAGCGAAAAATTCAGAGGTTTCACAGATTCCCCTTTGTCCGTCAGAAGGTGTCAAACAGGGATACAAACCAGCCAAGGGAAATCCTGTTTTTTTCTGCAATTTTGCACTTAGGCAGTCCATCTTTGAAAAAGCTCGCCCTGAGGCTAGAAGGCAGTTTAAGGATGTTTCTTTTTTCTGCCATATAACCGTGGTGCCGAGGTGGCGCTCGCGGCAACTAATTAAACCGTTTCAGGATGCAGGGGTTGAGGCGTACTTACTGGCTCCAGCAAGGCTTAAAACAATTCTTAAAGGGGCTGTTAATTTCTTTACTTCTGAAATTCAGTGTAGGGAGGACCTTGACCAAATTCATGGGGCGAAAAGAAAAGAATAAGAAAATTATGAATAGGGCTGGCTGCATGTTATGTTCCTCCTGGTTTCCTCCTTTTTTTGGGGCTATGTTTTGTTTCCGTGTGGGTGGGGGAGGTGGCCCTGTGGTGCTATGTCTATGTGCGTTCTCTATCACTCAGACCTGGGAGGTCTGTTAGCTTTCATGGGGTGGGGGTGGAGGAGGGGGCCTTAGGGGTGTGGAGAAGGTGGGAGGACTGGCTTTTTCGGTGTTAGAGTTGAGAGCAAACTACAGTTGAAGAATGCCATGTTTTCTATTTTGATTTTATGTATGTGTCTGATGGGTAAAAATGTTGAATCTGGCAGAAAAAGTACCCAGTGCTTCCTTAGAAATCTGATATGCATTTTATGTTGTTATGCCCAAAGTCTTATGTTTAATCTGGTTGAGAGGTTGTAAAGAGAGTGACTTAATGAACAATGGCTAATATTCACATCGCTACTATAAATATCTGTGGCCTCAACAATGTGACTAAAAGAAGAAGGATACAAGAAGATCTTAAAGTCCTATGAGTGTATCTGTTGTGTTTACAAGAGACACATATAGCTTGTAAAGACTTTAAAGTGTCAGGACTCCACTCTGCAGGATTCGCTTGCAGTAACAATGCTCCACCTCCGGACCTCCCGAACACCCCGAATGTAATATCACAGAGTGTTCAAGTGATACGGCGAGGGAAAAAACCCCAAAGGTGAAAAACCCGGGAAGGGAAAGGAAGGGGGCTGCAGGGAAAGGGAAGCTGAAAAACAGAATACACAGCAGATTAATACAGCATGTGAATCCTATTCTCTTTATATTCTCACTAAGGGAAAATGAGATCACCTGTGCCCTTTTTGTTTTCTCTTCTTCCCTGCAGTGGTCTCTCACAAGACACCTTCTATTCCTAAAGAGTATAATAACATACATTACAAAACACATTCAACAGAAAGGATGTATATTCGTATGCATTACGAATACTAAATACATACCCCCTAACTTTTGAGATAATGGCAGTAATCAATAAACACCTTGGGTCCTCGTGAAACTTATGTAGCAGTCTGACTTCCAGGACCAATGAAAGAAACAAGCAAACTATTCGAATGCCTCTAAGAAAGGTTCTTTACTTTCCCTAACTGATAACAGATTACCTCATCTGTAGTAGTTAGTGTAAAGAGTCATATACCAGTGGATCACTTTATGCAACCCAAACACGGTAGGGCGTGGAACCTTCCCACCGCCCTCCGCTTTGGTATTTGTATTCCAAAGTTAAAGATTATCTGCCCCTTCTTCATGACGGTAATGCAGAGATTATTCCCCCTGCACTCCGCCACTGAATCCACAACCGAACGTTGTCAAAACACGTAAACAAAGGAAACACAGAGTCACTCGTACCCCGAATGAGCTCCGTTAATAATGCTGATCCAAAGCACACGAAGGAAAAAAGAAAGTAAACCAGGAACTGCGGACGTTACCAGAGCTACCCGCTCTGAGCAAACAACGGTGCAGTGAACAGTACCAGAATCAAACGCCTTCCTCAGGACGCGAATCTTCATGCAGCAAGGCAAGACACAGGAACAGTTCAAAAGGCGAGAGCAGCCGCTCCCGCTCCTACATTCAGAATCAGGTACGCCTTCCCTACGGTCAAGCCGAGCTATATCCGGGGGTCCTGTGGGATCATGGGAGTTGTAGTCATACCCCCTAGGCTCATGGGAAACGTAGTCCAATAGTCTAATGTGGAGAAGTGTGGCTCACTGGTTAGAGCGGCAGACCCTGATGCAGAAGTCTGGCCCGGGACCAGGGTTCTAGTCCCGACGCGGCAGGGTCTTGGGCTCAATGTCTGCGGACTTGATAATTCTCGCCTCGGGCCTACTCTAATCATGGGGTCCCACGCTGCAACTCTGGGCTATAGCTTGCTTAATCTCCACAACGGCCCCAACAACACTGGGATGCCTAGCTTCACCTTGGGGGTACCCAGGAGGGGCATCTCACAGGGAGAGCCAGGAAGGGTTCCACAGCGTTATACAGCGCCGGGACGCCTCGTTGATGGGGCAGCTGTGCGCTTTACAAGTATACTACATTTACATTTACATTTAATATACAGGTAGGCGCAACAGTAAAACCTGACATAAAGTGCTTGATAAGCTAGGGTTTAAGTTAATTGTGCACACGACTCAGGATGTTAGGTCTAAGGGAGTGGCAGTTTTGTTTAAAAGTAAAAATATTACTTGTGAGAGAAAGAGTGTGGACAAGCGGTTTGCCCTGAAGGTTCAGTTGTCCTGTTTGGTGGAATGTTCCTTTTGGGGTCTCCCCAGTTGGGGTCCACCTCTTTGCGGTACAGATCCGTCTAAACTACCTTCATCAGATGATGGATTATTAAAAGACCTTTTAATAATCCATCATCTGATGAAGGTAGTTCAAAGGACAAAGCCCTCACGATGGGAACCATCACAGAGAAGGACAAGAAGTTTCCTACACAAACCAATCCCAAATGTCCAAGTCTCCATATGTTACCGAAGATACACAAGAATCTTCAAAAACCACCATTCCGTCCTATTGTGTTCACCAAAAAAATCCATCCACGAACCAATGGGTAAATACATTGACATGTACCTTCAACCCATCGTAAAAGGCATGACAACCTACCTACGCGACACCACTGACTTCTTGAACAGACTCCAAACCGTTACTTTGGATTCAGATACCATTAACACTCTATGTACCATAGAACTACCTTCATCAGATGATGGATTATTAAAAGACCTTTTAATAATCCATCATCTGATGAAGGTAGTTCAGATGGATCTGTACCACAAAGAGGTGGACCGCAACTGGGGAGACCCCAAAGGAACATTCCACCAAACAGGACAACTGAACCTTCAGGGCAAACCGCTGCTACCACCACAGGGAGTCCTTTTTTAGAGAAAGGCCCGCCGTAATCGTCGAACCCGGAGGAGCAGAAGCCACAAAAAAATCTACAACAACCATGGCACAAGCGACTCGGATCAAAATAACCTAGTGATTAACATCTCAATAGAGGTGTTAACCCCGGCACAAATGGCAACCCTGCAACGAGGGACATCATTTGTCCCCACATACCATTCAGACGAACTTGAAATTTAAGTCAGCTTTTACAAATTCATGCGCAATCTAAGACTGCGACATTTCTTTACCAACATCGCCCTACCAATTCCCGCCACGGTGGAAAACACATGCAAGAACTTGAAATGTAAAAGCATGTTCATGGCACCTATCAGCCACAAACTCTTAGACTCTTATGAAACTATCACCTCGAATGCGATAAAGGAACTCTTCAAAAAAACGGCACCTAAATGGAACAACTTCAACCTCAAAGAACAAGGGGCTATAAACCAAATTATCAACAATAAACACATTAAATGTTGCAAGGCCGACAAGGAAGGAGCACTGTTTTTTAGGATCTTGAATATTACCAAAAATGTGTCACAGACCACGTTCAAGACACCAACCTTTACATGAAATTGACTCAGGACCCGACGGGTGCTTTCCCCAAGATACTGAAAACTATATTGGACAAAGCCCTCATGATGGGAACCATCCCAGAGAAGGACTAAAAGTTTCTTACACAAACCAATACCAAATGTCCAAGTCTCCATTTGTTACCAAAGATACACAAGAATCTTCAAAAACTACCATTCCGTCCTATTGTGTCCACCAAAAATTCGATCCACGAACCAACGGGTAAATACATTGACATGTACCTTCAACCCATCGTAAAAGGCATGACAACCTACCTACGCGATACCACTGACTTCTTGAACAGACTCCAAACCGTTACTTTGGATTCAGATACCATTAACAATGTATGTACCATAGACGTGTGCGCACTATATACGTCTATACCCCACAACAGAGGCATTGAAGCAATTGAGTCATTTCTATTACACCATCCCATCAAAGAAGACTTGAAAATACTGATATTGGAATTACTGCAATATTCACTTTATCACAGCTATTTCACATGGAATGGAGAGTTTTACATGCAACTAGTTGGCACATCCATGGGGAATTGCGCAGCCCCCAGCTACACAAACCTCTTTATGCATCGTCTAGAGTTAGATCACATCCCAAGATGGCAGGACAAGATTAAAACATTGTGCCAATACATAGATGATATTTTCCTAATTTGGGCAGGTCCACCAGAAGAAATCCTGGATTTTATTTCGTACATCAACAACATTGATGACCACATTAAATGTACCCATCACGTAAGCACTCAGAGTTTACCATTCCTTGACGTCATGGTTATTGTGAAGGATCACAAGATTGTAACAGAGTTACATGTAAAATCCATTGACAGGAACAACGCATTGCATTTTGACAGCTGTCATCCGACACCTCTGAAGAAACACCTACCATACTCTCAACTACTCAGGTTAAAGAGAATTTGTTCAGAAACATACTACAACACAGAAAGCAACATGCTACAGAAATACAGGGAGAGAAAATACCCTGAGACTGTCTTACAAACGGCTAAAAAACTAATACAGTCTAAGAATCGAACGGAGCTGCTTTCCGTTCATAACAACCAACAACAGACTCAAAGATGGGTATTCCTGTCCAAATTTTCTACCAGGAGCACAGCTATCAAAAAGATAATCTTGAAGAATTGGCAGATGATACAACAGGAACCCGACTTTGGCAGAATTTTTAACCATCCACCACTTTTCGCATGTCAACGTTCCAGAAACTTGAAAAACCTATTAGAAACCACACCTAGTCAGCCCACAACAGTATACATGGGCACGAAACCATGCTTAAACTGCAGTCACTGCCATAACGTAATCAAACGCAATTCAGTCAACCACCCATTGTCAGGAAGAATGATTAAATTGTTCATGAATGCCTCATGTGACTCAACAAATCTGATATACCTGCTGAAATCCCTGTGCGGCCTCCCGTACGTAGGCAAAACGGAGAGGAAAATCAGAGTTCGGATAACCGAACACAAAAGTACAATCCGGAACAAAATGTTGAAATCACCACTCGCTGCACATTTCATTTCCCACCATCACAATGTGAGTCAACTGAGATTCCTCGTTTTGGAGATTGTTCCAATCAGACAGGGGACCGACAACAGAAAAAGACTTTTACAGCGCGAAATAATTTGGATCAAGAGACTTGATGCTTGCCAACCAAAAGGCCTGAATGACAGGATGGAATATAGTTGTTTCCTTTGAACATTCCACAAACCACCCACCAATTAACCTTTTTTTACCTTTGATTTTTCCATTTTCCCCAGCTATTGCTTTCTACCCTTTTTTCTTACTGTTGCTTATCTTTTTCTTACTGTTGTTTACCTCTTTTTCTTACTGTTGTTTACCTTTTCTCTCTAGTTTTCACTACATGTCTGATGATTCATAGGACATGCTACAACTGATTTTCACTGTATAACTTCACCCTTGACCGTTTGGACTCTATTCCTTTGTATATATTGTAGACACACACGTGCCTAAATTGATACTCTCTAGTTATGGCGAACAACCGGCACGGGCTTTCCGTTGTTTTTGTTTTTGTTTTTGTTTTTCTCATTACGAACTTTATTAACACCTGAACCCACAACAACACGGTCTACTACATCTAGTCCGTCGTCTCTGGCTTTGACCCAGTGTTTCACCCACAGTCGAACCACTATACACGACCTTTTTTAATGCTCACGGTTACGTTTAACACAGCATGTTTGGAATTGCGAACATGTGCATGACACTCGATATTCTTTCTTCACCCGTTTTCCTGTCTCTCCCGCACCAACATGGCCGACACTGCCGTAGTCCTCTTTCTATGCACTCGATGATTATCCTTTTAGATCACCTCACGGCGAGCAGACACACACGCCGTTGACATCGATACGGATTCACAAGACTTCCATCAGTTCACCGGTAAGAGCAATCACTCGTTGATTTACCGTTTCTTCACCCCCAATATACGCGACCAGCACCGGGATACTTTACCACCAATGCATGTGGTCGATGTCACCCGCCAATGCACTTGCGTTTTTATAATCCACTCCAACCGCACCTGAGTGCACGCTTTAAAGACTGTTACAGACCCAGCACGCTATGTGCTGTTTTTCCCATTTATCATCACTAATCCATTTTTAGGTCTCGCGACCTATTGATGTGCGCAAGCGCATTGAGCGGAGCGAGAATTCAAGTGGCGAAAACATAGTCAAACCAAAGGGCTTTCAGCCCCGCGGTTTTCATGCAGTTCACGTGAACCACGTGATTAAACATGCACGCGCATCAGGCACTTCTCCCACACCTCACTGACATCTGTTCATTTCTCCTCCCCCTCCCCAGCCAGCTTCCCCCAGGCCCCTGCTGCTTCACACCCTCATTGCCGCTCGGCCCCCTCCCATGCCCGCCGTGTCGCATTTCACCTCCCCCCTCCCCTTCTCTGCCTTGCCTTCCCTCCGTCTTGTTTAATACTGAGCACTATTCACTTATTTTTACCCTCGCTTCCGAGCCACCCAATCACTGATGTATGAACCTGTTACACTTATGTTGTTTGAGCTTGAATATCCACTCCTGAACGCTACATACTTTGTTTGTAGATTGTGTACCAGCCCCCTGACGACGGGCACGAGTCCCGAAATGCATTGGGATGCACGTTCCATAATCGGATGAATTGTTTATGATGTGCTATTAAAGAAGTGATGTTACGATTTTATCCCATTCCGATTAAGTTAATCTGGAATAAACACAATTGATTAAACCTTCTGATGAATTTCAATTGAATTTGATTTATTACGCCTTGATATGAACCATAAAGAGACCAAGTCTCCATAGGAGTACCACCAAGGGCACAGTGTTGTTTTGGTTAGACACTTTTTCTTGTTTTGTTCAAATTTGGTTCCCCCCAAGGTCTGGAGGGGTCCACCGAGTGGCACCCAGAAACCGTGAACACTAGTAAAAATCGATTAAACCACTGTTCATACCTAAGGAGTGCCGCACACCGCTCTGTTATTCGTTCTTAAAAGTAAAGATGGGCATACGTTTGTTAATTTTATTACTTTCTGTTTAACAGTCCTGATGAAGTTTCACGTATATGAACGAAACGTGTTGGCTATTCTGTGTATTACAAATAATTCATTATCCAACAAATAAAGGATTTTTTGGCTCGCCATGTCTTTTGGATATTCTCTTAAAGATGAGGATAAACTATCGAGCTTCGATGACAACCTAACAAAAGATAATACCCAAATAATAAATTTGGATAATTTTTGGGAAAGGAAGGAGGGGCGTCCCCGGAATCCTTGAATCCTTCCAGTGAGGCCTTCCCTTCTGTCTTCCCTACCTTGGGGGACTTTTGTAATGTGTAGATTCACCCCAGTCCAATCCTTCATCCCCTACAGGAACCCTGCACCCCAGAGTGGTGCGCCCCTCCCACCCCCTTCTTTGTCCCTGTTTTAAAACGCATCCATGGGGTAGAACCCAGCCCCTCCCTGGGGCACTGTTCAATAGGACCCCTTTTCTCTCTCTACACCCTTCCCAGTCTGTTTAGACACATTGGGTTGGGCACAGCTGCCTGCTGTGTATGAGGCCTGAACACTTGTAGTCGAAATACTATACTAACTCTGATTATGTACTCTTAAATCAACTGTTGTCACATGCAACCAATATCCTTAATATCTGCCCCATGCGTTCCTTGTTTTTGTATATGTTTATAAAATCAATAAAACATGTTTAAAAAAAATAATTATTCATTTTGGTGTTGCCTCTTCATTTTCGTATTGGCTTCTTCAAACATGCCTGGAATTTTAGCTAACACCACTATGCAGCCAGAGCTTACAGGAGTATACTTGTAAGAACAAAAACAAAACTACAAGTCCCAGAATGCAAAGTGATGCTGGTTAAAAAGTCTCAAACAGACAGAGGTGCGATTGGAAGTAAAAGCTGCATTGTTTATTACACTTTATATTCTTTGTATTAGAAAGGAAATGGGACTGACACGTCAATGCAATGGAGTAACCAATTTAAAGATATAAAGTTGAAATGGAGGAGGGCGGGAGGGATGCGCTGGTGCGTGTGCTCTGCGGTCGACAGCCCTGCAGCTCGCTGGTGTGCGGATCCCCGAGCGGGAGGAGCCTGGCTCCCCCCTCCCTCCCCCGGCAGCGCCGAGAGTGTGTGCGCGGTTCATCATCCCCTGGGTGTGGTTTGCACAGACATTTGAGTTCCGTTAGCAGGAAGCCGCGCCGCGAGAAGGGAGAGGCTGAGCAGAGGCGCGCGACCCCGGGCAGGAGGAGAAGCAGCAGACCCCGGCGAGAGCCCCCCAGGCCCGGTGTGTGACCCCCCACAGCCTCCCGGTGCCCGTCGTCCCTGGAGGGGCTGCGAGAGGAGCCGCTGGCAGAAGTTGTGGAAAGTTTGTGAAGAAAGCACCCCAAGATGCCGAAGACGGTGAGTGCCCTCTGCCGCCCCTGGGGGTGCGTGGGGAGGTCGGGGCCCCCTCCCGGGCCGCCTCAGGAAGGGCCCTGGCGCCGCTGTCTGGCTGCGAGCGTGGACAGACGCCAAGTTTCAACTTTGCCTCCAGGGCCGGGCGCACGTGAGCCGCTGTGTTTTGCTGCTGGTGTCTGTCTTTTGGGGTGAACCGCGGGTTTTTGTACATTTACACACAAAGCGCATTTATAGACGTTTGCAGGGGGTCTTAGCAGGTTGCATTCAAGGCTATTTTTGGAGCAGCTAAGTCGCATTTTGGGGACCCCAACCAGGCGCGAGCGCCGCTTGAACGCCTCAGCCCTGGAGGGGCGAGAGGCTGTGGGGAGCGCGGACTGATGATGAGGGCTGCTCGGGGGTCACAGGGGCAGTATCCGTGGGAATCGAGGCTGCCCGGAGTGAGGCTATGGGGCTGTGAGCCCGGCAGGAGCGGAGCCACTAGGCCACGTATGCCACTCTGCACCCAGTGGACCCGCGTATGCTGCCCAGGGATGGGGCAGACGGGCAGGAAAGCTTTGGCTGGGGGGCATCGAGGCTGCCCAGGGAACAGGCAGTGGGGGCTCTGAATCTTCCCTGGGCGAGGCGCTGGCGTCAGAGAGCGACTGTCCTCGACACGCCCCCCCCCAACCCCCCACATGATGCCCAAAGATGTGTCTCGGAAGTCACTTGGGTTGTGCAGGGGTGAGGCTCTGGGGGTTCATATGGGTGTTGCAGGGGTGAGGCTCTGGGGGGGGGGTCACATGGGTTGTGCAGGGATGAGGCTCCGGGGGTTCACATGGGTGTTGCAGGGGTGAGGCTCTGGGGGGGGGGTCACATGGGTTGTGCAGGGATGAGGCTCTGGGGGGGTCACATAGGTGTTGCAGGGGTGAGGCTCTGGGGGGGGTCACTTGGGTTGTGCGGGGGTGAGGCTCTGGGGGGGTCACATGGGTGTTGCAGGGGTGAGGCTCTGGGGGGTCACTTGGGTTGTGCAGGGGTGAGGCTCTGGGGGGGTCACATAGGTGTTGCAGGGGTGAGGCTCTGGGGGGGTCACTTGGGTTGTGCGGGGGTGAGGCTCTGGGGGTCACATGGATTTTGTAGGGGTGAGGCTCTGGGGGTCACATGGGTGTTGCAGGGGTGAGGCTCTGGGGGTCACATGGATTTTGTAGGGGTGAGGCTCTGGGGGTCACATGGGTGTTGTAGGGGTGAGGCTCTGGGGGTCACATGGGTGTTGCAGGGGTGAGGCTCTGGGGGAGTCACATGGGTGTTGCAGGGGTGAGGCTCTGGAGGGGTCACTTGGGTTGTGCAGGGGTGAGGCTCTGGGGGTCACATGGATTTTGTAGGGGTGAGGCTCTGGGGGGGTCACATGGGTGTTGCAGGGGCGAGGCTCTGGAGGGGTCACTTGGGTTGTGCAGGGGTGAGGCTCTGGGGGGGTCACATTGGTGTTGCAGGGGTGAGGCTCTGGGGGGTCACTTGGGTTGTGCAGGGGTGAGGCTCTGGGGGTCACATGGATTTTGTAGGGGTGAGGCTCTGGGGGGGTCACATGGGTGTTGCAGGGGAGAGGCTCTGGGGGGGTCACTTGGGTTGTGCAGGGGTGAGGCTCTGGGGGGTCACATGGGTGTTGCAGGGGTGAGGCTCTGGGGGGGTCACATGGGTGTTGCAGGGGTGAGGCTCTGGAGGGGTCACTTGGGTTGTGCAGGGATGAGGCTCTGGGGGGTCACTTGGGTTGTGCAGGGGTGAGGCTCTGTGGGGGGGGTCACTTGGGTTGTGCAGGGGTAAGGCTCTAGGGGGGTCACATTGGTGTTGCAGGGGTGAGGCTCTGGGGGGGTCACATTGGTGTTGCAGGGGTGAGGCTCTGGGGGTCACTTGGGTGTTGTAGGGGTGAGGCTCTGTGGGGGGGTCACTTGGGTTGTGCAGGGATGAGGCTCTGGGGGGGTCACATTGGTGTTGCAGGGGTGAGGCTCTCGGGGGGGTCACTTGGGTTGTGCAGGGGTGAGGCTCTGGGGGGGGGTCACTTGGGTTGTGCAGGGGTAAGGCTCTGGGGGGGTCACATTGGTGTTGCAGGGGTGAGGCCCTGGGGGGGTCACATGGGTGTTGCAGGGGTGAGGCCCTGGGGGGGTCACATGGGTGTTGCAGGGGGGAGGCTCTGGGGGGGTCACTTGGGTTGGGCATGGGTGAGTCCCGGGGGTCACATGGGTGTTGCAGCGGGGAGGCTGGGGGGTCACTTGGGCTGTGCAGGGGTGAGGCTCGGGGGGCGAGGGGGTCACTCACGTGTGTATTGCTCGGATGAAGCTCTAAGGGTACTGGGGTTGCCCAGAGGTAAGACGTTGGCACACTTGTAACTACCGAGGCCTTGGCCCACTGAGGTTGAATGCCAGGGTTAAGGTTCTGGGCCCTCTAAACCTGGCGAACAGTGAGGCACAGTCTCCACTGGTTGAGTCCCTCCAATCGCCCTCAGGGGGTGAGCCATTGCCTAACAACTTTACAGGGGTGATGCCCCGGGGGCACCGAGGCTGACTGAGTACAACCACAGTTGTGAGGTACTCGATGGGTCCCTTTCTGGGTGTGATCGTTTATGGCTCACACATTATGCTTCCGGCGAGCATGTCTTGTCTCCTTTTCTTGGGTGTGCTCTACCACTTCAACTCCCCGCCGTATTGTCGCAGGGCGCATTGAAATAGTGTAATATCCGGGAGCTCGTGGACAGCTTCCCTTGTAAAGTGCACATTGCTCGTCACGTAAAAAAGCATGTCTTCCTCTTCCGTCCTCTGCACTGTTTTCCAAGCCTATGCTCTCAGTGTAAATTCCAGTGGTGGCGGTGATTGCGTCGCTGTCTCCCAGCTGCCAATTGCCCCCATGGCATGGAGTTAACCTCATGTCTGTCCTGGCTTCGTGGATGACCACAATGTGCGAAATATGATTTTTTGGGTCTATTCTTTCAATAAGAAAATGCCAGATTACAAGTCCCAGAATACAAACAGCTAAAATGCAGGGTTGGGCTAAAGGGGTCACACATGATCTAGTGGGCCACTTGACATCTAAGTGTTTTTTTGCCCCCCTTCCCCCCGAATAACGGATTTTGGGGGTGGACTTTATGGGGCGCTGGTGATTGGTTTTTGGCTTGAATGTTGGATAGCCGTGCTCCAGTGTGTATATTTTGCAACGATGACATTCACGCTTTGTATTTTACAATTTTTAACCGAAAAATGTAATTTCAAATTTAATTTAAACTCCTGTCATGCAGTACCTTTTTCATCCATTGAAATATCCTGGGGTGTCATTCTTTGGGTGAGCTGCAGCAAACATATTTTTTTGTTTTAATGTGTGTGTGCCACACCCTTGCCTGTTTGTAATGAGGTAGGGAAGGGGGCTAGCGTGTAATGTAGGTGACAGCGCGTTCGGTGCCCTTTTAGCAGTGCTTGGGGTTAGCCAGGGCACCTGCTGCATTAAAGCGGCCGTTCCCAGGCACGTAAGAGTGGGCCAGTTGGTGACAGCGCCTTAACGCCGACATGAAGGTGCACTTGGACCAGGCGCAGTTTTCGTCACGCATTGGGCGGTGTTTCGCACCGAAGCTGCCTAACACAGGGCCCTGAGAGCGCCGTTTAGACGCAGGATTTCCTCTCTTGAAATATCTGGGTGAGTCACTTCAGGCGGGAAAGCGGTGAGCGGTGCTGAGGTGTCTGAGTAATTCTGCACTGGGCCTGCCCCCCCCCCCCCCCCCCCCCCCCCTCCATCCTTCGAGGGGCCCCGCCCTCCCCACATCCTCCCCTGCACGGGGCGCGCACAGTGCCCGCGATTGTTGGGGAAACTTTGCCTTTACTGTTTTTGGCAGCCCGGCTTACTGTAATTACCGCCCGAGCGCTGTCCCGGCCTGACTCCCCGGCTTGTCTCGGCTCCCTGGGGCTTCAAGTTGGTACCTGCACCTGGGAGGGGCCTCGGAACTGGAGCATCTTGTACCCAGCTCTGAAGTTCCGACTCCCAACGGCACTGCACGTCAGAGAGAGTAGGGCGGGTTGATCGAGGTGCCTGCTGTGGCATTTTCAAAAGCAGAGGGTCGACACTCTTCATCCGTGTGAGCTCTCACTCGTGGTCCAGGGTGATGGGAGTAGCGTGCCACCTGCCCACCGAAAGCGCTTCAGCAGCTGGTCATGGGTTTGAAACACTATAGGAATGCAGTTGCAAATTAATGCAAAATAACTGTATGCTTCTGCTGCGGGTGTTGTTCTATGCTGAGTTTAGTGGAAGCCAAATCTTAAACTGCAGTGTTCGTTATTTGTAGACCGCTTGTGATAGGGCAACGACCCCAGGCAAGAACTGAGGGGATTTGGACAGCTGGCCCGTGTGCATCCAAGGTTTTCCACGCAAGACGTGTTTTTCCCTTTTTCAAAATCTGAGCCTTGCAGTATTTTTTTTCATAATGAGGTGAATGAGTTGGTGGCCTCTTGATATATATTTTTTGTTTTTGTATGTTCTTATATAGCGCTCGATCACCTGGGGAGGTATCTCGGCGCTTGCCTTGGGAACCCTTCCTGGCTTTTCCCTGTGAGATAGCCCCTACAGGGCATCCCCAAGGTGAAAGCCAGGCATCCCGCCGAGGGGGCGGTTGTGGAGATTAAGCAAGCTTAATGCCCAGAGTTGCAGAGTGTGAACCCATGATTAGGTCAGGCACCGAAGCGAGAATTGTCGGGTCCGTGGACATTTGAGCTCAAGACCCTGCCGCGTCGGGAATTGAACCCTGGTCCCGGGTCTGACCTCTGCTTCAGGGTCTGCCTGCTCTAACCAGTGAGCCACACTTCTCCACCCTCTGGCCAGCGCGGTGTTATCCGTAAAAAATCTAGGCGTAAAATTGGACATTTGCTGGCTATGGTACATAAACTTAAGGAAAATAACATTTAAGTATACACCAAGATTCAGCGCCTTAATAAGGACTCTAAATTGATATTTTTTGACTGGACTTGCTGCATAGGTGGTGCTGTACCAAATTTGAGAACAAAATTGGACAACTCTGAGTTTGAAGCTACAGGTCCAGACTGTAGCCGGCCAGTGTTTTGGATTCCTGAAAATGCTCAAACCATTCCAGCCTCTACTTCAGATCCCACACAGGAAAACTGTGGTGCAGGCCCTGATTGGCTCCAGGCTGGATTATGTAAATATACTATATCTTGGCCTCCCAGAATACCTACTCACCCGCCTTCAGGTGGTGCAAAATGCGGCGGCCAGGGCTATTTTTTTTACTTGGTCCGAGGACCCGGATGTCGGAACATCTGAGCTCTTCACTGGCTGCCGATCCGCAAGCGGATACAATGTAAGGCCCTTGTTCTGGCTTTTAAGACTTTGCATGGCTTGGGGGCCCCTTATCTAAGGAAGAGCGTTCAATTCTATTACCCTCGCCGCTCTCTTTGCTCCGCCTCATTGGCTTTAGTGTGCACTCCGGTGGTCAAGCGCTCCCGAATAGGAGGACGCTCTTTTCAGTTCCAAGTGGCTACTCGATGGAACAATTTACCACCTGCTCTGTGACTCTTACGGGATCTGCTTCCCTTACGGAAGGCTCTCAAGACATGGTTATTTCAGCAATAACTGAGCCCTTTGCTTTCCCTCTTCTCTTTTCCCTGTCTGGTTAGTTTTCACTCACCTAGCGCTGGGACTACTCAGTAGAGTAGCTGTGCTCTCTATAAAACCCCCATTAACATAACATTAACATGAAACTTAAAATAATGTGAGACAAAAGATTCACACGCCCCACCCTCCCCCCTAGTATGTATTCATTATTATACCTCTCACTGGTACCCACACCCCAAAATCCAGTCGTCCGCTCTGCATCTAGCATCACATCTGCCATTCACTCATTCATCAAAGCTATCTGGTATATTAAAAGATTTTAGCTAAGAAAATAATACACAAATGAGGCTTTATTTATCATTAACTGAGGCATTATATCTTGTTTTTTTCTTTTTTCCTTTGTAACCCCATTACACTCAACTCTGTAACCAGTGCCTCCTTGGCACTGGAATATGCTGCGGCGTTTATATCTTTTCAGTAGTTAAGTTTACTTACTATAGAGTTGCCGGATGAGTGCCCCGGAGGACTGCGAGAGAGAAGGATTAACCTGTTACATATAAATAACTTTTGTTGTAGAAATACAGGACTACAGAGCTGGGCAGGTCTTTGTGGAAATGTACAACATTTCATAATCTGAGAGTTCCTCCGGGAAGCAGCTGGGGCTGGGCAGAGTCTGTCACGTGGCAGACTCTGCCGTGCCGCCCTCATGTTGCGTGTTTATCTAGGTTCCTGATCGATACTGTGACCTTATGCCCCTATTCGGCTATAAATCCATTTATTCCCTATATTGGCATAACCGTTCAAGTGCGAGTTTCTGAAAAGTCATCTCTGGCCTCACACGAACAGAGCCACATTCCAGCATAGTTCTCTCTGCCACTTCCTTTGCGACCAATTAGTGCAATGACAGAGCAGTAGTCACTATCTGATATTCCTAGATAACACTCCGAGTTCTTCAACAAGATAAAAACTCAGCAAACCTGGAAATCCCCGCTTGCTGTGTTTTGATTAGTAATGGAACTCTAATGAGCAACTGATAACTATCACTTCCTAGTGACATCTTTAATTGACGTCTTATGTCCAGCAAACTTGCGTCAAACCCGGCACCTGTCAGGTATAAATATTACCAACGTTGCCTTAAGCAATGCGAGCTACTGTTGCTGATGCCAGCTGCCTGCAAGACCCCGTGTTGGTAAATCTAGCACTCTGTCGCTGCAGCCTGCTGTCCCTGTGGTGGTGAAGCTGCTGATACCATTATCGCTGCTAAAGCGCGAACTATGGTGCAGTACGCTTAGGAGTTGAACAGCCGTCCCTCTGCGAAGACATCCAGCAGATTCCAGCTGCCCGCGGACGCTGTCCCCCCTCCTTCCTCGACGCGCTGAAGAGACCCGCTGCCTTTCTCGTGCAGAGAAATCCAGCTCCGGCGTTTCCGGTCTACCTTCGCGGGTGACTGGGATATCGAGAGAGACCCCTGAAGGAGATACCAATCCTCCATCATTCTATTCAGAGGTATGGTGTTGACTAAACCCTTAGACGAGAATTCTTGAAACAAACCTTGGCAAAACCAACTTAACTTAAAGCTACTTACTTACTCCCCTTCCACGTGTTAGGCTTAGGTCAGGCACACTGGGGTAGGCTTAGTTAGAAGCACCAGTTGAGTATGTTAGCCTAATGTATATATGACTGTATATATGTTTTATTACTTTTAAACCATTGTATGGCTAAGAAACCATATCAATGCTTTTACAGTTCTATTTCGCAATACTTATCTTACTGTACGTACTTTTTATAATAACAATTATTGCAATTGTGGCAACACATTTCTCTTGTACGAGAAGAAAGACTGTTCAATAAATGTTAACCCTTTATTGACAAACGCCCGTCTCTCTATTCTCTACATATCGTGAAAGTAAACTGCACTAGACTGACTGAGTGAAATACATGTCTATTGTTTCACACGACCCTAGAGATTGACTCTTGATCTGAGGAGCAAAGTTGTCATGTTGCACGGTTGTTGTAAAGCTGAATCCCTTCTTGTCTGTGCCAAGGAAGCTGATCACTTCCTATGCAGAGAAGAAAGTTTCCAGTGACCTCTGAGCTAGTTGGTAACACAACCCAATTAAGTTTAGCATAGTCAGTGGAGGCCTGGAATATCCGCAGTTCCACGTCGATACTACTGTTTGTTATTCCAATGCGCAGGGCCTAGTGGGAAACTAGGAACTACACTACACTCAGACTCCACATCTGTAAGATTACAGGCGAAAGGCATCCCTACTTCTGGAGTAAGACACCTGCAGGCATTGTAGATGCTACAAGACTGAACCCTGATTTGAGATAAAGGCAGTGAACCCAATGTCCACTCTTGTTCTTTCATACTGTGACGTTTTTACAACCGTGCAATCTGAGGCCACTCCCTCCTAGATGTACCACTGTCTGATAGTGTAAGGATATACCCAGTTCTTTAAATGGGCAGGTACTGTCCGGTACTCCGTGCCTGCACTTATGTAATGTTAAAGGGAGAGTGCCGGCACTGCTCAGCACTGCTGCAATACATTCAGTAGGAGAGTATCTGCACTTCTCAGCACTGCTGCAATACATTCAACAGGAGAGTGCCGGCACTTGTTAGCATTGCTGCAATACATTCAATAGGAGAGTGCTGGCACTACTGCAACACATTTAATGGGAGAGTACCTGCACTTCTCAGCACTGCTGCAATACATTCAATAGGAGAGTGCTGGCACTTCTCACAAGCAAACACAATCCCTAAATAGTGAGTACCTGCACTTTTATATTTGGATTTAAAGCACTGAATGTCACATTCAGTGCACATTCCCAATGCAAGGATACTTATAATCCATTATTATAAGCAGATTGTCTGCCCCCCTCCCCCTTTTTCAGTCACTCTTTAGAAGTCGAGCAAATGTCAATGAGGTAATGCGTTTTGCACTTGTTCTTGAGCAAGGCAATTACTTACAGCATTTTTGGACGTGGGCAAGGAGTTACACGTGTCCGTTGCAAAAGGCTTCTTATTATAGTTTTGAGTGCCTACTGCTGAGGCTGTATGCACTCCTGCAGCAGCATAGTCTGAAGGAAAAGGGAAGGTTGTGGCATGCAAAACAATGGATTTAACACAGATCTGTAACTGGAGTTGAAGGTTTGTGTTGTGATTTATTGCAAACGTGTCCCTAAATGGAAAGGGTGTGCCTACATGTGGGTCCGGCCTTGCCACCAGTAGCGTCGCCCCACTGCTTTTTCTTCAGTGAAAGACTGAGAAAATAAAATTATAACTCGTGTTATCATTTTATTTTCTCCTACTTACTCCCACAGCTTTGCATGAGGGGGCGGGGAAGGGGAGGAGTGGTTGCGCCCTCCTAAAGTGTGCAAGGACTGCTTGGACGGCCCTCTTGGGCCGCCCAAAACAGCCATGCGCACTTCACATGTTCTCCTTGCAGGCTGCACCACCGCCTACGCAGAGAACATGCCCTGACCTCCAGTCGGCGTCTGAGCGCCAAAAGCGGTGCTCACACCAAACACAACGCTGCTAAGGCAGCATTGAGATTGGCTGACTGCGAGCCTGGGTGTGATTCCTGTGGCTCACTCCGAGCGAGGGAGGACTAAGGAGGAGAGACTGGCAAGGAAGTGGTGAAAAGGTAAGTTTTTAATACAAAACATTTCTTAGCCGCTACCCCTGTGTCCCTCCCCCTACCACCTCCTGCATTCTCCCCCTACCTCACGTGTCCTCCCCTCCTCCCTACCTCTTATCTGTGCCAGCCGCACCTGCTCGCCACACCACCAGAGTCAAGCTAGCCTGGCTGATGAGGGGTGATACTCTGAAAATGTTCCCAGGATGCTTTTTTGTGGTCCGGGGAGGACCTGGCCCGGCAGTTCAGACTGCACTGTTTCCACAGGGAGCAGGGTCATGACCAAGGCTCCCTGTTTTCCGTTTTTACTGATTTTTACAGATAAATACAGATAGAAAACCATCTATTTTCTAGTCTGTATTTATTTTTAAATGTGGATAAAAACGGAAATTGGGTGCTTTTTGAGTGATTCTAAATGCTCTCTGTCATGAATGCCAGGCAAACAGCTGTGTGGATCGATAGGTAAGGGGTTAACAAAGAGGAATTTTAGTAAACAGGCTTAAAAAGCAGTAGATATGCACACGCCTGATACTGAAATGTGCATATTTTCATTTAAGTGTTCAGATCACTGAAACCTGAAAGTATTCAAGCATGAGTGCATATTTATCAATTAAATAAATGTTGAACATACCAGTTTCAGCTTTATATTTTTCACAAATCTCATAATAAATATGGATAAATACAGATAAAGTTGACAGAAAATAAATATGGATAAATACAGACGGAAATGTCAAAAAAATAAATACCATAAAACCAGGAGCCCTAGTCATGACTGATTGGCATATGGCTGGGTCCAAACGGGGGTGGCATCATTAGCAACAGAATTTAAACCAGATGTGTGACTGGGAGTGCATGTGTGATTTGTTCAGCATTCCGTCCATCTGTTCTTTTTTGCATTCCCCCCTGGAAGAAGGCAGTTGCACTGCCTAGGTTTAGGGTCTTCCTGGGACACTTAGGATCTTCACGCCTATCACAGTTTGAGCTTGGTTTGTGAATTGCAGAGCGGCAAGTGCCTGTAAAGTTTCAGGCTGGATAGTTGTTGGGGAAGGGGAGTGGCTTATTTAAGCATTCTCATCTGAAAATGTTTGTTGCTGATGAGGGACAGGGGGTTTAAGGATATCGAGTCAAACAGTAATCCCAGACTGATTGTATATAAACCAGGGGGTGTCCTTTCCTCAGTGGGCTATCCTCGGGACGAGTAAGGTTTGCTGTTTTTGATGCTAGTTTAGGTCTATTGAGGTGAAGGAGCTCGTTTTGGTTGTGCAGAAGTAGTTATGGTCTAAGCTTTTCCATGACCTTGTTCCGATTCCAGGGTTGTTCTTGTATAGGGTTCATCGCTGGCCTTGGGTGTAGGTAGGGATTGTGTGTATTAATACATTTGGGGTGATGGGGAAGAAGCACTTTTATCTATTAACTATGGTTCCTGAGTTGATAGTGCTGGGGCCATTCCTGTACGCAGGCCACAGTGGCTGTCGGCTATGGCATCTTTGCTGTGGCGGATTGAAGACTTCAAGAAGAGGAAGCGCTGTACCTATATGGTTAAACAGATTGGGCTCTTCTATTGGTTAGACACCATCAGCTACTTAATGTCTACAGTGAGTGTTGTGTAAAATGTCTTTAGTTATTCTGCTCGTTGGGATCTCCCAGTGCATTGGAAGCTCTCGTGATGGTTGGGGTCAGGCTCGGGGAAGGACACATCTGCTGAGCTTGTAGGAGGAATTCTGTTGCAGTGTGAAGAAGGCGGGAAGATGTGGCTCATAACCTACACACACATGTCAGTGACTTCTTTCTCAATAGGTTTTTGGTAAGTCGTTGCATGAGTTCTATTTCCATCTTTATCGTGCTTCTTTTTTTGGCCCCTTTTGAGTGTTCTGTGTTATTTAGCATTTGTGAGTATGTGCCACGCCTACTTTCCTCATAATGTTAGCTAGATTGAGGCAGTTGGTGTCCTTTGTTTACTGATCTTGTTATGTCTTCTCATGGTACTGTCTACTGTATTGGCCTATGGAGGAGATGCTCGAGAGATGGGCTTAGTAGAAAGTCTATTGTATGTCTTCATTAGGTGTGTCTTCAGTGCGTCTCTATGGGGCCTGGTCATGTACACCAGTGTAGGGCGGGCTGGTCATGTTAGACTTGGTAAATGCTTGAAATCGTATCCTCTTTTCCTTGGGCCTTCTTCAGGGTTACTTGCTTTGACTGTTGTGCATCAATATTGCGCAGTCCGATGCCAGCCTTATCAGCAGAAGTGTTGACCTCGCTAGAGAATACCGAATGTTTGATTTTCAACTAAATCTGTGATCCAGAGTTTGACCTCTCCCAATATGAGCATTTTCTGCAAGAAATTTAAAGGAAACTAGGCAGGTGGGGAGATTCCCCATTGAATATCATAGCCTGGTTTCCCATAATCCCAAATTGATCTTTGAAGAGGCACCTACCTCTATGTCTCAGTACTGAGGCTGAGCTGTACTTGTCGGCTACCACATCAGGTGCTCACTTTGGTCTTGAAAGAGGCCACTCCACCTTGACGTTTGCACTCTTTAAGAAACGGAGTGGGAGGTGCTAATGAAGCGGAGGGATTCTATGAAGTTCTTTGATTACCACAAATTCGCGAATCTCTAAAAGGAGAATTTTGTTTAATTTTGGGCAGGCCACGTACGTAAGACATGGTAGTTCTGTGATGTTTGCTGTCAAATGAGTACTTGTGCAGTGCTCTGATGGAGCCAAGGTTTGAGATGCAAGAACTCGTGAAGTGAGATTTGACTTTGTTAGTGCGTGTCCTGTTCCGATAGCTAGGACAAAAACCCAGCTGAAGCCTTCATTCTGTTCATCAAACCATAAATCAATGATTTAAAAAGATGCTGTTTTGATTCTCTAGACAGTAGTGTGCATCAATACACTGAAAACCTACTAAATACTAACATGTTGAGCCTTCTTGGGTGCAGCCAGGCAGGGTGGTGCTTTGGTTCCTTCAGCTGTGCTAATGGACTTGTAGTGGGTCCTTGAGGGATGTATCAATTTGTCTTTGGTACCAGCAGTGAATCTGGAAATGACACATCATCCCCATCATGCTGTTTTAATTGTGGATGTCTGGGATGCTGGATGGTTGTGCCTTTGAAGACCATCAGTGGTGCATCTTTGGAACACGGGTTCTGGGGTTGAGCTGGAGCGCTAGAATCTGAGGGTGGGGTCTGTGGCATTTTATCCTAAATCAACTGTGTATCTATCTATCTCCACCTGCCACTGGCAACGCTGTTGATGCGAAAAAATGGAGCATGGACCACCAAGTAAGCTCTTCTGAGTTTATTTAATCCACAGATTTGGCAACCATATCTTTTTTTAAGGGGGTCATTCATGGATATCACAATGCCTATCAAAAGCTTGGCTGACCTCAACAAACAAAACACTCTAGAATGTTTATAGTAAGAGAAGCAGGGCTGAGTAAAGAGTACTGTTTTGTTCATATTCATTGAACGGCCTTGTTACAATGGAGGAACTAATGATTTAACTTTAAGCCTCTGTTCTTGGAAAGAATTGCTCATTCGGAGATCAAGGCTGATAAGTAAACCACACATTCAATTCAGAAAGGCTTTTACCTCTTATTTTCGGACAGAGGAGGGATTAATAATTCACTGAATAGTGACATGGTCATTAGAGAATGGAAGATTATAGTTACCTAATTTAAGATGTGCATTTATTACACTCTTAAATTAATAAAAGGCATGGTGACAGAATGTGAACGTGTTTATGTATTTGTCTGGTTATTGGCCAAATGTGTATTTGCTTGATTCAGTGGTGCTTTACTTGCATAATGGATTGACTAATGTTTTTCTGTCCTGATGAAGACTGAAAATAACTGATAGTCCAGAAACGTTCGCATTAGAAATTGGTTTTCTCCAGAAGTAACGTTGTAGGGACTAGATTTTCAGGATAACGTTACCCCAGATACTAT
The DNA here is from genome assembly GCF_964263255.1 of Lissotriton vulgaris. Taxonomy (NCBI): domain Eukaryota; kingdom Metazoa; phylum Chordata; class Amphibia; order Caudata; family Salamandridae; genus Lissotriton; species Lissotriton vulgaris. The sequence goes on along the minus strand of NC_141691.1, from coordinate 119,075,671 downwards.
TTTGTGCCCACAAAGTCTTTGTTTTTTGGTACTGATGTAATCTAGCGAATTGCTAGCGGTTTTCTTTCATATTAATTAACTGCGTTAAAAAAAATCTATCCAAAACAATAAAATCATATTTTTATTTCTAAATAAATTGTGGGGCTGACTTGATGCCGACCTAGGATTAATACCTGGCAATATGTTTCCTTCCTTTGTGGAATGTGTCATAATTATTCTTGGGTTGTGAGACCGCCTCGCAAATTTATAATTTTCTTTGAATCATTGATACTCCCCTCCTGAGGTTTTTTTTTCTTTTTTAAAGACACGGGTTTTTTTATTTTAATATCAGGAACTTGAATCCGGGCCATGCTGGTTCTGGTTACACACAGCTGGTGCTGAGCTATCTTACTTTTTGGCGCAGGACAGGAAACTTTGCAGTTGCATCTCATTAACAGAGACTTGTTTGGAGGGCACATGGTTGTTTGAAGGGCACATGGTGGAGCAGAGCCCTGCTGCTAATGATGTAATGTGGAAACATTTTGCTTTCACTCATTGCGACGTCACTTTCAGAGTTAATTTGCAAACCTGCATCTACAGACCTCCCACACAGTCCCTGATCATGTGACACTTGGCGGTTCATGTTCAGCTCCTGTTTCGTGCTTCCGGCAGTTTCCGACTGAAATCCTGCCACGTGTTCCTCTAGTTGGTGCCTCGTGCATGAGTGAAGAGGTTTGGTGCAGCGCCTTCTGTGAGCTGCAGTCTCAATAGCAGTTTCCAGGGTTGGGTGAATGTTCTATTTTTTTAAATGCTGTTAGACCTGGTCTTTTGCCGTGATTTTCCCCTGTCTTCTTGCCCCATCTCCTGTTTTTGGCTGTGTGCTGCTAACGTGCAAGTGCTCCCTGTGTTAATTGTATTTATGCTCGCTGTATCCATGACTGGCATATTTGATTTACTAGTAAGCCCCTAGTAGAGTGTACCAGGAGTGGCCAGAGTCTGTAGATTAAATGCTACCCGTAGGCCTGCAGCACTGATTGTGCCACCCACATGAGTAGCCCTGCAAACGTTTCAGACTTGCCGCTGCAGTGTCTGCACGCAGTTTTAAACTGCCATGTCGACCTGGCAAGTGCACCCACTTACCAGACCCAAACCATTCCTTTTTCCTACATGTAAGTCACCCTTAGGGTAGGCACAAGGCAGTCCCATAGGCAGGGTATTTAAAAGGTTAGGATATGTACTGTGGTGTTTTACGTGTCCTAATAGTGAAATGTTACTAATTTCTTTTTTCATTATTGCAAAGACTCTCTCCCATAGGGGTAACCTAGGGATTGTCTTGAAATATCTTTATGTATAATTTCCCATTGGGGGCTGATAAAGGTTTGGAGTCTCTGAACTCCCAATTTAAAAGTAGATATTTTGGTCAAGTAGGTTTTTTAATTCTCTGTTTTGAAAATGCCACTTGTTAGAAAGTGGGCTTTTTCTTGCTTAACCATTCTGTGCCTCTGCCTGTAAGTGGAATCTATATCTGAGGGAGGGTGACAGTTTGGCTGTTTGGACATTCACTCTAGTCTAGACAGTCCTACAAAGGGATGAGGTCTGCTTTGCATATCCTGATTGGCCATCCCGAGCTAGAGTATTGAGAGGAGTTGTCAGTGACACCTGAATATGGCTGTGCATGTCCTCCCACAAAGCTCCTCCGCTCACCCACCCCAGCCCCCCCCCCCCATGTAGTTTCTCGAGGCAGGCCAGGCAAACTCTAGGTCTTGTGCACTAGAAATACTTTCCTTTGAAGTTTGCCTACTTCAAAGGCAGAAAAGGGTATGCGTATTGGACCTCTGACACTCTCAAATCAGAACACTTCTGGACTAAGGACATTTAGCCAGGAAGAATGACTGGATGCTGTAGCAGGGACTGATACTCTGCCTGTTACTTTGTTGTGCTGGCCTGCTGCTTCTGTCCTGGAAGTGAAAGGATTGGACTTTGCTTTCTGAGTCCTTCTTCCAAGGTTCTCTCTCCAAAGGCTTGTACATGCTTGCCTCCTGTTAAAATGTCTCCGGGCCATCAAAGACTTCACCTGCATCTTAGTAACAGCACCTGGATTTCTTTGCTGGGAATCCTGATTGCCAACTCCAGGTTCAGGGCCATTGGAATTGTGTGGCTGGTGCTGCACCTCAAGAAATCAACATAGACACCATCAACCGTGCCGCTGCCTTTAACGGAGGAAGGGGCACAGTTTGTGAAGAGCATGCCATGCCTCCCCGACTTACACCGCAGACCTGGTGTTGTAGACATCAACTTATCGACGCAGACTTAGTCATCGAGGCTTCTACTTTCACCGGTGCTGAGGGGACATCTCATGAAGAGCACAATGCATGGCCCCAACTCACACCGTAGCCCAGACCTGTCCGACAGCGCTTCTCATTCACGCCATGCCACTGTCTTCACCAGAGCCGATGGGACCGTTTGTGAAGAGCACGACTCACCACCTCAACTTACACCGCTGCCCTGTTGACGCCAGCATCACAACGGCATCATTGCGCAGTCGATAACTGATGTGAGTGACCTCCCGAACTATTCGACACTGCACAGTTGTGAGGACCCTACGCATGGCTGCTGATGCTGGCTTACCTCCCCAGCAACAGTAAGGAGCCGACACCTCGCCTCTCCTGCTTAACAGCAAGGAACCAACGCCTCCCCTTTCCTGTGGCAGTAAGCAACAGACGCTGCCCGTCTCCGCGATGTCTTGCACCCCCCTGACACCATACAACCTGTTGTTCTCGTTTTCAAGGTGCTGTTACTGGCAGTCCATGTGATTCGTTAGCCGGCCTGTACTTCTCACAGTAAACTTGTAAACTTGGAGATTTGTAGAGCGCAGTTGTTGCCCGTGGGCGTCCAAGCGCTGGGGAAATCGTAAACCTACAGTATGGGAATAAGTATGGGAATAACAGTGCCGCCGAGCTTTTGGATTAGTACCCATAACTACGTCAAGGTAGCCCTATATGAAGCTACTGTTTTCTAGGTGCTTTTTTTTTTTTTTTTTTTTAACAGCAATCTTTCTAAAAGTGATATCTCGATATGTATATGTTGTTTTTTTGTCATTTAGTTATTTTAGTTTTTATACAGATAAATATTGGCTATTTTTCTAAACTGGCGTGGACTTCTTCTGTAGTGTTGTTACTGTGCGTATGCGTCTGTGTACACATGCTTAACATTACCACTAAGATGATCCTGACTGCTTGTTCCAAGCTACCAAGGGGTGAGGAGGGGTTATCTTAACTGTGGGACTCCCTTAACCTGACTAAAATGAGCATCTCTACTTGGACAGCGTGCGGACCCCGGTGTACTAGAGACCCCCATTTATAACAATTGCTTACTGAGACTCCTAGTTTTTGGCAGAGAAGAGTAGTGAGGTAGCAAATGGGTGATTTATCGAGGGTCGCGCAGTTTTGGTCAATTGGTCAACCTGGGGTTCAACTAGGCAACTTGGATAGAACGTATGCCCCCAGAAAGACCTTTTGGTGTATCACATGTGCGAGCACTCGTGCTGTAAGCCTTTGTAGCACATAGAAGTGTTCATGGTGTACTCCTTTTGGCATATGCACGATGCTTGTGCTACAAAGCTTGGTGCCTTAGTGCGTGAGTGCTTGTGCTACTACCCTTGGCAGTGTATGTGTGACTGCTCATGCTACAGTTTATAGTGGTTCTCAATGTAAAGAGGTCAGTGGCATGTGTAACTACTGTTACTACAGGCCTCAGATGGACACGTGCAAAGGTTCATGTGATAGGCCTCAGTGGCACATGTGCGACTGCTCGTGCTACAACCAGCACATATTAATGATCATGATACAAGTATGAGTGCTTGTGCTACAGGTCTCGGTGGCGTATGTTGGTTCTTAGCGTGCAGGTGTCACTGGTAAAATGAGTACTAGTTATTTTGATAACAATCATCTGTTCAGCGCCAAGGTAACCTGCTGGGTGAACGTGCACTGTACAAATGCACATGTTACATATGAGTGCTCATGCTATATACAGGCTTTAGTGGCACGTGAGAGTACTATTCCTCTGTGGATCATCGATCCAGGCTCTAGGAAACCCACAGAAACTCGTTCAGATTCGTAGAAGTCCCAGTTAGGAAAACTGTGCTCTCAGTTGGCTTCTCTGGACTTTATTCCCCTTAGCATACGAGGAGACTTGGTCTATCCCCATGCACAGCTGGTCCTCCTTAACCCCTTCGATGCTGATGACGAGCTCAGCACACGGTGGTCGTGTGCTGATGACGAGCTGAGCTCGTCATGTAACGCGGCTTTTGAAAAAAAGCCGCGTAGCGCAAAAATAACCCCCGCACGCATGTGGTTAACACCTTCGATCCAGGGTGTGGGTTTAATCCCAGACGCTTCTGCCAACGTTCTGTATCAACATGTCTGGGAACCTTACAATGACTTTCGTAGTAAGTGGCGGTAATGAATATGCGTGCGGTAAGGGCATATTTTGGAGCCGCCTTTTTATACTGTAAATATGAGGTTTTAAACAAGGCACTTCAAGCCTCCAGATACTTTTTAATTAATCACATCCTTTGTTATTGGGCTGTTGTTCTCTCTCGCAGTCCCTGCTCAAGAGCCACCTGCTCTGCAGCGCTGAGGGCCAAGCTTCACAGACCCTTGGTTGATGTGAGTGGCTTAACATTAAGCTAGGACAGGACGTGAGTGGGCCAAGATTCTCTGGCCATGGTTGGTGAGGATTGCTGGAATTTTTATGGGGCACCCAGTAATGCCAAGCTTATCTGGCTCATGGTTAACGTTGATTACCGACATTAAGAAAGGGCGAGAGTGGATCAAGCTTCTCTTGTTTTTCAGTGCTTTTCATGTCAGCATTTTTAGATGGGAAGGGAGTGTGCCAAGTTTCGCTTGCTCATGATGGATTACAGACTTCGTTTGACCATCCCTCGCCTCTCACCTGGTTGGGAGTAATTCCTATTTTTTAGCGGTGGGTTTTGACCGTGAAGATGTCTAACAGACCTGTTGAGAACAATCTACATATTGTAGGTATTGGCTCTGCTTCTTGAAAGCATGGTTTTCCTCTAGCATCCTTTTCAACTATGGGCACGTCTGTTAATCTTGTCTTGGCTCTGCCCATTGAAGTATTTTTGTCTGACATAACCCTATTGGCTGGCTGACCAGATCCTTCCAACTCCATTTGAGTGCTTGCATCGAACTGCACGAGGGATTATTTTACAGCTCTAGACTTCTGATTCCTCCCATTGGCTCTCTCCTTCTAATGTGTTAAAATTGCACGCATGAGCGCATTAAACCCAGACCAATCGGCTTTGCCAATTCTTGTTTTCTTTTTGCGTGGTCCGAGGTAAAATAATTTTAGCTTCATCCCTGTCTGGAGTTACATCTGGAATTTGCTTCTTTAAAAGATTTTGGAGCGTGTGATGGAAATTGAAAAACTTCACTGCTTTACAAGAGTGTGGCAACCTCTCCAAGCGGTGAAGTCGTATGGTCTCGTTTACGGCTTGCTCCTCCTGCTGCCCATGTTGGCGCCATGGGATACTTTTCCCCAATATGATCAAAATGTTACTCTTAAGTAGCTTTTTGCGTTGGTGGAAATGTCTGATTTTACTCTAGCAAGGAACAGTTACGCATGGTATACCTTTCTATAACCACATCGCTGCGGGGGCTATTCCGCCGCAGTGCTAAACGGGCGGGGCGGGCGCACGGCAGCCGCATGCTGGTGACAGAACCGCTCAGTCACCAGCCGCGGTTGCGCTGTGCTCGTGACGGAGCGGTTCCGTCATGGCCCTGCCCGCCTAATAGAACGCGCCGCGCAGGCGCGAAATCAGCACCGCGCAGGCACGGCGGCCGGGCCATGACGGAACCGCTCCGTCATCAGCACAGCGCACCCGCAGCTGATGACGGAGCGGCTCCGTTATCAGCATCGAAGGTGTTAACCTGTATCCTCTGTGGTGTTCAGCAGTGAATCACCTGCACATCTTCTAAGATGCTGTTCAGCTTTGATCAACATTTTATCATTTACAACACTAGCACGTTAACTCTTCAGGTAAAGCAGCTCGCCTGTGTGTCCTCTTTCATGTTTTCCCCCTACAAAGTACATGCGTGGTACAGTCCAAGATGGAGTTGCTGCATATCTTGGGCGTGGTCCACCTTGGAGCGGAGGAGAGGTGGGTTTATGTTCTTTGAATTTAAGAAATCCTGCAGACCGGGGTAAGCTATAAGACTAACTTCCATACCTTAAATGTGGGACTGACCTCTCATAGGCGAAAACAGATGTTGAGGTCTTTTAGTTTTATTTTCGCGTTTGCACAGAACACACAGCAGGCTAGGAAGTAGCACCATTTTGTAGTCCAAACTCGACAACATTGACACACACTTGCCTCTAATGTCCATACAGGGCAAATTTACGAAGCTTTTAAGAAAGTCATGCCAGAATTCATACTGGTGACCTGTTTTCAGAGGAGATGGTTTTAGTCACTTGCTTCAGATGTTCTGGTCTGATTCTGGGCTTTAGAAATCTGCTTCACTTTATTTTTTATTATTTCCCCCGCCCCCCCCCCCCCAATAGAATGTACTTTAACAGTGCCTCCCAAACTTTTTAGAACCCCCAACCCAAATATTTAGAATTGTTTCCTTCCTAAAAAACTGTACATTTCAGGTCTTTTCGGCTAATGTAAGGTCCAAGCCACAAGCTTTGACTAATGAGTTCCACAAGGTTCTATTCTGAGCACCTGGCTATTTAACTTCTATGTCTGCCCATTGGCAAACCTAATCCAGAGTTGCGGGCTTACCCTTTTTTCATACGCTGATGATACTCTGCATCTTTTCTTTATCATCGGCACAGAAACATGGCCTGTCTTTGCTGAACCCGAGCATGATAAAAAGTTCCTCATGGATAAATAAAAATTTACTCCAGCTTAATGGTGACAAGACCGAGGTCCTAGTTCTGGGTAACTGCGCCTCTCTTTGGAGCGCGAGACACTCTAAGGAATCCCCAGGGACTCTGCCCACTCCGTCTACTAAGGTGAAAAATCTGGGCTTATTACTTTTGACAAAAAACTTTCTATGAAAACACAGGTGACTAAAGTAACTACCACCTGTTTTGCTGTCCTTAAATGGCTGAAAAAGATTATTTGGCTAATACCACTTGTTCAAAGGACTGTAATTTAGGCTCTGGCCCTCTCCAGATTGGATTATGGCAATGTGCTGTTCCTGGGTGCGGATAAGACGTCTGTCTATTGTTTGCAGATTGTTCGAAATGCTGCTGCTAGGATGCTCTTTTGCTTACCTGAATATGCTTCAGCCTCTCACTTGTATCAGGAATTGCACTGGCCCAAGGTTTCTAAACGTATTGAGTTTAAAGCACGGTGTTGTATGTTTAAGGCTAAACAGGGCTTGGTGCCAGGATACACCCAGGAACTAGTAGTTCCTTACCAGCCTACTCTAACCTTGCAATCTTCTAATCTTGCTTTGTTTACCGTACCAAGGTTTCATCTAACCGGCATAGAAGACCACTCTTTTGCCTACTTATGTCCAAAATTGTGGAATTCTCTGCCTTACGCTCTTAGAAACTGCAATTAATTACCACCTTTCGCAAAAGTCTTAAGACCTGGCTAATCAAAGTCATTGTACTGGGATATACTATCTTCATCTGCCGTGCACTAGGAAACCTTTCAGGGTAGCTGTGCGCATTACAAGTTGCTTAAATAAATGAACCGTTCTTGCTGTGATCTTCCTGGGCAAATGTTGAGTATCTTCCTCCTTTTTTTTGTTTTGTCTATATATAAATAATTTAATGTGCGTATTTCTTTTAAGGAGAGTTGCTTCCATGTCTAAAGTATTTATGTGCATTCATAGAGGCAGGAAAAAGTTGCCCTATGGTAATAAATGCATATTTGACCTTTGCACTGTAATAATAAATTGTACTAGTAAGTTCTGCTAACCTGTCATAGAGCCACATTTCTTTGCACTGGCTTGGCTTGAGTATATGTATATCAAGAGAGTTGGATACTTCCGTTGGTTGGTTTCTTAGCCAATTTACTGATGTCACAACAAAAAGATAACATTTTGGGGGACACCAAAGTGCATGTCACGAGATCCCTGGACATCTCTAGGACTTGACATTCTGCAACCAGGTCAGTCAGCTGTTGTGGCCCAAGGTAGAAAGGAAGGTTTCTTGAGGTGTGCTTGGAATCTTTGTGATGGAGAACCAAGCCAATCGGGTTAAGCTACTCTGATGACCCAGCAGTGCTGGGTCGAGGCTGACCAATAGCAGAGGTTGGGGACCACCACAAAAAAGGCTTTTCGAACTTTGGCCTCTTTTGGAACTTCAAATGTTAATGTGCTCAGTATTTCCTTGTGACCCACGCTTGCATGCTGCTTTTCCTACCACTAGTATGGTGTGTGCCAACATTTAAGGCTGTTTCAGGCGCCACACCGACCAGTATGGATCATGGCTCCTAAAAGAATGTTTTTCAGGTCCCCTTTACTCAACATTCCAAGTGGTGCGTTCTTCCTTCTCTCAGTGCTAATGAAACTAGGCTCCTAAAGCTCTAAAGCAGGGGTCTCCAAACTGGTCCTGGAGGGCCGGATCCATGCCAGATTTTTGGGATATCCCCATTGAGATACATGTAGTAGTTTAAAAATCTGGCATGGATCCGGCCCTCCAGGACCGGTTTGGAGACCCCTGCTCTAAAGCGTTGCTTTTCAGAGCTTCAAGGCGCTAATTTGTACCAGCAAACCAGATGTTGCGACTCCTATCCGCATAGCTGAAGGACTCCTTTTAGTCCTGATGGTTGGGTCATCCTTGGCAGTTGTGCAGGGTTCTTGACCAATTATAACCACATACTAGCTGCCCAAGACACTGGACCTCCACCATTGTTCACCGATGAAGCCCACTGTTTGGGATCATCGGTTTCTCATTTGGTTTACTCTTCAATGGTCCATCGCTCCACATTACCTACATTGAGGCTTTGCCTGCTGCTGGGGTCTTTTACAGAAAACCCTCTCCAATGCCGGACCTGTGTGGGTGGGACAACAGCTGTCAGGCCTGAGTCACTGTAGACAGCTGCAGGGTTTGGCCTCGAGCCTTGGAAGGCCTGGGGCAGGACTTCACCCACAAGCAGCAGCCATCTTCATTTCTGTGTAGAGCTTTGGAAGCTTCCTCTGGTAGAACAAGATCTGGGCTTTGTTGCAAACTCCAAAAAAAGAGGCTGCCTGAGGCAATGTTTTCCAGCCAAGGAAACTTTCTTAAACTGGAAAGTGTAACTCGTCTGCCTTGCTTTTAGGACTCTGTATAAAGTATCCCAAATGCAATTACAGGTTTTAGCAGTAATATGAGCTGACCTGATTTGACACAGCGCGCGTGCGCCTGCCTTCTGATGCACAAGGGCACGCGTTGAAAGTGTTACATGGTAGCCTCACATAATCTTTGTAGACCAGTGGTTCCAGAGCAGGGGTCCGCCACACCTACTCGGGGTTTATGACTGGAGAATTAAACAATCTTGCCAGATGAATAAAGGACACGGACTGCAAAAGCAGAATGTACAGTTCTCTAACGTCTTGTAAATGTAGAGCAATTTGAATTTGGAGGCTTAAGATAAAGTTGGTTGTTGGTATCATTCACTTGATTCAAGGGAACAGCACAAATGCAACAAACAGAATCCGTTTAGAGCAGGGGTCGAGCTACTTCTGGCCAATTAAGATAGTCCCGAGCTACTAATGGCTTTGACCATTGGTAAAGTAGTGACCACGTCAGGATTACTAGTAGCCACCACTCGCACAATATCAAGTGACAAAAATATTGTCATACCAACATATCAGATCCAGAATATTAAGTAATTCAGCATCATGAAAGCGTACACACACATGCATGTGCACATTTGTGCGCACACACATGCATGTGCACATTTGTGCACACACACCTTTAGATTTGATACTCATAATTTCACATCTTGAACTGTCTTCAAGATAACTAGATCTGGAGTTCAGTATGTAAGTAAAATTTACTTCTAAAAACTTACTTTCATCCCATAGTGGTGGTGGATTATTCAGTATTTTGATATTTAAAATGCCAGCCATCCTAACACGTAAGACATGTTTACTTATGTCAATGTCAGGAACGACTTAATCCGTATAAAAAGCCTCCATATACTAATGAAATACCAGTCTCAACGCAAAATGCCTACTGACGCAAAGGAAATACTAACTGCTCTAAATCTCCGCAGAGTGGCCACAAGTATGTCCGGCATATCAACAGTATGGCAAGAATAGCTGTTGATGGATTTTGCTTTTTAAACTATATATGATTCGAGTTAAGATCATATACTTTCTCTTTTTTTGCACTGTAATGAACTGAAAGAATTTTACTGTTTTCCCTCTTTTCAGTAGGCTCTCTGCTATTATGAATTACAGGCTATGAATTACATGCCAATGTTTGTCGATTGGGTAACTTATATATTTGCTGTGGCTTTTAGGTTTTGGTCCCATTCATCAAATTGCCATGATACCCATTTAAAGCTAGGGCACTTGCCCAGTATATCTGAAATATTTTTTAAATTGCTTTGTATATATGTCGAATGTTTTATACTCATTTTTTATGGAGAAATGAATTGAAATATCTAGACATATTTATACATTCGAATATTGGCATACAGCTATAGAATCGGCGTTGTATTTATACATGAATTAATGTCATAGTCTGTCTTCTATATCCTTTACAAAAGAAGGGAGGAGCCTTTGTTAATGGGAAACAGTATTTATGCACTGTGGTGGTCACGACATGTCATGTGATCAAGTCCGGGCTAACCGGGCCAAACACGTCATGTCTGTTTGGATGGGAAAATAAAAGCACTTTGAAACTCCGAAATCTTGCTGTGTGGTCCGTATCCTGGTCGGAATCCGTGGGTACGGTGAATACTGGGAAGTGTTTGGCACATATGTGTGTGTGTGTGTATATATATATATATATATATATATATATATATATATATATATATATATATGTATATATATATATTTGGGGTCTCCTGACACTAGGAATGGCTTCCATGGTGAGACTCTTTCAAGGAGGGACACCACATCATCCACACACGTACAATACACAAATAGTGCATGTATGCGTCCGCATGCACAGAGAAACATATAAACACTTGCATACGTGCACACACCGCTCCCCTTGTCTGAACAAATCAGGCCATTGTTACCAGTCTACTCTTCCCGTCTCCATGGCTACTGGACTGCCAACACGTTGTTACCACATACTTCCACTTTATTACTGACAGTCTAACACTGTAGTGATTCTACTTTGGCTCTTGTGGGCACTTCTTGCCAAGTTTTCTCATGTGCTGTATGATCAATAGAGTAAACTCCAATGTAACATCGCTAAATTGAGAGTGGAGACAGGTGCTCACTTCACATGTACTGCAGTCTGTCACAGTACATGTTAGCGTGAACGCATGGCGGCCAACCGTTGGTTTTGCTGACAGCCACTCTAAGTATACAGAGATGTGTACCGCTGCACAATTTCAAAATGGCTAGACCCTTGAATTACATAGTGTGCTGGGCTGCACTACAGGAAGCTACTGCCAGTGTACAGACGAGCTACCGGCTGCTCCATAGCTACCCGGTATAGATGATTGATGGCTTCAAGAAGCACTGGTGAGCACGAACAAAAAGAGCAGGCAGTGTGATGCATGGGTGAGGAGCAAAAAAAGACATTTGTATGATACAGACTAACATACTGTCCTCGTTTAGAAATTAAACCAAATTTTGAAAAGCTCCAATCTTCCCATTAAAATGTTATCATCTTTTTAAATTTTTGTTTGTGAGTTAAATAAAACTAATTCCCTTTTCTTGTATTTGTTTCAGCTTACCTTGTTTCTGTATTGTTTTGAGGTTAGAACCATAGAAACTTCGTAGACCGCTGACCCAGACTTCCTGTAGTGGTCCATACAAGTCGAATGGTGTAGAAATGCTGCTGTAGACAGCCTAATCACTTTATAGTGCTAAAGATAGGTTCTAGGTATATCAAGGGTGACATTTTAAGATCATGCATGGTTTGTCAAAGATTGCTCAGAACCAGACCATAGACTGGGGTCAAAAACTAAGTAAAAGAAGCAGTCTTGGTGCTCATGAGTACAGATGGATGTGTCTTTCACAAGGGTGAACTACGCTGTGCCACAGGCTAGGTTGGCAAAGCGCCAAATGATCGTGGCAGAATTTTAGTGAATGGAGATTGTTTTGGAGAAAATGATGATGATGAGTTGGATGGCAAATGGACCACATCTTAGACCAGTGTTTTCACGAATGCTGCTAAAGAGGAAGGGTCTTTTAGAGAGGACCGGAAGCCTGGCCTCCGAGTTCTAACCTCCTCTGGAGAGAGCAGTACAGGGAGGGATTAAGACGGTAACCATATCTGTTTTGGGTGCCGCCCTCTTGGTGGCCCTTGGATATGCCTTGTGCTCAGGCTTGAAGTACCTGATAATGGAGTTTGTCCTTGTAGCTCCTTGATTAGTGGAAAGATTGAGACGCCTGTATTATTTGAGACCCCTGCAGTATTGGCTAGCCACAGTACAGAAGAGTGGAGGGGCATATCCAGCCTCCTTATTAATTTACAAATATGCTTGTTTGGCACTTCATACCATGAGCTCCAAATCTACTTTTGGAGAACAGGTAGCAATAACTCTGTAGGGTCTGCTTGATTGGAAGAGTCGTTTGTAGGACGGACTGTATGTACTGTTCGTGATGACCTACAGGTGCTCTTATAGTGTCAGTCGTAGATGCGCTTCAGCATGAAGAGGAGTGTGAGCTTGTCGCTTGTATGGTTGTAAGTGTTTTTATGGCACGGGTTATGTGGGACGTGTTTTAGTGTTGTGCGTGTTGCCCGCATAGGTGCTCTTACTGTGGCACAGTAGATTATAGAGTTGCAGCGGCGCCTAAGCGTATCGTGATGAAGAGTAAGCGATATGGGAGTGATTGATACCACTCGTAGAGACAGCCTAATCGCCACAGGACTCACTGTTTGCACCAGCTGCCGTTTTCCGCTACTGGAGTAGCATTTCTCATCACCTGAAGCCCCGCAGCGCGACTGGGAGAGGGAGGCCGCAGAGGAGGACGAGGCGCCGGCCCCAGGACTGCGAGGACCAGCATTCACCATCTCCAGCTGGTCCTCTTCCTGTGAGAGCCGCGCCCCCTTCCAGTGCCCCGCCCCCAGCGAAGCGCAATAACTTCTCGCGGCACCCGCTGCGCGGGTGCCACTCGTAGAGACAGCCTAATCGCCACAGGACTCACTGTTTGCACCAGCTGCCGTTTTCCGCTACTGGAGTAGCATTTCTCATCACCTGAAGCCCCGCAGCGCGACTGGGAGAGGGAGGCCGCAGAGGAGGACGAGGCGCCGGCCCCAGGACTGCGAGGACCAGCATTCACCATCTCCAGCTGGTCCTCTTCCTGTGAGAGCCGCGCCCCCTTCCAGTGCCCCGCCCCCAGCGAAGCGCAATAACTTCTCGCGGCACCCGCTGCGCGGGTGCCACTCGTAGAGACAGCCTAATCGCCACAGGACTCACTGTTTGCACCAGCTGCCGTTTTCCGCTACTGGAGTAGCATTTCTCATCACCTGAAGCCCCGCAGCGCGACTGGGAGAGGGAGGCCGCAGAGGAGGACGAGGCGCCGGCCCCAGGACTGCGAGGACCAGCATTCACCATCTCCAGCTGGTCCTCTTCCTGTGAGAGCCGCGCCCCCTTCCAGTGCCCCGCCCCCAGCGAAGCGCAATAACTTCTCGCGGCACCCGCTGCGCGGGTGCCACTCGTAGAGACAGCCTAATCGCCACAGGACTCACTGTTTGCACCAGCTGCCGTTTTCCGCTACTGGAGTAGCATTTCTCATCACCTGAAGCCCCGCAGCGCGACTGGGAGAGGGAGGCCGCAGAGGAGGACGAGGCACCGGCCCCAGGACTGCGAGGACCAGCATTCACCATCTCCAGCTGGTCCTCTTCCTGTGAGAGCCGCGCCCCCTTCCAGTGCCCCGCCCCCAGCGAAGCGCAATAACTTCTCGCGGCACCCGCTGCGCGGGACGCAGCCCGGGGCGAAGCCCGGGCCAAGGGCGGGCCCGTTGTTGCCCGTTAGTGCCCGATAGAGACCGGACCGGGCCATCCCTCTTTCAACAACGACCTGGCAACAAACAACATGCCAGCAAAAACCAGAAGCACTTCTAAACCCAAACCAAAATCTAAACATGCGCAGGAGGTAGCACAGGTAACAGGCCCCATTGACCTGTTTATATCGCGGGTCAATGAAACAATAAACCAAAGCATAGCCCTAATGGAAAAGAGGGTCTCATTGGATCTCATGAGCGCAAATGCCAAGCGCTCATCACTCGGCGCTATAGCGAATGCTGCATCTCCAATCAATCTGACCTCCCAAAACAGCTCACTCCCAGTGCTCCTCCCAACCACAGAACTCAACACTGTTCCTTCAGTAGTTGATCTGTCAGTTACCCACTCAGAGTTGGATTCCTCATTATTATCATCAGAAGATTTGGAAGCAACCCCAGACCTAGCTGGCTGTCAAACGCAAGGAGACATCCAAACTTACGACAACCTACCCCAGCACGATGTGAGGGAAAGGGCAACATCAGAAACCCGACTACCACGCAGCGAAAAAACACAAAGTTCACCCGTGACCAACTCAAACTCCCCATGCTCTAACAGCATACTACACATTCCTGACTGTACCCTCCCACACAAGCCAATATCCAGCATCAACAACTCAACTGAGCAATGTAAGACCTGTAGAATTACAACTCAAGTGCTAACTACCACCAAAGACTTACTCTACCAATATCTAAAACCCATCCAGCTGAGCGTAAGAAATCTTGAGGCTCAATTAACAATAATATCAGCTACTCTTTTAGATACAAACACCAGGATAGACGTAAAGGGACAGCGAAATACCACACACCCATCAAAAAAGCAAAACCAGAAACAAAATCAGAAAGTAGCCAATCCTACAAATGCAACACACATAGTACAAACAAACCCCAATCCACCGACAACCATACCCAAACCAATAACAAATACACTCCATCCCCAGCAGGAGAAACCAACACAACAGAAGTCATCACAACAAAACAAAGTGCAACAGATAGACACCAAAGGAAAGGCTGCGACACGAACCCCATGTCCAGCACAAAATTTAGATTCCAGCAGAATTCCTCAGGAGAAACTTGACTCTCAGCCCACGAATTCCCTACCTCCCCAAAAAACACCTAAGACCACATCGGAAACCACCCCGAAAAAATACCCTGCAGTCAGACGCCCTGCCCACTTGCCCCCTGAAGCTACTCCCTATACAATAGTTTTAACAGGAGTACCCGAGTTAGTAGATGACACCCCAGAAACTGCATGGTCACTTAAAAACAAGGCCATGCAGTGGCTTAGCATAAATAGACCTCTTGAATCCCATCTATCAGGAGGAATCACATCAGCACGCAGGGTAGCCTGGATAGGCAAAACCAAGAAATCAATACGCGGTGATTGTATTATTGTAACATGCAAAGATCCCGCAACGGTTGACTATATATGTGCCTGGCCACAACTCGAGAAAAAAGGGGGAATAGACGCCTGCCACCTTTCTCTGTTTTACCCCCCAATGAAACAACAACTCAACCCCCCTCCCTGGGAATGGCACCATCTTCCCAAAGCCCGACGAAATCAGGACCCATGGCGTCAAACACCATGGAATCGGCGGGACTTCCCATGCGAGTATCTAGATAGGGGAGGACCAAGAGAAAGGTACGTCGATACCCAAGTTCCATACTGGCAGGACAGACCTTACCCCGCATACGAAGGTTGGCAGGGCTTCCCGACCCATAACCGCTATGAGTGTCTCGATATGATCGATTGACCACCCACGGTCGATCCGAACCAACCTATAGCTGCCTTCCAATACTTAGCTGCTGCCCCACACTTCCCAGCCCCTGATAAGCACCAGATAATTTCATCCGAACAGCCTGAACTAGCAGAGTCCCCTATGACTCAACAAAACAATCTCTTGACCCTTTGTCCCTCAGAGAACCCGGCCATGAGCGCAAGACCACTCACTGAGCAAATCGTAGCTACTGAAGTCACAACCAGTAGCAAAACCACTCTCGCCACCTCGACGATCAATGAGGCCACCGCCGTAGGCATAGCTTTCTGGAACGTTGCAGGCTTAGCCAGCAAAATAACATGCCCTCAATGGCTAGAAATAGCACGAAGTCATCAAATCTTGTGCTTACAAGAGACCTGGCGTTTATCCCCCCTCCACCTACCGGGATACAAGACATTTTTCACCAAAGCAACGCCAAGCACAATGGGAAGACCCAAAGGTGGTCTTACGATCTACTTCTCCAACACTCTAGCAACTACGGTAAAACTAACAAAAGAAACATCCGCCTTCCAAGTCATTCAAATTACGCATCACACCACTGCATCGAGGAATATCTACATACTCATTAACTACTATAATAACACAGGCACCCAGGACTGCTGTACAAACCTGGATGAAATGGTGGCTCATATATCCACACTGCAAAACTCGAATCTAAGCGCAACAATAAAATACATTTGGGGAGGCGACTTCAACCACCCAATATGTCCAAACCATAAAACCGGGATCTGTGGCCTACAATCTGTATCCGGCAATCCGATCCCTCACTTTGCACACACTCAAAGTGGAAACAAGCTGAACGAAATCATATTTACCCTGGACCTAGACTTTGTAAATGAGCTAGTGGACCCGGCCCAGGAATTTCGACCCACCTTCCATGGGAGAGGTTGCACATCCACTATTGATTTCATCCTAGCTTCTAATACCTGTAAGAATATGTTAACTAACTACAAAGTAGGGTCCAGTCCGATCAGCGACCACTATCCTTTAAGCGTGGAGATCACAATGGAGAAAGCAGGTCCTTCCACAACGAGAACTAGCTCTCTCGATCAGCAAACAATAACATTAAAGAAGAGGAACGGGTTTGTAATTAAATGGGCCAAAGTCGACCCTGAGACGACTACGCAAAGGATACTCGAAAAAACGCACCCCTGGCTAAGGGACTGTCTGTCCGCAGAAGCTTCCCCTGAACTAATCATCGCCTCCTTTCACAACATACAAGGGGCTATAAGAGACGAGTTAGTCAAATACAGGACAAACAAACCAACACCTCAAACTAAAAGATGGTTTAACTCGGACTGTACAAAGGCCCTTTCGGCCTTAAAAGAAGCTCTTCGGCAGAAACCAAGAGACGCCCAACTAATTTCATCCCGGAGGAAAGTGTATAATGAAACAAGGAAAAATCGAAGACGTCAGATTAAGAGAGACCTTTGGTGCCAATTACACGAGAGCGCACTAAAAAAGGACAGCACCACTTTTTGGCAGACCATTAGATCACCCTTCTTGGAAAATGATACTGACGCAAACCACCTCGATGTTGCAGTGACAGAGAACGAATGGGTCCTCCACTTCACAAAAATTTTCGGCTTGGCATCCGACACACCCCGAACAGAATGCGAGGCCGAAGCAGAAACCCATTTTCTTCCAATTAACTTACGCTTCACAGTTACCGAGGTCAGAAAAGCAATCCAAGCGTCAAAAACTGGCAAGGCTCCCGGCCCAGATGGGGTACCCATGGACTTGTTCTTGCACAACAGTGACTACTGGTCGTTAATAATAACCCGGGTAATGACCGCAGTCGCTCAAGTCGGTCTCCTTCCGTCATGGTCTTCATCCACCCTCTTGCCAATATTTAAGAAAGGGGACCGCAACGACCCTGCGTGCTACCGGCCGATCTCCCTTCTGGATTCTACGGGTAAAATTGCAGGTCGACTACTCCTGGACCGCTTACAAACTTGGGCCAAGGTAAATAACATCTTCACTGACCTGCAATACGGCTTCCAGAAGGGGCTCGGTACGGTGGAGCAAGCCCTAAACCTGACCCTTCTGGCTGGGAAATACGCCCACGCAAAAGAAGGGAAGATCTATCTAGTCTACGTAGATCTGAGCGCGGCTTTTGACTGCGTTCAGCATTCAAAGCTGTGGGAAATCATGTCGAATCTCGGAGTAGATCCAGAGATACTGGCCTTTCTCAGGGGTCTATACACCAACGCAGAAGGCCGAGTGCGTTATGGCATCGGCGGCGACCTATCACGCCCTTTCAAAATCACACGAGGAGTAAGGCAGGGGTGCGTATTGGCTCCCTTCCTATTCAATCTATACACCAACGGGATTGAAAAAGCAATGTTGGCAGGGAGCCAGGACCTCCCGCAAATAGCTCGCCGCCCTATACCCATCCTACTCTACGCCGACGACTCGGTCATCCTGGCCCGAACAGCCAACCAACTTCAACGACAGCTGGCCAAATACGTGATGTTTATGGACTCATTGGGACTAAAAGTAAATACAAAGAAAACATTTACAATGTCCATAGGATCCAAACCTGGGAACTCAAAATCCATATACATAAACAACACCAAGCTGGAAAAAACGTCAGTATATCCATATTTGGGTATACCTGTAGACGACTCAATGACCTGGCGAAAAGCCATAGAAGCCAGAAACCTTAATTTTCGTCGAGCAACATCTGCACTCTGTGCCTTCTCCAGAAAACTAGGCAAACCTGCTCCGTCAGAACTCTTAACTCTATACTACGCAAAATGCCACAGTGTGGCGAGTTACGGAGCAGGCATCTGGGGTTATGGGTGCATTAAGCAACTACAGGCAACGGAGAACGCCTTTATTAAATATGTATTGGCCCTTCCCCAAAGCTCCCCGATTTTAGCATCTCATCGAGAGCTAGGGATGGAATTTGTGACAGACACCATACGCTGCCAGCCCCTCATCCTATGGCATCACATATGGTGCAATCCAGAAAGCCATGTATCACGCGCCCTCATCACAGACTGTCTTAGCCTAGCTCACTGGAGAAAAATCCCCTGGCTCAACTACGTTTTTAAATTCTTCCAAGATCTCAACCGTGAGCAATACTTTTTTGACCCACCTTCAATTGAAGATATATCTAAGAAACAGCTGAAAGAACTGTGTATAGGCCACCTGAGAGAACTTCGGAATCAAGCGGAGATAGTGAAAACACAAAACGAAAAAATCTCCAAACTGCAAACAGAGAAACTGATACAGCCTCACCTCACGTTTTTTCTCTCGAATCATGAAAAGTTCCTATTGACTAGACTCCGGTTTGATCTCTTTTTTCGCCTGGTCTCATTTCCAGAACAGAACAATTGGTCACAGAACATGATTTGTTGTCCTTGTGATGGGGCCTCCAAGCAGTCAACGGTCCATGTCACACTGTTCTGCAAATACTACAGTGTGGCCAGGAAAAAATGGATCCTTCCCCTTCTACGCTTAAGTGGCCATAGAAACACATATCCAGCGCTTGCTTATCTACAGTCACCGGCAAACCCGCATGAAGCCAAAATGACAGTGATCTTTTTAAAAACAGTAATAAGAATCCGACAGAACATTGTTTTATAAGTTATAAATTGTAATATGTAAACTTCAGTACAAAAATGATGGTTCTTTTTTTAAATCGTACTTTTTATGATTATGCAAATTTTTTATAATCGAATAAAAGTTTATGAACTGAACTGATTGATACCACCTCATGGGTGGATATGCTGTGGGTGTCACAGTAGCACACTCCCCTGTGCGGTCTGAGGGAGGCATCTGAAAGAGCCCTAGCTGCGGAGACAGCATGGCGGGGGCAAGAGGGCACTTAGATAGGAATCCGCAGTCAGAGCTTGGTACTTCTGCAGGTTTAGAAAGGTTTGCAACTCTGATTGTAAAAATGAATTATTCAAATTGCTTGTGCCACCTGATTGTAGGCATGAGTGAACAGTCAAGACACGTGTACGTACGTACGTACGTCCGTGTTGAAGATGACTCTGGTTGTTGGAGGACCACATCAGTTCCTAAAGTTGCAGTGTAAGGTAGCATGGATACAGACAGAGCTTTGAGTTGGCTGCCATCTGATTTTCAGGGTTTGCCTTTGCTTGGCTGGGCTGCCCATCATGGCCATGGTGTTTCCTGGATGGTGACATTTGTCATTGATTAGGGTTTGGTGATGGGACACAATATTTCTTCTGTTATGCTGTAGATGTGAAATAACCTGTATTTGTTCCTTGATGTATTGTTTGCTGATTCATGCCTTTTGTTTAGAAAGTGTGTTATTTGCATGAATAAGTCCTGTTCACTGATTACCCGTGTGAATCAATTTGTTTGAATTTCCTGTCACGAGAAGTTGAGCAATGTACACTTTCTCGACAAAATGATTAACCTTTTGAGAAACGTATCTACCATGCAGTTTTTGGCTGGGTATGCCTTAATTCACCATTGTTAAGGTAAGCGTTATCCCTAAATTCTTCTTTGAGACTACGGCTTAATTTATGCAGAACCGTTTGTTCTGTATAGGGGCCTTCCTTCCAGCTTCCATATTCCAAAGGTATTTAACTGTAGCTTTTCCTTTTGAGGAAAAGTGTGGGTAACCCACACAGTTGCCTAACCTCTAAGAAAAAGACATGCCTTTTGGCTTTGCAGAGACTTGTTATTCATCTTACTCCATTGGCCGAGGCAACGAGTCCCTTCACGAGGATTCATTTCAGATTACGCTGAACATTCTATCTCCGAAGTACATTTATTGTGCAGGAGCCTGATGTAGGAGTGATGGAGAGCGGGCTGTTCAAATGGATCTTCTGTTATGTGGCACCAGCAGAGAATTACAACTAGCCTTCTTAGACCCGTTTACCTGCTTTTAAAATGTTACTTGATAAAAGAATTTTCTTATTTTAAAAACTTTATATTTGCAATAGTTTCTGAGAGAAATAGACTCCGACACTTTCAGTAATTAATCGACCCAGGGCTTGTACTCCTTCAAAGTTCACCTCCTTTAAGAGTGAGTAGGTGCAAGCTCAATTGGGAACTCTGCTTACTTCAAATAAGTTTTTTTTCATTAAAAAAAATGTCTCTGGTCCCACTAAAGTCGGGTTTGCAGGAGAAGCCCCCAGATTTTTTGATACGTGTGGGGAGGCAGACAGAATTTTTCCACAATTCGTGCTACCAAAATATTCTCCTGCATAAACTTTGTGCAGAAATTCTTTCTCCCGATGTAACGTACTTACATATTTTTTTTGTAAAGTGCAAAAGTTGTTTACATCACCCAAATTCCCCATGAAATAGCTTCACACACCCCACAGCTAGCTGCAAGTTAGGATCCACGCAGTGAAGGCCTTATTAGCAAAGTATCTATATTTGCAGTGTGGCTGATTGAAAGATTTTTTAGGAAGGTCGAAGGCCTCTGCTGAGGAATGCAAGTAGAATTCTAGAATCACATTTGCAGGGACTGTCCTTTTAGGTGAGTTAAGGCACTATGCCTAACGTGCCCCCTGGTGGTGACACCAAATTACTGCATGAGGTTTGAGCAAATATTACTGTATATGGAGCACTCTAAGAGACAAAATCCTGTTCTCCTGCAAATGCTTTCAGTCTACCACGTTCGCTGTCCACAAGGGTTTTTTCTTCTTCGAGGGACTTCAGAAACGACTGTAGTGAAGCAGGAGTTGTTCTTGATGTTCTTGCTACCACAGCATCAAACAGTCCCACTTATTGGCAGTTACCTATCTCCAGTGGTTAATTAGGTAAGCGTCTCACACAAGGTTATAATCAATAGTTCACTTTTCAATATGTTGACCAGTGTTAGCTGTACGTAATATCACCTCTTTATGGTATTCTTAAATCTTTTCTGTTTGTAATTGGTCGGTATTTATCAGCGTAGGTGGTTTGTTCAACTTTATTTTGTGTCTTGTATGGACAAAACTATCTTCAACTAAGGCAGTGTGTCCAGTGTAGGTTCAGGAGGGCTCAAATAAGTTTAGTTTTGGTTCATTATATACATTATTTTTCTATGGATATCCTGAAGCCCTAGTGGAGTTCCAGGTTTCCTGGAGCTATGTTAGTTACTTGTCTTTTAAGTGACGGTGCCCTTTATTGTTGGCATGTGGACTCCTTTTCTTTTAGGAAGCAGTCTGGTGTGAGGGTCTTTATTTAGTATTATCACTTATTGTCATGTCGCAGCAGTGACCACCAAGTAGTCACTGCTGTTGTGTCAAAGAGGTGACTTTACTGTTGAGGGCCACGATTAGGACCTGTGCGTGAAAAGTAGAATTCAGTTGGGTATGAACACCATGGTGGTTTTTTTTTTGTGTGTTGTCTATGGTATGGGCCACTGGAATTATATTTGACTGTTAGGCCACCGCATTTTTCACAAAACTATGGATTTGCCACATAATCAGCAGATTTTAACAATAAAAAACAATTGTTTCTAACCGAAAGGGTTCAAAAGTTACGGAAAATGCAACATACTGTGTTGCCACATAGTGGACGGCCCATTCAAAAGGTTGACTGGTCACCTTCCTGTTGATTATTACATTATTTGGGTGTCAAACAGGTACTACTGAGGTGCAATCTTTGCCCAGACAGTTTTAACAAGTGTTAAAATTACAAAATAATTATAGCTGTCACAAAATGTGATTCATTTCGCTGCAAAATTTGCCTTTTCTTCCTGCATATTTTAGTAAACCCTGCTGCATAATTTGTCCCCTCCTGCCGCATAATTCCAGTACCTTGTATATGGCCAATTGTTAAAAAGAAGCGAACTATTGACACTGCTGTTGCGTGCATGCAGAAACAGTGCATTGATGGGGATGCCGATGGCTACTGGGATTATGCGATTTAATGGCATCTGCATTTTCTACTGAATTTGCTACATAATCTATGACCTGCAGCATGTTACTAACAAGCATTGAAAATGCAACAGGTCTCACCTTTAGTTAAGTTAAAGCCATTTGCTTTGCTAGTGGTATTGTACAGCAAAGCAAATGGCTTTAACTTAATAAAAGGAAAAACCTATTGCATTTGTAAGGCTTGATATAGATGGACACTAGTTTCAAATAATAAACCCTCTCAAATTGGATTTGTTAGAATACATGTTCACTCCTTTCAAACTCCTGACCTTAAGTGGCCCTCCACATATTAAATCGGAGACCGAAATTGACGCAGCCAGAGAAAACACATTGACACCAAGCATTGGCACAGTTTACATGCCTTGCTTTAATGTGCTAATCGATTTACAAAAGGGGGTGGTGATGAACAGAGTGTCTGAATTGAGCAGACCACTCTTACCCAGTCCAAAGATCAGGGCTTGATCCATCACCGTTATTTATCTCACTGCCCCATCCCAGCTCAGAACCTGGCTATATGCAAATCAGTCTGTCCCTGGCCCAGTGCATCATGGGAACAGGGCAGACTAAACTACCAAGCCAATTCTTTACCAGAAAGGAGACAAGCTACCGGGGACCGGTTTCTGGCATTTCAGCCTCTTCGGCCCGGCTTGCTTGAATCCTGATGGAGCAGTGAGAAAGGGACTCATGTCTGAGTATACCCTGCCACACCTATAGTGGCCAAAATCGATTTACAAAAGGGGGTGGTGATGAACAGAGTGTCTGAATTGAGCAGACCACTCTTACCCAGTCCAAAGATCAGGGCTTGATCCATCACCGTTATTTATCTCACTGCCCCATCCCAGCTCAGAACCTGGCTATATGCAAATCAGTCTGTCCCTGGCCCAGTGCATCATGGGAACAGGGCAGACTAAACTACCAAGCCAATTCTTTACCAGAAAGGAGACAAGCTACCGGGGACCGGTTTCTGGCATTTCAGCCTCTTCGGCCCCTTGTTGTAAATATTTTTGTCCACCCTAAGCGTGGAAGGGTATTCTCAGATGTGAGACCCTTGCTCATTGCACCATCAGGATTCAAGCAAACCGGGCCGAAGACGGCTGTAATGCCAGAAACCGGTCCCCGGGAGCTTGTTTCCTTCCCAGTGTAAGAATTGGCTTTTGTAGTTTGGTTTGCCCTGTTCCCATCATGCACTGGGACAGGAACAGACTAATTTGCATACAGCCAGGTTCTGAAACTGGGATGGTGCAGTGAGCTAAAAAACGGTGTTGGATCTAGCCCTGATCTCTTGACTGGGTGAGAGCTTTCTGCTTAATTCAGAGACTCTGTCCCTCACCACCCCTTGTTGTAAATATTTTTGTCCACCCTAAGCGTGGAAGGGTATTCTCAGATGTGAGACCCTTGCTCATTGCACCATCAGGATTCAAGCAAACCGGGCCGAAGACGGCTGTAATGCCAGAAACCGGTCCCCGGGAGCTTGTTTCCTTCCCAGTGTAAGAATTGGCTTTTGTAGTTTGGTTTGCCCTGTTCCCATCATGCACTGGGACAGGAACAGACTAATTTGCATACAGCCAGGTTCTGAAACTGGGATGGTGCAGTGAGCTAAAAAACGGTGTTGGATCTAGCCCTGATCTCTTGACTGGGTGAGAGCTTTCTGCTTAATTCAGAGACTCTGTCCCTCACCACCCCTTGTTGTAAATATTTTTGTCCACCCTAAGCGTGGAAGGGTATTCTCAGATGTGAGACCCTTGCTCATTGCACCATCAGGATTCAAGCAAACCGGGCCGAAGACGGCTGTAATGCCAGAAACCGGTCCCCGGGAGCTTGTTTCCTTCCCAGTGTAAGAATTGGCTTTTGTAGTTTGGTTTGCCCTGTTCCCATCATGCACTGGGACAGGAACAGACTAATTTGCATACAGCCAGGTTCTGAAACTGGGATGGTGCAGTGAGCTAAAAAACGGTGTTGGATCTAGCCCTGATCTCTTGACTGGGTGAGAGCTTTCTGCTTAATTCAGAGACTCTGTCCCTCACCACCCCTTGTTGTAAATATTTTTGTCCACCCTAAGCGTGGAAGGGTATTCTCAGATGTGAGACCCTTGCTCATTGCACCATCAGGATTCAAGCAAACCGGGCCGAAGACGGCTGTAATGCCAGAAACCGGTCCCCGGGAGCTTGTTTCCTTCCCAGTGTAAGAATTGGCTTTTGTAGTTTGGTTTGCCCTGTTCCCATCATGCACTGGGACAGGAACAGACTAATTTGCATACAGCCAGGTTCTGAAACTGGGATGGTGCAGTGAGCTAAAAAACGGTGTTGGATCTAGCCCTGATCTCTTGACTGGGTGAGAGCTTTCTGCTTAATTCAGAGACTCTGTCCCTCACCACCCCTTGTTGTAAATATTTTTGTCCACCCTAAGCGTGGAAGGGTATTCTCAGATGTGAGACCCTTGCTCATTGCACCATCAGGATTCAAGCAAACCGGGCCGAAGACGGCTGTAATGCCAGAAACCGGTCCCCGGGAGCTTGTTTCCTTCCCAGTGTAAGAATTGGCTTTTGTAGTTTGGTTTGCCCTGTTCCCATCATGCACTGGGACAGGAACAGACTAATTTGCATACAGCCAGGTTCTGAAACTGGGATGGTGCAGTGAGCTAAAAAACGGTGTTGGATCTAGCCCTGATCTCTTGACTGGGTGAGAGCTTTCTGCTTAATTCAGAGACTCTGTCCCTCACCACCCCTTGTTGTAAATATTTTTGTCCACCCTAAGCGTGGAAGGGTATTCTCAGATGTGAGACCCTTGCTCATTGCACCATCAGGATTCAAGCAAACCGGGCCGAAGACGGCTGTAATGCCAGAAACCGGTCCCCGGGAGCTTGTTTCCTTCCCAGTGTAAGAATTGGCTTTTGTAGTTTGGTTTGCCCTGTTCCCATCATGCACTGGGACAGGAACAGACTAATTTGCATACAGCCAGGT
This sequence comes from Lissotriton vulgaris, assembly GCF_964263255.1. Classification (NCBI taxonomy): domain Eukaryota; kingdom Metazoa; phylum Chordata; class Amphibia; order Caudata; family Salamandridae; genus Lissotriton; species Lissotriton vulgaris. Next base: position 119,049,939 of record NC_141691.1, on the reverse strand, counting down.
TCTGAAACTGGGATGGTGCAGTGAGCTAAAAAACGGTGTTGGATCTAGCCCTGATCTCTTGACTGGGTGAGAGCTTTCTGCTTAATTCAGAGACTCTGTCCCTCACCACCCCTTGTTGTAAATATTTTTGTCCACCCTAAGCGTGGAAGGGTATTCTCAGATGTGAGACCCTTGCTCATTGCACCATCAGGATTCAAGCAAACCGGGCCGAAGACGGCTGTAATGCCAGAAACCGGTCCCCGGGAGCTTGTTTCCTTCCCAGTGTAAGAATTGGCTTTTGTAGTTTGGTTTGCCCTGTTCCCATCATGCACTGGGACAGGAACAGACTAATTTGCATACAGCCAGGTTCTGAAACTGGGATGGTGCAGTGAGCTAAAAAACGGTGTTGGATCTAGCCCTGATCTCTTGACTGGGTGAGAGCTTTCTGCTTAATTCAGAGACTCTGTCCCTCACCACCCCTTGTTGTAAATATTTTTGTCCACCCTAAGCGTGGAAGGGTATTCTCAGATGTGAGACCCTTGCTCATTGCACCATCAGGATTCAAGCAAACCGGGCCGAAGACGGCTGTAATGCCAGAAACCGGTCCCCGGGAGCTTGTTTCCTTCCCAGTGTAAGAATTGGCTTTTGTAGTTTGGTTTGCCCTGTTCCCATCATGCACTGGGACAGGAACAGACTAATTTGCATACAGCCAGGTTCTGAAACTGGGATGGTGCAGTGAGCTAAAAAACGGTGTTGGATCTAGCCCTGATCTCTTGACTGGGTGAGAGCTTTCTGCTTAATTCAGAGACTCTGTCCCTCACCACCCCTTGTTGTAAATATTTTTGTCCACCCTAAGCGTGGAAGGGTATTCTCAGATGTGAGACCCTTGCTCATTGCACCATCAGGATTCAAGCAAACCGGGCCGAAGACGGCTGTAATGCCAGAAACCGGTCCCCGGGAGCTTGTTTCCTTCCCAGTGTAAGAATTGGCTTTTGTAGTTTGGTTTGCCCTGTTCCCATCATGCACTGGGACAGGAACAGACTAATTTGCATACAGCCAGGTTCTGAAACTGGGATGGTGCAGTGAGCTAAAAAACGGTGTTGGATCTAGCCCTGATCTCTTGACTGGGTGAGAGCTTTCTGCTTAATTCAGAGACTCTGTCCCTCACCACCCCTTGTTGTAAATATTTTTGTCCACCCTAAGCGTGGAAGGGTATTCTCAGATGTGAGACCCTTGCTCATTGCACCATCAGGATTCAAGCAAACCGGGCCGAAGACGGCTGTAATGCCAGAAACCGGTCCCCGGGAGCTTGTTTCCTTCCCAGTGTAAGAATTGGCTTTTGTAGTTTGGTTTGCCCTGTTCCCATCATGCACTGGGACAGGAACAGACTAATTTGCATACAGCCAGGTTCTGAAACTGGGATGGTGCAGTGAGCTAAAAAACGGTGTTGGATCTAGCCCTGATCTCTTGACTGGGTGAGAGCTTTCTGCTTAATTCAGAGACTCTGTCCCTCACCACCCCTTGTTGTAAATATTAATGTGCTAATGTCTGCAAACATAAGCATGCACATACACTATTTGAACTTTGCCCTTCTGTACCTCCTACATCAGTCTTATTTTTTTATTCCCCAAGCGACTGGTGCTACTGCTTTACAGTCAGAGACAGAAAAGTAAAGTGAATTATGTGACAAATCCTACTGGGGTACATACAGTGAAAGGAAAGGCTTTAAGATGTCCTATTTTGTAATAAACAACAACATGTAAACACCTGTAAATGAACTGGGCACATTCACCTTTTGGGAAAAGAAAAATGAAGCACATTTTTTTTCAATTCTGAAGTGTAATGGAAACCAAGCAAGACACTTACTTTAGTTGGCGTTGCACACATGAGAAATATTGACTGATACCCAATTTCCACAACTTATAATTTAGTTTGTTTATCAGTAAAACTGTATATTTGTGCAAGATGCCACAGTGCGAGGGTGCAAAGTACAGAAATAAACTTGCACATCCCATGCCATCAAGTACTTAAGCTTGGTCACGGTGCACAGAGTGGTTCTCTGAAGCAGTCTGGGACATGGCAGGATACAGAGCGAGGCCCCGTTCAGACAGCCTGGGGTCAAAGTGCACCACATCCTGAAGGCCAGAAGCCTCATTTGTGTGGCCTAGTCTGTGTTAGAAGAAGGCACAGTCAGTGACGGGGTGTCTCGTACATAATACTAGACAGTCTGTAGCCCATATGAACAACAGATTAGGAAACCGTATGTAGTACAAATGGTTCATTTAGTAAATGTTGCGGGAGTCGGGTACAGGGCACCCTCCATTCTGGAGTCTCAGGGAATCGCATCTTGGGTCGGTGACATAGCAGTATACGGTCTGATACAAGGCACCATATAGCTTTGGGTCTGAGAATAAGACCCTGTGGCACAAGGAACACAGCCAGAACAAGGAGGGACATATCCCACAGAACAGTCCGGGTTTCAGGGTGTGTTCTACTGCCTGTGGTGAGGTGGGCCTGGGTATGTGCTAGGGGAAACTGGGGTAAGGGAAGCACAGGTGCAACCTATTGGATGGGACCTTCTCGGATACATAGTTGGGCCTCGTACATTTAAACCAGATCATAGTGCCAGGCAGACGGATACTCTGGTGCATACCGTCTATATCATTAGTTATGCACAATTTTAGGATGTGTGTGCCCACAATCAAGAGCTTCATCTGGCACTCAAACATGCGCACAGTTTGGGGAACAGAAAGGCTGACATGGTGCCGCATGTCGCGGGGTGCATAAGTGGTTATTTGGGATATTTTCCCTTTGTCACCACACACCAAGACTGGACCACAGGGCATACGGTTAGTATACAGAAGTCGGTGTATGGCACAGTGCACAAATGTTTCAATACGGGGCCTGCAGTCTTGTCTGGGGCACCAAATAGTCTGGGCAGATGGGCAAGCAGCCTGTTGCACAAGGAGCATGCATACTAGCCGGGGAGAACCGAACACTCAGTCTGACTTGAGCATAGAGGCACCAGCCACTCGGCTGCACAAGCCAGTAGCGAGGCTGGGACACACATAGAGTGTGGTATCACGAACACACGCTCGCCGCACGCTTGGGAGACATCAGACTGGGGTACAATTGATTTACTTTATTTATGCATTTTAATATAGCGTGTTCTTTTATTACATAAGGACTTCAGAGTGCATGAATTACATAAAAGATACGGCATGCAGCAGGGGTACAAAGACTGCAGCTGGGGCACACTGCAGGGCAACTTCTCCAGCTTAAAGGACTCCGGCACTAACCGGATTAGTTGCGTTTGAGCTGCAAGTCCCTCCAGGACAGCTGCTGGCTCCCCGGGTCCAAGGTGACTTCGTAACAGTGGTTCTTCCTGAGCAGCATGGAGCTGAGCGGCTGCAGATCAGGCTCCATGGTGCTGCTGTGCCCGGATCTAGTGGTGCGGGAAACTGGTGGCCTGCTCTCCGGGGTCCCCGCTGCGCTGGGACTCCAGTGCTGCACTCCGCAGGCTTTAACCCCTTCGATGCTTATGACGGAACGGTTCCGTCATCAGTGTCGGTTGGGCTGTGCTGATGACGGAACGGTTCCGTCACGACCACGCCCGTTTTTAGAACCTTCAGCACAGCGCGAAAATTCGCACCGCGCTGAAGGTGCTAGAGACGGCTAGCGGTCCCTGCCATCCATTGTCCGGTGGCGGGGGCGGACGCCGGCGCTTGCATTACCAGGCCGATGATTAGTATCGGGCTGGGACGTCACTGAGAGGGGCGGGCACCGCTGTGTGGATTGAACTTGCCCCCCGGGAGGTGGGAGGAGCAGAAGAAGTGTGCAAGACAGAAGCTCAGTCAGAGGCAGACTCTGTGTGCAGGATCCCCCCCCCCCCCCCGCAGAACGTGAGTTGTGGTAGAACCAGCTGCTATGTAATGGTGTCTGGGGCTCTTGCAAACACGCAACGCGCGCTGCCTTTTCTGTATAAACTGGAGACAGGATCCAGGGTAATCCTCTAAAGTTTTGATACAAGGAACGATGTGCGTGTAGCAACAGCAGAGCCTCCCGTCCAGCACACAAGTATTAACGTCCGGGACGCCATGAGGTAGATTCTCCATTTCTGCCGTCCCGCTTGGACGGGCTCGGCCAGACTTCCTGCTGGTGTAAAAGGTTTATTTTCTTTATGGGGCCATCTGTTTTGCCCCATGAAGAAGATAAGAAACCTTTTACGCCCGCAGTAAGTCAGGGAAGCCAGTCTAAGTGGGACGGCTCTGAAAGAAACAAGTGTACGTCACTGTAAGCTCTTTTCCAATGGCTGGCCACCGTTTAGCATGAACGGTGACGCCAGCCAATGGAAAAGAGGGGCGGGGCTTAAACCCCACTAGTGAAAGATACTCAAAAACATAAAATCCCGCCAGCGAGACTGCGCATGTGCGCAGCCTACGCTAGCCGAGACCTAAAAATGCAGTTACAGTGGAAGGACCTTTGTAAAGTTTAACTGGTCCCCTTTCTGTAGCTTATTGCTGTTTTTGAGTCTTAAACTGGTACTAAGGAGGATCCAGAGAACATTAACCTTTATAAAAATACCAAAATAATGAAGTAACACAATGTCCTCATTACACATCATATTTTGCCTTTTCTTGCCACGTAATTTAGCTACTCTTGCCGCATAATTTGATATTTTGTACGGCATAATTCCAGTGGCAGTGCACATTCCTCAAAGTATGCATTGGGGCTGGTGCTTAAATCCAAGGCTTTAAGTGGGATGACAAAACTGGGGGTCTCTCAATGGGGCGTGGCAAATGTAATTAAGGGAGTGGCTTAAAAACATTTAAGCTAAAAATCTGTGCTTAGCATAGTGTGCCATCCGACTTGTATTTTGCTGTTTCTGTCATTGCATCCAGATATGATATAATACAAGTCAGGACTATTGGCTTTATCAATGGTTATTAGTTGCATAAGATAAATAAGTCGTAACTATGCTTTGCATATAATATTGAAAAAGCTTCCACTTAAAGCCCTGGTGACACCACCGCAATGTTGCTGCTCCAGAGTTTCAAAAACAGAAGGGAAATCAAGAGAAACCAGCATTTGCAATGCAATAGGTCTCGCATTAGGAAAGTTTGAGATATTGTTATTGTAAATGACACATTTTTTATTTGTGTTGGTTTTGAAAATAGCGAAATGAATAGCTTTGTCATTTACAATGCCAGTACTATTAACTTTCGCAAATGTGACACCTATAGCATCTGTAATGCAATATGTGTTGTATTTACGTATCTTAGATGTATTGATATTACAAATAACAATTGCTTTTAAAAAAAATGTTTAATTAATACTTAAATAAAAGTTATTGTAATTTATAATTGCAATAGCTTAAACTTTTGTAAATAACTTTTATGAAGATTTTGTTAGGTGTATTTTATTGTGACGAAAATCCAAGAACAGAAGTGAAATATTAACAGCTACCACTGCCAATCCAGACAACGTATTCTGGAAGTATCCCCAGTCACATGGAACCTCTGTGGTGGACAACGCTTTGTGTACATGGGAGGCGCTCACAACGGACAGGTGGGCCCGTCTTGTGAGCTTCCATGAATCAGTCCTGACCTTTTCAGTCAACAGCAGTTTGTATGCGTGTATACACTGCCAACAGTACAACGGAACTACATGTACCAGAATGCAGCGTGCAGCTGGCGACTACATCAGAGCTGGGTGTTAAGACCCGTTGCAACCGGATTCAAGTGACATCCAGTAATGCTTACTGCAGGCTTTCAATAGCGGCCATGAGCTGTCCCACCTGTAGAGGCCCCGGCCGCCGTCAGGACCCTCAGGGAAGGTCCGGCTGTTGTCTGTGACGTGAACCTTACCGGAGGTCCGACATCTCCTTGTGCTTCCCGGCCATGGCAGCTCCAAGCCCGGTCTGCTGCCAGGGGCACCGTCTCCGAGTCCTGCGGCTCCACCAGCTGACACTTCCTGTGCTTGACGAGACGCAGCCTCCGGAGCGCGGCTGCTGGAAAAGCAGCGCCAGCCACCACTTTGAGTGCAGCGCCCACCTCCGCCTCACCGCCACCACCACGGCTCGCCGCTGCGTGTCATCGTGCCACCACTGGCGGGACCTGCGGCAGGAATGTGCACAGATCTGCCGCACCGCGAGGGAGAGGTGAGAGGTGGAACCGAGCCGGGCACAGCCGCCATCTTGTGACGTGAGCGGTTGGAATGAGCCACTCACTGGCTCACCCCGGTCACAGGCTGCCAAGGTTTCCTCGAACCATGTATGGGTGCCTAGCACAACGCGTACAAAGAATGTCAGGGTAGCCCTGGCACGTGAGCCTTTTGGACAACACGTCAATGTGTAAACAGCATAATGCTAATTCCAGGGTCTGAGGCTCCATCCCACACGTGTATGGTTTGTTAAAAGACATCAGCAGGCTATTGTGCAAATCACTCATTTTGTATTTTTTTGTAAATGCCTCGTCAGGGGTAGTAAGTCCTGTGTCATAACTGCCAAGGTTTCAGATTGCTTTGTGTAATTATGAGTGATATTTCAACCGACCTTCCATTATAAACAAATCCCGCGGCGACCAGGAAGCTCTTGGCCGGCCGGCCAATCCGGTCGCGGCCGACCGGAAGTCCCGCCTCCCGAGGCCCGCGAGCTGCCGGCGCATGGAGCGCCCTGCCGGTCTGAATCAGCCCGGGTCCCCAGGAGGGGGCCGGGGAGAAGGAGGAGTGGCGCCTGTTGCGGGGCTTCTCGGACCTGAGGGAGCCCCGATTGTGAAGACGAGACGCGCCGCGCCGTGAGGAGCGGAGCGCGAGAGGAGCCCGCCGGAAGAGCGCAGTCGGTGAGTGGGGCCCAGGGCTGAAGTGAAGTGTGTGCGTGCCTGTGTGTATGCCTGGGAGGGGTGGGGGAGGGGGAGTGTGTGCGTGTGTACGCGAGGGAATGTGTGTGCGCATGCGTGACTGTGTGAGAGAGAATGCGATGTTGGGGATAGTGTGCCTGTATGTGTGCCTGTATGTGTGTCGTATGCCTGCGTGTGCATGCGCGCGCCTGTGTGGGGGTGTGTGCATGCAGAGGGGTGGGGGCTGCCTGTGTGTGTGTGTGTGTGTGTGTGTGTGTGTGTGTGTGAGCAAGGGATTTGATTCGCGCATGCGCAGCTACCAGACGCTCGCTCCCGAGGTGAAATCTGACCTCATCAAAGCACGCGTCTGGTAGCTGTCCACATTCCTAAATACGGGCCACAAAAGGTCTGAAGCAGACACTCTCAATGCTCACGCATTGAGAGTAGGTCTGCTCGACCTAAAAATGACTCTTTAAAGCATTTCCCTTCCCCCTACAACACTCACCTGGCATGACTGTATGCCATAACTTCTCCACTAGTGAAAAGTGAGCAGTGTGAGCAGTCGCACATCGATGTGCCTGCTGTCACTGCAGTCTGGAAAAAAACTGACCGCCTGTACCAGGGCACAAAACCGAGCCCGATAGAGACCCGTTTTGAGACTACTTTTAAAAAAGTGCCAGTGCTCAGCACCAGTGAGACCCGGCCCACTTAAAGCCCTGCTTATACCGTATGGCAAGTTTGGTTACAAGAGTTCTTTCCTACAAGCTGTTCTTTCATGTGTGTCCTGCTTGGGTAGGACACCAGCTGGATAACTGGGTGTCAGTCCTCCTAACAGTCTCACCTGATGCAGCATTGGGCTCGAGCCTTGGTAGGTCTCTAGGAGCAGGGGTCTCTAGGAGCAGGGGTCTCTCGGAGCAGGGGTCATTCGCATAAACGTTCCACTTGACTAACCTTTTAAATACTTTAAAAAAGAATTTAAGTATTGCACTAACTCAATCTGGCTGCGCAATTGCACTTTTGAAATCTGACCTCTTCACATCTGAAGCTTTATCTAAATAACCTGAACCCAAGAATAAGCTGCGAGTCGGCTGTAGACCGCTGTTTTCAGTTAAAACACTTTGCACACATCTTAGACAGTCTACAATATAAAACTCCCCAACAATACATGCGTTTCTCATTAGAGCATAGGGTCCGTCGTTCCGTACTTTTAATGAGGCTGGGGATTCTTCCCTTAAAGACCCAAACTTTTAAATGGGATAAATCAGAAAGCTCCACAGAAGTGTGTGATTTATGTAGCGGACGGCAGGATTTCTCACACGTGTTATTAGTCTGTCCAAATTCGACTCTGGTTGAGGCCCTGCGCCGGCATATAAAGCCTATGTTTTAGACATAATCTTTGCTCTTCTAAAAGTTTAATTGAGTTTTGAAATTCTCCGCTTGATGAATTTGCTTGTAGTGTAACCTGTATAAATTTTGTAAACTTTTTTTTTTTTTTTATATAACTATTTTAATGTCTGAATGTGTAGCTGTTCTTATTATCTTTTTATCGTGTATTTGTTGACCTCAGTCGAGGTCTAAATCAAATGTAATAAATTCTTGACTAACCCTTGCCAGAGGCAAATTCACTCTTCGCTGCGGGAACACGTTAAGTGTTCATTGGAATTTCCAAATGGAGCAACTGCCCTGGGCTATTTTTTTCCACTCGCCTTTTCAGTTTAACTGGGAACTGAACTTTGTCGCCTTCAGTGAGGCTTTTCTCGTCCTACGCTGTGGTACCTGCGTGAGGCTTACCTGAGAGGTCACACGCTGCTGTACACCAGCAAGACCTTCCTGTTCCTTTGGTGCACTTCTTGAGTGAGGCCTTCACTTATGGTCCTATGCTGTGGCGGCTGAGCCAGTCCTTCCTATACGGTCCTATGCTGTGGTACCAGAGTGAGGCCTTCCTGCACATTCCTTTGCTGTGGTACCAGTGAGGCCTTCCTGCACATTGTAAATGTAAATGTATAGGCATTTATATAGCGCACTACTTACCCGGAGGGTCCCAAGGCGCTTCGTGCGCTGCGAAACCCTTCCTGGCTTCCCTGAGAGATGGTCCCTTAATGGGTATCTCCAGGGTGAGACCAGGCATCCCCGGCGGTCTGGTGGGGGCCGTTAGTGAGGATGAGGCAAGCTAATGCCCAGAGTTGCCGAGTGTGATCGCTGATCAGAGTGGGCACCGAGGCGAGAGAATTATCGAGTCCGCTGACCCTGGTCCAGAAACCTGCCACGCCGGGGATCGAACCCTGGTCCCGGGCCGTCCTCTGCTCTCGGGTCTGCCGCCTCTAACCAGTGAGCCACACTACCTTTGCTGTGGTACCTGAGGGAGGCCTTCCTGCACATTCCTTTGCTGTGGTACCTGAGTGAGGCTTTCATCCACATTCCTTTGCTATTGTACCTGTGCAAGACCCTTGTGTGGTCCTGTGCTGTGTACCTAAGCGAGACCTTAATGTGTAGTCCTATGCTGTGGTACTGAGCGAGACCCTCCTGTGCAGTCCTATGTTGTTACCCGTACTGTCCTAGGCTGTAGTACCAGAGTGAGCCCTTCCTGTGGGGCAGAACTGTGACCCGTGTATGCTACTAAGCTGTACCCCGAATGAAGCCGGTCTCCCTCCTAACGGGGTTCAGGGCAGCTAGCAGTGGGGTGCGCTGAGATTATGGCCAGAGTTCCCTGTCACCCCTGCACTTCACACACGTTGACCCCATTAGCTGTGGGACTCGCGGGCAGTTAATGGTAAACTAACCGGTATCGGTCTGTTAACTCTCTGTTGCCTCAGACTTTGACCCTCTGAGTGTGAAGGAAAGGGGTAGAAACTGTTTATTCACATCTATGGCACTGGATGAAAGCAGGACCCGCTCTCAAGCACCCAGCCTGTGCGCCCAGGTGTGCATGGAAGCATCTTGAGCGAGAGCGCATAAGAAGGGCCCTCTCTGGTGCACCCAGCCTGTGCGCCCAATTGTGCATAGAAGCAGTGAGCGAGGCCGCATGTCATGCCTCGGGAGTAAAGCCCACCCTGCCCCTCCATCATGGGTATACGTTGGATGTATGTGATGACGTTCTAGGTCTGATCTGTCTTGTGTATGTGGAAAGGAGGGGGTGGGTCACGTGATTGTGCATGGACTGAGTGGCCATGTTGCAGAATTGTGAGTGTGGGCGCTGCTGTGACCGTGCGGTGGTTCACGGCATGTGGCTGTCGTGGGACCCAAGCTGAAATTGTGTCTACCTCTGACCCCAGGGGCGCCACACCCTTGTATAGACTGTGCTCTCCGTCTCCAGCCACTACAGTTTACCTCTGGGTTTCTCCATCCTTGGCTCAGAGCCGCCCCTTGTACAGACGGGGGGTACAAGTGTTTCTAACAACAGCCATCTTACAAAGGAAAGCCGCCTTACAGCGCCCCCAGCTGTCTTCGACAGAACAGTGACGCTGTGTACTCCTGCTGCAAGATTTTATGTGGAGAAAAACGTACTTTACTAAACTGCTTGCTTCAACCCCAAATTACGGCAAGGTCAAGGGCCAGCCCCTGGCGACTGAATTCCCCTTTTCAAACCTCATTTCGCCGTGGTGCACTCTGTTCTTGGGCACACTGTGCTCGTGACGGCAAGCAGTATGCCCACTTGAAAGCGCCTGATAGGGTGATTTGAGTGCTGGGTGATTTGAGTGCTGCCATGGGCGTGATCGAAATATGTTCCTTAATAATGTGTTCCCGGGGCGCATTCTTCTACCCCAAGCACTGCTCCTTGTGACGTATCACTGCACAGTCATTTGACGCTGCCCTATTCCTGCCACCTGCAAATCTTGTGGGAGTTTTCGTTTGTACCAGGTTGAGCTGTCTGTCATTGGTCAAACGTCTGAACCAGGGCACAAGTCGACGTCTACCCACTCTTTTCACAGGGTGGACGCCATCTACCCTGTCAAGAGGTTGGGTCCCACAGAAATATTCTAAACCTGTCCTGGTGTCATTTTCAGACACCGGCACATAATTCGGCAGCGCCTGCACGTTGTCTGCCTTTCTTCAGAGCAGCAATGTGCAGGCAGAGGGGGCTTCTTAGATTCCATCTGGGCCCATAACAAAGGCCGAAGGGGCCACCAAGCTGCCTTTTGTTTGGGTTTCCTGGCTGGAGGCTTCTGAGAGCATCACACTTAAATGTAGTGGAGGGGAAACAAAGGCACACAGCTTGTTACTTTAAAGGTACTTAAAAGCGTCATGATTGTAACTTTGTTCAGTCCTTGTGCATAAGACACAATGCATCGCTGTCAGAATGTGTTAGTCTGTTACGGTATTTACCAAAATTGCAATCTAAATACCACTATTGTTTTATTTCTGCTAAAGCGCTATTCATCCAAATGCAGGGTGTCGGAGCACTTTAAATCAAACATATACATTGACAAATCATGTGTATAAATCAATGGATGTTGTGTTGCATAAGACAGCGGGTCTTACACGGTATAGGAGCCACGTGCTACAGTATAAGGATTACAATTTGTGAACTGCACGTAACAAAAGGATCTGTGTTAAAAGAAGTAACCCACTTACCCATTTACATAAAATAAAAATCTGTCCTCTGTTACTTAACTTGCTTTGCAGGAGACCTAATAATCCTCTATGCTACTTTGATTAAAAAACTGGGACTAGGCAAAACACCGATCTCTCCAGCAAATGCGATAACCTCCAGGGTTATTTTACCGTTATTATTCCCTGAGATTTCGTTGGCAAGGATCTCTGCAACAGGTGCCTTAACCCCATAAGATATTTGAAATTGTTTATTTAGCAACCAATTAAACAGAATAGATTTACTGAAATGTTTCTTCTTGTTGCCAACTTTTTATGGCCGGGTTAAAAAAACATAAATGTACATGGTGAGGCCCCGATTTTTGTGTCTGGCTATTTTTTTGGGCACAACCAGACGCAAAATCTAATTTGGTAAATATTGTAATGTGCTCAAATGTACTCATGATAGACCAGCTAAACACGTATGAGGTCTTAAGATCGGATGTCACTTCTTGTGATGCCACGTTCTGTGTGGTAATGAGATGTGATGCTCTTCCTAGGATTCCAGGTGCTGTCCCGCATCATGATGTGACCCACTATGTTATGAGCTGTAATGTCACTTGGGTGCTGCCTAATTTAGTTTGTCCCCTCACTTCTGTTTTTAGGTCGAGCCTGGGCAGTGCATGCATGCTATGGGAGACATGGTGTACTCGGTATGGACTTTAAGATCTGCCCATTCTCCGCCCATCTTTTCAATTGTCTCCTGCTACTGTCCTTTCTAAATGGTTGTTTCTGATTCGTTAATGGGCTTTTTAGTCCCGCCTTAGAAGCGCTTAGTCTGCATTTGTAACCTCCCATTAGGACTGGACTTTTTAGGTCTCGCCTGTCGATGCGCATGCGCTTCGAGCAAGCGAGACTATAAGGGCTTATCCACTCTTTATCCACTGCAAGGAATCGTGGCGATTCCTTGCAGTGCCCGTGACTTTTAAGCTCAATGCGCATGCGCATTGAGCTTAAAAGCGCGTGCACGTCCGTCTTGTTTTACCCGCTCCGCCCCTCCCCTTCCCGCTGTGTCGCATTTCTCCTCCCCCCTCCCCTCTCTTCCCTCCGTCTTGTTTGTTTATTTTACCCGCTCCGCCCCCTCCCCTTCCCGCCGTGTCGCATTTCTCCTCCCCCCTCCCCTCTCTTCCCTCCGTCTTGTTTGTTTATTTTACCCGCTCCGCCCCCTCCCCTGCCCGCCGTGTCGCATTTTTTTTTAAATCCCCACTTCCCCCCTACCCCCCATCAATGCCAACACTGACGCCGTGCTCTGCTGCTTGTTTTTTTCTTCCTCACTTCTAGCTGCTGCAATTCCAGTCCAGCAGCCTGGGCGACGGAGGGAGGATTTGCAAGCAGAGCTGCTCCCATTTGCAATCAATTTCCGTAGAATTTGCCAATGATTTAAATGCTTACTTTTTTCCGCATTTTTGTTAGCACAGAGCTGTGGCATTATCGAACCGGCGTCGATCTCTTTCTGCTTACTGAATTTGCCAATGATTTAAATGCTTATTTTTTCCGCATTTTTGTTAGCACAGAGCTGTGGCATTATCGAACCGGCGTCGATCTCTTTCTACTTACTCAACAAGGCGCACTGTTGACAAACACTGATGAGCCAACTGGTTTAACGAGGATAGCGATGTTGGCGACCCCTCACCCTCACTCACCCTCAACCCCTCACCCTCACTCACCCTCAACCCCTCACCCTCACTCACCCTCAACCCCTCACCCTCACTCACCCTCAACCCCTCACCCTCACTCACCCTCACCCTCGACCCCTCACCCTCGACCCCTCCCCCTCAACACCTCACCCTCACTCACCCTCACTCACCCTCACTCACCCTCACTCACCCTCACTCACCCTCACTCACCCTCACTCACCCTCACTCACCCTCACTCACCCTCAACCCCTCACCCACACTCACCCTCAACCCCTCACCCACACTCACCCTCAACCCCTCACCCTCAACCCCTCACCCTCAACCCCTCACCCTCAACCCCTCACCCTCAACCCCTCACCCTCAACCCCTCACCCTCAACCCCTCACCCTCAACCCCTCACCCTCAACCCCTCACCCTCACTCACCCTCACTCACCCTCAACCCCTCACCCTCACTCACCCTCAACCCCTCACCCTCAACCCCTCACCCTCACTCACCCTCAACCCCTCACCCTCAACCCCTCACCCTCACTCACCCTCAACCCCTCACCCTCACTCACCCTCAACCCCTCACCCTCACTCACCCTCAACCCCTCACCCTCACTCACCCTCAACCCCTCACTCACCCTCACCCTCTCACCCTCACCCTCACCCTCACTCACCCTCACCCTCACTCACCCTCACTCACCCTCAACCCATCACCCTCAACCCCTCACTCACCCTCATCCTCACTCACCCTCACCCTCACTCACCCTCACTCACCCTCAACCCCTCACCCTCAACCCCTCACTCACCCTCATCCTCACTCACCCTCAACCCCTCACCCTCACTCACCATCAACCCCTCACCCTCACTCACCCTCACTCACCATCAACCCCTCACCCTCACTCACCCTCACTCACCCTCAACCCCTCACCCTCACTCACCCTAAACCCCTCACCCTCAACCCCTCACCCTCACTCACCCTCGACCCCTCCCCCTTGATCCCTCCCCCTCACTCCCCCTCACTCCCCCTCACTCACCCTCACTCCCCCTCACTCCCCCTCACTCCCCCTCACTCCCCCTCACTCCCCCTCACTCCCCCTCACTCCCCCTCACTCACCCTCACTCCCCCTCACTCCCCCTCACTCACCCTCACTCACCCTCACTCACCCTCACTCACCCTCACTCACCCTCACTCACCCTCAACCCCTCCACTCACCCTCACTCATCCTCACTCATCCTCAACCCCTCACTCACCCTCAACCCCTCACTCACCCTCACTCATCCTCAACCCCTCACTCACCCTCACTCACCCTCACTCACCCTCACTCACCCTCACTCACCCTCAACCCCTCACCCACCCTCACCCTCAATCCCTCACCTCAATCCCTCACCCTCAATCCCTCACCCTCAACCCCTCACCCCCTCACTCACCCTCACCCTCACTCACCCTCACCCTCACTCACCCTCAACCCCTCACCCTCACTCACCCTCACTCCCCTCACTCCCCCTCACTCCCCCTCACTCCCCCTCACTCCCCTCACTCCCCCTCACTCCCCCTCACTCCCCCTCACTCACCCTCACTCACCCTCACTCACCCTCAACCCCTCACCCTCACCCCTCACCCTCAACCCCTCACTCCCCTCACTCCCCCTCGCTCCCCCTCGCTCCCCCTCGCTCCCCCTCGCTCCCCCCGCTCCCCCTCGCTCCCCCTCGCTCCCCCTCAACCCCTCACCCTCAACCCCTCACCCTCAACCCCTCACCACACCCCTCACCCTCAACCCCTCACCCTCAACCCCTCACCCTCAACCCCTCACCCTCAACCCCTCACCCTCAACCCCTCACCCTCAACCCCTCACCCTCAACCCCTCACCCTCAACCCCTCACCCTCAACCCCTCACCCTCACTCACTCACCCTCACTCACTCACCCTCACTCACTCACCCTCACTCACTCACCCTCACCCACTCACCCTCACTCACCCTCACTCACCCTCACTCACTCACTCACCCTCACTCACCCTCACTCACTCACCCTCACTCACTCACCCTCACTCACTCTCCCTCACCCACTCACCCTCACTCACCCTCACTCACCCTCACTCACTCACTCCACCCTCACTCACCCTCACTCACTCACCCTCACTCACCCTCACTCACCCTCACTCACTCACCCTCACTCACCCTCACTCACTCACTCACCCTCACTCACTCTCACTCACTCACTCACCCTCACTCACTCACCCTCACTCACTCACTCACTCTCACTCACTCTCACTCACCCTCACTCACTCACTCACCCTCACTCACTCACTCTCACTCACTCACTCACTCACCCTCACTCACTCACTCACCCTCACTCACTCACTCTCACTCACTCACTCACTCACCCTCACTCACTCACTCACCCTCACTCACTCACTCTCACTCACTCACTCACCCTCACTCACTCACTCACCCTCACTCACTCTCTCACCACCCTCACTCACTCTCACCCTCACTCACTCACTCACTCACCCTCACTCACTCTCACTCACTCACCCTCACCTCACACTCACTCTCACTCACTCACTCACCCTCCCTCCTCACTCACCTCCCTCACTCACCCTCCCTCACTCACTCACCCTCACTCACTCACCCTCACTCACTCACCCTCACTCACTCACCCTCACTCACTCACCCTTCACTCACTCACCCTCACTCACTCACCCTCACTCACCCTCACTCACCCTCCACTCACTCACCCTCACTCACTCACACCTCACTCACACTCACTCACTCACTCACACTCACTCACTCACTCACTACCTCACTCACTCACTCACCCTCACTTCACTCACTCACTCACTCACCCCTCACTCACTCACCTCACTCACCCTCACTCACTCACTCACTCACTTCACTCACTCACTCACCTCACTCACTCACTCACTCACTCACTCACTCACCTCACTCACTCACTCACCCTCACTCACTCACTCACCCTCACTCACTCACTCACCCTCACTCACTCACTCACCCTCACTCACTCACTCACCCTCACTCACTCACTCACCCTCACTCACTCACCCACTCACCCTCACTCACTCACTCACTCTCCCTCACCCTCCCTCACTCACTCTCCCTCACTCACTCTCCCTCACCCTCCCTCACTCACCCTCCCTCACTCACCCTCCCTCACCCTCACTCACTCACCCTCACTCACTCACCCTCACTCACTCACCCTCACTCACTCACCCTCACTCACTCACCCTCACTCACCCTCACTCACTCACACTCACTCACTCACCCTCACTCACTCACCCTCACTCACTCACCCTCACTCACTCACCCTCTCACCCTCACTCACTCACCCTCACTCACTCACCCTCACTCACTCACCCTCACTCACTCACCCTCACTCACCCTCACTCACTCACTCACCCTCACTCACTCACCCTCACTCACCCACCCTCACTCACCCTCACTCACCCTCACTCACCCTCACTCACCCTCACTCACCCTCACTCACCCTCACTCTCCCTCACTCTCCCTCACTCTCCCTCACTCTCCCTCACTCACCCTCACTCTCCCTCACTCTCCCTCACTCACCCTCACTCACCCTCACTCACCCTCACTCACCCTCACTCACCCTCACTCACCCTCACTCACCCTCACTCACCCTCACTCACCCTCACTCACCCTCACCCACTCTCACTCACTCACTCACCCTCACTCACCCTCACTCACTCACCCTCACTCACCCACCCTCACCCTCACTCACCCTCCCTCACTCACCCTCCCTCACTCACCCTCCCTCACTCACCCTCACTCACTCACCCTCACTCACTCACCCTCACTCACTCACCCTCACTCACTCACCCTCACTCACTCACCCTCACTCACCCTCACTCACTCACTCACCCTCACTCACTCACCCTCACTCACTCACCCTCACTCACTCACCCTCACTCACTCACCCTCACTCACTCACCCTCACTCACTCACCCTCACTCACCCACCCTCACTCACCCTCACTCACCCTCACTCACCCTCACTCACCCTCACTCACCCTCACTCACCCTCACTCACCCTCACTCACCCTCACTCACCCTCACTCACCCTCACTCACCCTCACTCCACCCTCACCCACCCTCACTCACCCTCACCCACCCTCACTCACTCTCTCACCCTCACTCACTCACCCTCACTCACCCACCCTCACTCACCCACCCTCACCCACCCTCACCCTCACTCACTCACCCTCACTCACTCACCCTCACTCACTCACCCTCCCTCACTCACCCTCCCTCACTCACCCTCCCTCACTCACCCTCACTCACCCTCCCTCACTCACCCTCCCTCACTCACCCTCCCTCACTCACCCTCCCTCACTCACCCTCACCCTCACTCACTCACCCTCACTCACTCACCCTCACTCACTCACCCTCACTCACTCACCCTCACTCACCCTCACTCACTCACCCTCACTCACCCTCCCTCACTCACCCTCACTCACCCTCACTCACCCTCACTCACCCTCACTCACCCTCACTCACCCTCACTCACCCTCACTCACCCTCACTCACCCTCACTCACCCTCACTCACCCACCCTCACTCACCCTCACTCACCCTCACTCACTCACCCTCACTCACCCTCACTCACTCACTCACCCTCACTCACTCACCCTCACTCACTCACTCACTCACTCACCCTCACTCACTCACTCACCCTCACTCACTCACTCACTCACTCACCCTCACTCACTCACTCACTCACCCTCACTCACTCACCCTCACTCACCCTCACTCACTCACTCACCCTCACTCACTCACCCTCACTCACTCACCCTCACTCACTCACCCACCCTCACTCACCCTCACTCACTCACTCACTCACCCTCACTCACTCACTCACCCTCACTCACTCACCCTCACTCACTCACCCACCCTCACTCACTCACTCACCCTCACTCACTCACTCACTCACCCTCACTCACTCACTCACCCTCACTCACCCACCTCACTCACCCTCACTCACCCACCCTCACTCACCCACCCTCACTCACCCTCACTCACTCACCCTCACTCACTCACCCTCACTCACCCTCACTCACTCACTCACTCACCCTCACTCACTCACCCTCACTCACTCACCCTCACTCACTCACCCTCACTCACTCACCCTCACTCACTCACCCTCACTCACTCACCCACCCTCACTCACCCTCACTCACTCACTCACTCACCCTCACTCACTCACTCACCCTCACTCACTCACCCTCACTCACTCACCCTCACTCACTCACTCACTCACCCTCACTCACTCACTCACTCACCCTCACTCACTCACTCACCCTCACTCACTCACCCTCACTCACCCACCTCACTCACCCTCACTCACTCACCCTCACTCACTCACCCACCCTCACTCACCCACCCTCACCCACCCTCACTCACCCTCACTCACCCTCACTCACCCTCACTCACCCTCACTCACCCTCACTCACCCTCACTCACCCTCACTCACCCTCACTCACCCTCACTCACCCTCACTCACCCTCACTCACCCTCACTCACCCTCACTCTCCCTCACTCTCCCTCACTCTCCCTCACTCACCCTCACTCACCCTCACTCACCCTCACCCACCCTCACTCACCCTCACCCACCCTCACTCACTCTCACTCACTCACTCACCCTCACTCACTCACTCACCCTCACTCACTCACCCTCACTCACTCACCCACCCTCACTCACTCACCCTCACTCACTCACCCACCCTCACTCACCCACCCTCACTCACCCTCACTCACCCTCACTCACTCACCCTCACTCACCCTCACTCACTCACCCTCACTCACCCTCACTCACCTCACCCACCCTCACCCACCCTCACCCACCCTCACCCACCCTCACTCACTCACCCTCACTCACTCACCCTCACTCACCCTCACTCACTCACTCACTCACCCTCACTCACTCACCCTCACTCACTCACCCTCACTCACCCTCACTCACCCACCTCACTCACCCACCCTCACTCACCCACCCTCACTCACCCACCCTCACTCACCCACCCTCACTCACCCTCACTCACCCTCACTCACCCTCACTCACCCTCACTCACCCTCACTCACCCTCACTCACCCTCACTCACCCTCACTCTCCCTCACTCACCCTCACTCACCCTCACTCACCCTCACTCACCCTCACTCTCCCTCACTCTCCCTCACTCACTCACCCTCACTCACCCTCACTCACCCTCACTCACCCTCACTCACCCTCACTCACCCTCACTCACCCTCACTCACCCTCACTCACCCTCACTCACTCACCCCCTCACCCTCACCCTCACCCCCTCACCCTCACCCTCAACCCCTCACCCTCAACCCCTCACCCTCAACCCCTCACCCTCAACCCCTCACCCTCAACCCCTCACCCTCAACCCCTCACCCTCAACCCCTCACCCTCAACCCCTCACCCTCAACCCCTCACCCTCAACCCCTCACCCTCAACCCCTCACCCTCAACCCCTCACCCTCACTCACCCTCACTCACCCTCACTCACCCTCACTCACCCTCACTCACCCTCACTCACCCTCAACCCCTCACCCTCAACCCCTCACCCTCAACCCCTCACCCTCAACCCCTCACCCTCAACCCCTCACCCTCAACCCCTCACCCTCAACCCCTCACCCTCAACCCCTCACCCTCAACCCCTCACCCTCACTCCCTCACCCTCAACCCCTCACCCTCAACCCCTCACCCTCAACCCCTCACCCTCAACCCCTCACCCTCACTCACCCTCATTCACCCTCACTCACCCTCACTCACCCTCACTCACCCTCACTCACCCTCACTCACCCTCACTCACCCTCACTCACCCTCACTCACTCACCCTCACTCACTCACCCTCACTCACTCACCCTCACTCACTCACCCTCACTCACTCACCCTCACTCACTCACCCTCACTCACTCACTCACTCACCCTCACTCACTCACTCACTCACCCTCACTCACTCACCCTCACTCACTCACTCACCCTCACTCACTCACTCACTCTCCCTCACTCACTCACTCACTCTCCCTCACCCTCCCTCACTCACTCTCCCTCACCCTCCCTCACTCACTCTCCCTCACCCTCCCTCACTCACTCTCCCTCACCCTCCCTCACTCACTCTCCCTCACCCTCCCTCACTCACACTCACTCACCCTCCCTCACTCACACTCACTCACTCACTCACCCTCCCTCACTCACACTCACTCACCCTCACTCACTCACCCTCACTCACTCTCACTCACCCTCACTCACCCTCACTCACCCTCACTCACCCTCACTCACCCTCACTCACCCTCACTCACCCTCACTCACCCTCACCCACCCTCACCCACCCTCACCCTCACCCACCCTCACTCACTCTCACTCACTCACTCTCACTCACTCACTCACCCTCACTCACTCACCCTCACTCACCCACCCTCACCCACCCTCACTCACCCACCCTCACTCACCCTCACTCACCCTCACTCACCACCCCTCACCCTCACACACACTCACCCTCAACCCCTCACCCTCAACCCCTCACCCTCACACACACTCACCCTCACCCTCACTCACCCTCAACCCCTCACCCTCACACACACTCACCCTCACCCTCAC
This sequence comes from Lissotriton vulgaris, assembly GCF_964263255.1. Taxonomy (NCBI): domain Eukaryota; kingdom Metazoa; phylum Chordata; class Amphibia; order Caudata; family Salamandridae; genus Lissotriton; species Lissotriton vulgaris. The sequence continues at coordinate 119,029,280 of NC_141691.1, read as the reverse complement.
TCACCCTCACACACACTCACCCTCACCCTCACTCACCCTCACCCTCACTCACCCTCAATCCCTCACCCTCAACCCCTCACCCTCAACCCCTCACCCTCAACCCCTCACCCTCACACACCCTCACACACACTCACTCACACTCACTCACACTCACTCACACTCACTCACACTCACTCACACTCACTCACACTCACCCAGCGCAACCACAGCATCTTAAACTAAATATATTTTATAAACTTTAAGCTATTGGCAATATAAAATAAAATCCATTTTATTTACGTATTAATTATTAATTTTTTTTTAAAGCCATTGATTTTTTTTATTTCAATACATATAAGTCACATATAAGTCCCGTTAATACAAAACATGTTGCTTTACAAATGCTAGAGGTGTCACATTTACAAAAATTATAACTATTGGCTTTGTAAAGAAGAAAGCTATTAATTTCGCTATTTAGAAAAAACAACACATAAATAAAAAACAAAAAAATAAATAACACCTATAGCTCAAACTTTACTACTGCGAGACCTATTGCATTTCCAATGCTTGTTACCTGTGTTGTCTGTTTTAGCTACAGTCTGTGAGCACTAATTACTTTAACATCTTTAATCTAGCTGCTGCTGTTGCCGGCATGGCAGGCTCTACCTAACCCACCCTGTTTTCATGACATCACGGCGCCTGATCATGGACGCTTTGCTTTCTTTTAAAAATGCTACCTGCACAGCTCGACACTTCTGCATGCGCTATACTGCTTAACAAATGCTTTTTTTTGTTGTAAAAGTGCCCCATACCGCGCTTTGATTTTAATGGCGGCAGCGCACCTTTCTTTATATGGTCCGCTTCCTAAGAAAGGGACGTGGCTGCCATTCAAGTTTAACGCGCGGCATGGGACGCTTTTACAAACAAAAACCATTTGCATGTCAACTTAAACAAATGCTTTTTTTGTGAAAGTACCTCATACCACTCTTTCACTTTAGCAGCTGCGCACCTTTTTTTAAACGCGGGTCGTGTAAAGAAAGGTGCGTCGCCGCCATTAAAGTGATAGCATGGCTTAGGGGCGCTTTTACAAACCAGCATGCAATAGGTCTCGCATTTGCGAAAGTTTAACCCCTTGTGTGCTGCCGTCGGCCAACGGCTGACGGGAGCACTACTTCGTTGGCCGACGGAGCCCCGCCCACCCTTTAGAACGCCCGCACCGCGGTGGAAAAACCGCTGCAGTTAAGACGTTAAGCTATTAGCATTCTAAATGGCAATACCTTTTATTTATGTTTTAAAAACCAAAACACAAATAAAAGGCATTGTCATTTACAATACCATTAGCTCAAACTTGCGTAAATGCGACACCTATTGCTTTACAAATCCTTGTTTCAGACTTGTTCCTCTTCTTAAAATGTGGAAAACTGGCTAAGTTGCCTCACATGGATTCAAGCCATGTTATGTAGCGCTGTCCAGCACTTTGTGCTGTGATTCACACAACAGGGCTGCATTCCTCTTCCGCTATTGGCAGTCGTGTCTTGCCCTAGTTCGGGCACGCGTGGTGCAGCTCCTGTCTCTGCATGCCTCTGAGAATTGCAGTGGGAGATGGTGAACTTGTTCATGCTGCCTGCTCGGTCTTGGTCCATTTGTAAACTTAAAGGATGTCTCGCCTGGCTTTGCACTAACCACAGTTGTATATTATGAGGACAGACTTGTATCTGCAAATATTCTAACTCCAGGGTATCCAACGTTTAGTGTAATAAGAGCTACTAATGTTCAATTAAAAATCATGGTGAGGTACTAATATTATCAGTCTTATAATAGTGACCACATCAGGCAAGATTAGTGGCCACCCCCTGCACACAGGTGTGCCAGCAGTAATGTAAAAAGGGCATTGCCAGTTTGAAATGTCTCCATATTGGTAATGCATGCCAGCCACAGCTGAAGTGCCCCGGCACGAAAGTAACAATATTAGTAATGAGTCTTCCCACATGATGTATCACTCAAAAATCAGCTTTAAATATATTTTGAAAATTCAGCCATTTTCCTCCAGACATAAACTTATGAGTTCTGAAAATACACACATTTGTCTTGAAACATCATTTTGGCACATATATTACTTATTTTAAATGTACATACATTAATTCAACCAGGCTAAAGGTTCCAATTTTGAAGGATGGAATGCTCCCAGGAGAGCTACCAGTAGCTTACGAGCTACTCATTGGAGAAGATTGGTCTAACCCTTAGCAGTTGCTCCGGCCGTTTTCTAGAGTGGAATAGTTGTGAAAAACTGGTGGGGTGCTACCCGAGCTACTGTTGGGGATTAGAGTATTTTACAAGCATTTCTTCCATCACCTTTTGCGTGTAACGCTCTAAGTGTCCAACGTATGCCCAGATGTGGTCCCTTGCTCAGTGTTCATAGGATACAAGCTATTACTCTCTGACTAGGCCTAATAACCCCAAAACCGGTCCGGGATCGCTTGTGCTCCCTTCTGGAGGTGGGCTCATCTGGCCATTCAGAATGGTCTGCTTCCCATGAGGAGCAGGGCCGTACTGATCTGCATAAGTCAAGCCTTTGTCTAGAGTGGTACAGTGGGCAAAGAATGATGGGCTGGATTATGCCTTTACCTCGGCGGCTCTCCTAATCATAAATATGATTGAAAAATATGAATGTTGATGATGGCGATATAGCTGATGACGTAAATGTGACTATACAGGGCACGAGTGGGCCTTGGAGGTGGGCGAGCCACTGAATGCTCGAGCCAGGCTTGAGACTGAAGCTTGACTGGCTCAGCTCAAGGTCCTGTTGGAACCTTAAGCCCACAATAACCTGAGCTTTCATCTAGCTTCTGGCTGTCTCCCTCTCTCCCTCCCTCTCTTTCTACCCAGGATGTGGTGTTACAGACCGAGCTGCCGACTGAAGAACTGTGGAAACAAGTTTGAGTCTCTGCATTGGCTAAACATCCTGTGATTCTGGGCAAATCACTTAATCTGCCTATTTCTGTAAACCATTCATGTGACCTTGTGTAATGCAACTGGCTCTCATGTAAGGTCAAGTTTGTACTATATTCTAGTAAGTGCTGAAAAATGTACTGAAAGGTAAAAACAAAGCCTTAACATAAGGAAAGACAAATGGATATCCATTTACTGGCTGATTTTTACTTAATAAAATCAGAAAAGCTGGATAAATCGTGGCTTCCCTGACTTTTAATTATGTTATCTTAAGCAAATATTTGATTTCACCAACACTTTTTTTCCTCCATTATTTCGTTTGAAAGCACTTTCAAATTATGAGTTTAGACTACCCATTGTAGATAACGATCACTTTTAATAAGTAATTCTTAGTGCAGTGCTATAATCTGGGGCACTGGAATTATGCGATTGTGCGGCTGTGGCGTTTTTTCGCTTATAGATTTGCTGTATTTGCCACGTAATCCATTATCTGCTGCATAATCTGCAGGTTAATAAAAATGCAGATACATGTTGCCCTGGAGTGGAAGGCTCAATGCAAAATTTGATTGGTTATCTTTCTGTTGCTTTTTGCTATATTTGGGTGTTAAATTGTTGTTAATGAGGTGAAGCCAATATCATGACAGTGTAAAAATGATAACGTGTAGAAATACTATCACAAAATGTGCCACATTACGCCGCACAGTTTGGCTTTTCTTGCCGCATAATTTACTCAATGCTGCTGCAGAATTTGGCTCAACCCTGCTGCCCAATTCCAGTAGCCCTTGCTATAATGTGACCTAGTCCACCCAGTGCACCCCTCCCTTCGGCACCTATCTTCATATCAAGGGGAGGACTGCAAGGTGCGCTGAAAAGAGTCGGATGAGCAACTGCGGATCCTGGGCCATCCCAAAATGGAAGAGTTGGGGAGACCCCTCCCCCCCCTCCCCCCGCCAAAGGCAGACTGGCGGGGGCAGCGGTTAGCCGAAGTGGCCTCGTGCTGGAGATCAGATTTGGCATGGTCGTTGCTGCCACTTAAGTTTCCAGTCGGAGGTTCATGTTGAGGAGCACTGCGTAGAGTGAAACAGTGGGGTTTTCCAGTTGCTAGAGGAGTGGGCTATGAAACGGCCACTCAAGATTGTCCCCTGGAAGGAGATGTGGGAGTACATTATCCTATGCTGCCACAGGGACTCTGTGATAGCATCCTGTACGACACATACCCTTTCTCTGCAGAGACCTGGCCCACTCACCAGTTCATCTTCATAAAGGGATATTCTCATCGACTCTTAACCACATGGATGCTGCTCATCTTCATCTCCTGTGCTGAAGGTCAATGGAAACTGGTGTGGTGATGACGAGCTCAGCTCGTCATGAGCATCAAAGGGGTTAAAGCCTGGTGGAGTTGTCACCTACTGCAGCCTGACATTGTGTGGGGGGAGCTGCTAAATACATCAAAATGTTCTAGAAGACGTAGGTCCAACAGCTGCTGGAGGCAGGCTTCAAGGCAGACTATAGCCGCACCACATTGATGGCAAAAAGAGGTGGGCGCACACTGCCTCTCATCCCAGCACTCCTTATGCCCTAATGCATCATGATAAATGACAGTGCGTTGTAACAATTCAGTAACATGCTTCAGATGTTCACCCTTTGAGGTGAGCCAGTGCTGTGTATCTCTAGACACTTCTTTCAGGATACTACTTCTTCAGTAGAGAGCAGCACATTCTTTTGGGGATGCTGGAAATGCTGCCCAAACTCTTCTCAAGTCTCTGCACCTCTCACTGGGTGTAGGTTAATCAGGCAGAGCTTGTCAGCTCATTAGCTTAAGCCAGCCTTTTCAAACAAGGAGAGGGTGGGAGCTCACTGCCTCACTTCCTAGCTCTGTTTGCCCCAATGCATCATGGTAAAAGGAGTGCTTGATACTACTTCAGTGACCGTCTTCAGCTTTTCACCCTTGTTGGTGCTGGCAGTGCTGCGCATCTCTAGACGTGTGTTTCAGGATAGTTGTCCTTCAGTAGAGAGCAATGCATTGCTTTTGGGGTTCTGGATGTTGTTCCTCCCAAGGAGTGCAAGTATTATGCCTTTCACAGCATGATCACCCCCACAATCCCAAAGCGCCAAGTCCTACCCCTCGCAGGCCTGGCAACTCCGGGAGAAGACCCAACGTTGGGTCAACTGGGTCAGCCTTCCTGCTCTAAAAAGCACTTTTACAAAGCTGCCCTCTACCTCTGATAATTTGAAAGGTAAAGGAATGCACTTTTTTGAATTTTGAAGAGACCATCTTTTAAGTGATACTTGTTGCATTTATTTACATAACAAATATTTTCAGGGCTCGGCTCGTTAACGGGATCCAAGATGCGAGCCAGATCCTTGGCTCTCACTGTTTGTTGGCTCTCCCACCTGTGGCGGGCGGGGGGGGGGGCTGCTGTGGCGTATCATCGCAAGAGCACGTTCACTTATCCGTGACCTCGTCTCAGGGCTGTTTCCGGTGCCGTGTCTTCTGCCCCGGCAGATTGCCCGAGTCCCACCCTGTGTTCGAGATAGTTATCTGCAGCTGTCATGACCCCACTTCCTGTTGCCCTTCCTGCTCAGTGATGCAATCTTCTTCAGGGGAAGTGTGTACAACTCCTGTTTCTGAGACTCCCAGCGAGGCCGACTGTGCCGAGAGCCCCGCGGCGCATGCGCCGAGTGACGAGGCTGCTGGAGGCCTCAATAATGACGTTTCTAAAAGGCCAAGTTCAAGACCAGTGCCTTTCAAGTTGTACCCTGGCCGTTCCTGCAGGAACACCAATGACGTATTTTAAATGCACCAGCTAAGCGTAGTGCCTCCCCTTAGTTGTCAAATGTTATTTTGAATAATACATAAGGTTAGACAGCTTTTTTTGTGTGGAAAATATGCATGTGAATTTGAACAGATAACATAACTTTTAAATGTCATCAAATTTCCATTTGAGATAACATCTACGTTATTGTTGTTTTTTTTATAGCGCTCATGCACGTGCGTCAGGGCTCCTGCTGGCCGCGCCTTCTCTTCCCAATGGAGCTGCTTGTCTGACGTGAGTCTGGACCTCCCCAATCATTTGACGGGGTGCATTTCTAAACATTTCTAAACCGGTAGCGGCTTGAGTTGAGGCTCGTTCGTGTTTTTTTTTTCCTTCAAAAGTTTTTTTTCTTTTTTAAATTTCAAACCTACAACACACTAAGTGTAAAACTCGATGGCACAGACCTTTATTTCACTGAGACATTATACAGGAGACGCTGCCAACGTCCCGGGGGCATTCTGTCGCAGCTAGGGACAGCTAGGTGCCCGCTGAGCACTGCACGGGGAACAATTTGCAATGAGGCCGACAAAAGACTACAAGCCATGGAACAGTGAGGTGATGGCACATCAGGCCGCCTCCACCCAGCGCTCCATATTGTGTTGCATTTCCACAGACATATCCGGTCAGTGCAAGTCATAGCGCTACGCGCCTTGCGCCTTTCCATCTCCCGTTTCAATCTCTGCACGCTAGGGGCGTGTCTGCCCTCCATCGTTTTGCTGTCTCTCTTGACCACTAGGACGCCAAGGGATACTCCTCTCTTGGCGTCCATCCACCCCCATCATGATTCCCAGGACGGCCACTCTAGGTGTTACATCTATTGTTTGCCCTGTAACTTCGGTGAGATACTGTTGGTTCACCCATCACAGAGTAAGGACAAAAAAGAGCACCGTCCAAATAACATTAAAGAGTTGCCACCTCTCTGGCATCTGGTGCATTGACGGGACTGCCCTGGTTGCACCCTGCACAGTTTAGAGGGTGTGGTAAGTCCTATGTAGATGAATTAACTTAATAGGACAGGCCTGCGGAGCACGCCAGTGGATGAGGGGCCATCTTGGCCTCCGTTGCGTTGTCATCAATCGGACCGTGTCTGCCTCCCACCTGGATTGAAGAGTGCCAGGGAGGCTGGGATGCTTGCTGTTGATGAGTGGTGTGTTCTCGAAATGCAACCTTTGCCCTCAGTTGATGGTTTGGCAGATGCCTGGTCAGGTTAGAAGAAGGCTTGGCCTCCTTCCTGATGGAGGACCAGTCGCCTTTGCTGGAGGTACCCGCCTGCCTGCCTCTGAGATCTCTGCCTTCAGGACATCTGTGGTGAACCTGGAGAACAATGCCTACCGGGCGCCAAATATATTTTCTTCTTAGCTCTATTTATTTTCTGAAACAAACTCCCAAAGTTCACCTGTGTTTTGCCTGTGTGAACGAGGGTTTTGTTTGAAACCTTGTAGAGAAATACGTGCGCCGAGGGGGCCGGGGGGGGGGGGGGGAGTGGGAGAAGTGATATTAACACTATAATTCTATGTTTCCCTCAATTATCATTTTAGAAAGTGGAATTAAATATATTTGAGATGGGGGGGGGGGGGGGCGGGGGGGAGGGGTGTGAACTGAAAATGTGCTTTCCTGCATGATTCACACCGGACCACCTTGTTTCAGAAAATCAAACAGTTTTTTCCATGCCCGAGCCTTCATTATTCACATTGTGGTCTCGGGGATGGAAATACAATGACTGTTAACATACACCGCCCCTTTTTACTGTACATTCCACTAGTATCGCTGTGGCAAAGCAGCTTATTGGCAAATGAGCACCCGTGTCAAGGTTTTCCATTGGTGGAGCTGGCTAAATCACCCCCAGCAAAAACCCAGCGGTTTGCCCACCGCTAGCTGGAATGAGGCACCCACGCTTTGTGTCTACTCTGCATATGACAACTGCTAAATGCCCCCCTGTGTCTGTGATCTATCCTCTGCCTGTAATGGGCCACAGGTGTTGGGTAGGACCTTTTGAGGGCCTGGACTCACATGAATGTGGTTCTGTGCGTAGTGTGATTGGCCCTTCAAACATCTGGCGGATGGGACCAGATTGACATTGCCAGACCGTAGTTCTGTTGGTCATGAAACTGCAGCCACAGGGCTACTAAACAGAAATTGCAATGTAAAGTTACCAGGTTGCAGGATCACCCAGTACACCAAGCGCAATCTGGTAATATGAGCAATCACCAGGCTGCTGGTTGGGGGCAGTTAATGCGTATTTACTGATTGTGGTGTGGCGATCGGTGTCCAAGTTCAACCGCGCTGGTGCCATCCAAGACACTGCACTTCTCACCTGGTTGCATCTGGTTTCTTCTGCATGGTGCCAAGCGGGTCGTTTGCTAGATTATTCGCTCTACCCGGTCTGTGCATTGTGCTTCTCCTTCCTCGACCATTTATTTCTGGATCCATGCGCCTCCTGTGTGCACCGCTCACATGTTCTTGCAGGATCGGCTGGCTCTCGAGTCCCATTCACTCATTACCTGCTCTTAACATGTCTAAACCAGGCCCAAAGCAACTCGTGGCCTGAATAATGCATTGATGAGCGAACTGCATAGGAATGCAAGGTACCCGGATGTCGGGAGCGAGTGCATGATGACGGATGGACCATCCTACCAAAGCTAATGGGGAGGCTGATGCTGCAAGACCTCTCGCTCAAGGATGCTACGAGCCCACCGCACTGGGAGGCTTGCACTAGAGATGGAGCGGTGGTCTGTATGGCACGGTGCACTTAGGGGAGGCCTATCAATTTCCTAATCTTGCACACACAATCAAGTCTTATCCCCCCTATACCCCGCAGACCCATCCTTCTCACTTCACATCCAGCCCCTACATACATCGTCCATCTCTCCAGAGTAGCAGTACAGATCTCGTGTCATAAGGCCGCTGATTGGGGATGCTCACTGCATCACTGAGCTGTGCACATAGTGCCTTAAGAGAATCCTCTGATGACTTGTCCTAGACACTTGTGCCTTGTCTGCTTTCTTGCCTTCTCAAAGCTTTGTCCCCAACCTGCTTCCCAGGTCACTAGACTCATGAGGTAGACGGGGTGCTGTACTTTTTGCACCCTTTGTGTTCATTTTGTGATCCACTGATTTTCTGAGAAATATTTTTCTGGATGTCGAGTCCAATTCTTAACTTTTCTTTCGTCAGTCTGTCTTTTTTCATGTGTGCAGGAATAGCTGGACTTGATTCCTCAGACCTGGTTCATGGAATCAGGATATGCAAGTTTTTAGGGCCGCACATCCAAAATCTGACTGGGGGTGGTGGGTTTTCCAAAGCTTAAAGTTGCAGGAGGAAAAATGGGTTTGACCAACCACCCGCCCCCCAAAAGGGCCCAAAACGCATAGATTCAGAATTTTGTATTGACAGACGTGTTTCATGACCGTCACACAATGGTCATGCGTTGGGTGTAATAAAACACGTTGCAGTAAGCATATGTCTATCAATTAAAGAGGACAACATCCGCAAAAGTAGGATAGACATGTTAATTATGATTGAACATGCTTCGCAGACCATTGCCGGGCACACTGGCCCGAAATCAAGACCCGGGCACAAGCAGCACCTTTTTACTGGCAGGTGCTCGCTTCACTTTCACGAACTCTGGAAACAAATTCGGAAAACTGCAGAAATCAGGAAACTGATTCCGCCAAACACACAACTTTTGAGGAGGTACTTGAGTCAGACACATTTTGCTCCATTTGGTAGTGCCCATTATTGCGTAGATGGAAGTGATTCATAAAAAGCGGTCTCGGTTATGAAGATAATTTAAGAAATGTCGTTTATTTTAGTGTTCACAAATATTGTATTGAGTTTGTAACATAACATAAACACATACAAAAATAGTCCTACTACTTACCGTAAATTTGAATTAATACTGAAGAAAGTGTTACTCAATATTATAAATGTAGTTTATTCTGGGCTGAAATTCCGATAAAACGGTCTTCCATTGTAATAATGTCATACCTACAGCTGTTGTGCGAACTTTGTGTTGCAGTACTTTCCAAAGAGACTTCAAGGGGTTTTGTGGTGTGTAAATAGCCCTGGAATTATATATTTTTACTCTTGAGTATTGCAGTAGGTAGCCTGTATGTATGTTGTACTCGGTCCCCATCATGGTCGAGCTGTTTTTTTTCACAAGGTGATGTTCACAGATTAAAACATGTTAAGGGGCTCTTTGTAAAATATATATTGGCAGGAGCCTGTACGAGCAAGGGCTTATCTGGGAATCCTTGTAGAATACGTGAGCTAAGGGAGGGGTTGGGTGATATTAACATTTGAATTATACGTTCCTATCAATTTTCAGTTTTGAAAGTGGAATGACACTTTTATTTTGTGAATGAATCACACCTTTAAGCTTTGCAACAGCCGCAGATACTTTCCATTGTATTAACCCGCCTCTGGTTGCACGCTCGGTGGTGAACTTAAGGGTGTGTCAAAGAACTAGTCCGCTAGCCATACTGCATAAAGGAAAGTAGTACACACCTGAAAGCGGCGCCTCCAGGCATTTGAATAACGGGTGCCATTGTTAAGTAATTCCGTTGCATTCGTTGGCTTTGCAATGATGAAGGGCCGAGTGGGCTCTGCCCGGACTCGTTTCTGCGACCTGCATCTTTCCGTGGGGGCACCCAGCCCACTGAGTTATCTTGACGGATTCATGCCCAAACGTCTCGGACTTCCGTTCTCCGTTCAGAGATCTTCTGTAAACTTCCCGCCGAGAGAGGAAGCCCGCGCTGGTATTGTTTCAGGGCAGGAAACGCAGACTCGTACCGCTGCTTACTTGGCTTGTGTGAGGAGAGGCGCTGCATTTACACCAACCTCATCCATTTCTCTGCTGTGAAATATAATGCACCCCAAGATACACAACGACATACTGGGGGCCCAAGCTGTTTCTAAGCGCCCACAATTGCTCTCATGTAAGAAAAGCGGATCGACTTGCCCAGGATCACACGGTTTGATGCGGTGGAGTCAGTCCCCATCTCTCGCTGTGGGGAGGGGTCGCGGCCCAGCCGGGGCCTATACAGAACTATGAGGCGGCTACCCGAGGTGAAATATTGGGGGCACATCCCAAAATTTGATATTACTCAACATAGTGAAATGCAATGTTGAAAATCTGAGTAATAGTGATGGCAGTATAGAAATGTCGCACATACTTCAGGTAGTGCCCACTTATAATATTTTGCTGTCAAAATTATGGCACTGCTAACGACAGTGTTGTTAATATTCACCATATACTACTTTCTCAGTTATGCTAATGATTGCTAAATCCCATTTAAATCCAAGGAAATTGTACTTCCACTTATGATACCCTAGGTCTGCTGTTTCGAAGCACTGAATGTAACAAGTGTTACTATTACCCAATTTAAAAGTAGTCCTTGTATCAACCACTGAAGGATGGAGGGCCAAGTTGGCCTTGCCAAGATTCAAATTTGTTACATGCAGTTCAACACCTGTTAGTGGGCAGGGTCTAGCGCCATAACCTCTCCATTGCGCTCCTGATTCACAACTAGGCTTACTACTCCACTTATATGCACGGAGTCTCCCATCAACCCATAAAGTTTTCACTTTACAACAAGTGAAACGAAGTGTAGGAGACAAACATTTGCAAACATGGAGGGTAGCATAAATGGGAAATCTGATCAGGTGCCACCAATACTTTTTAAGTTGTGGATCAGTTAAAAATCCATTTTCGTTTATTTTTTTTCCTGCATAGCGCAAACCCCACACACTGGGTTTCACAGCACTGTAGAGAGATGGTGGAGGCCTTCAGTGGCATGAGGTGTGTAACATGAAATCGGCAACAAACCGAGGTAATGAGGGGAACAAGCAGAGCTCTAGTATGACTTTGATAGGTTTCATGGTAGAAGAGCATAAAAATGGGTAAAATTCTTATGATAGGTTGATTTTGCAGGGCATCAGAGAATCATACAAAAGTGCTAAACTAAAGTGCATAAGTATACATCCATAATAGCGTCGTCACAAAATCGTAGTTGGATAAAGTTAGATTAGTGTGTGGCAGACTTATGAGGCCATTGAGCAGGCAGGGCAGATGGTGAAACAGCCCAAGGTATTTGGACAGGTTCAAATCGAGCGTAGCAGTCAGCCAAGCAACACGCTAACCAGTAGGCCACAAGCACACTCCATTGATATTTTAAAAATATAACTTGGTGTAAGCCTCCAGTCTTGGGAGTTTTTGCAAAAATAACTGTGCAGCAGGAAAACATTTCAGGATTTGCAGATGGACCAGGGACTATTTTTTAAACTTCATGAGCAACAGTCGACTATTTGTGAAAAGTGTATAGCTGATGGGAGTGCAATATAAGAACATGAACAGGGTGGGCGTCTTATGCCTTTATTCTTTGCCAGCTAATAAAATGAAGGCTAATCAGCAGTACCATTCATGCAAGCCCCAGTGGGCAGCTCAGTTAGTGGTTTGAACTACACAGATGCCAGTCATTCAAAGTACTTTCTCATCGTTTTGCCCCTCTTCTTTGGTTGTTTTTCCCCAGAATTGCTGCTGAGCGATCTTAATCTTATGAATTCCGGCTGCCTGAATGTAGCTGCCAAATACTCTATAGTTCTTAATGGAAACAATTACAGTAACAGCCCTTTGGCATCACTAGCAGAAAAAATATTTCTTTTTGTATATGATGCATGCATATGAGCTGAAATCGTGATGGTTGAGTGTACTTTCTATATGTAGAATAGTCTCACGTATATTTTATTTGAACCACTTACAGGAAGTCAAAGGATATCCTCCGGCCTGTAAAGTTTTTTGTGGGCCCAGGGTCACTAATATTTGGGGCCAGTGAGTATGGTTCAAAAGAAAAACAATGTTCTAAACGGCTTTCAGGGCAGCTGGAGTATATGGCACCACCGAGTGGTGTGCGACATTACCTCCCGTCCCTCCCTCGCCTTCCTTCAGTACAAATGAGGCCCCGCCTCCCACCCAGACCCACCCCCAGCATAAAAACTCTGCCCGCCCCCACCTCCACCTGTTTTTTTCTGTCTCCCTAGTGAGACTTACCTTTCAGCTCCTCCCTGTGGCGGTGCCGGGGAGTCTTCGGTCTGGTTCTCTGCTACGGCGGTGCCCTCTGCAGCGTTCTCCTGGCGGTGCCTCCTCTCCTCGTCTCCTCGTGGTGTGGGGGCGGAGCGGTGGCTCAGGAATCCTCGGCGGTGTCCGGCGGTCCTCCTGTGGCTGGGGCTGCGTTTCCGGGTCGGGCTGTGTGGCTGCCTCCTCCCGGTATGCTGTCTTCTCGGAGGCCAGGTAGGGCGGGTTTCGGCCCGTTTTTCCTACGTTGTTCCTGCTTAGGTGGTTCTCTTGCCCTGCAGTGCGGCCCTTGGTGCTGTGGCTTGGCGGCGGTTCTCGTGCCTTTGGTGGCTCGGGCTCTGGCTGCCTGGGGTGCGTCTCCGGCCGCTGCTCCATGTTTCCTTATGATGGCGGTCTAGCCTTCTGGAAAATGCCTTGATTCAGAACAGTGACTCCTGGAGATGCCGGGGATTGAACCCGGGGCCTCATACATGCGAGGTTGCGCTCAGAAAGGGTGGTGCTCTTGGCGCTTGTCTGCCCCTGGGTCGCTGGGGGTTGTTGGGGCTTGCTGCCTCTTCCCTGCTGCTGGTTCTCCGGTCCCCCTGGGGTGCCCTGACCGCATGGGCTCCGTATGGGGGTGTTCTGCCTCTCGTGTCTGCTTCTGTTGCTTGACTTGGATGAGGCTGCTCTGTCCAGTGTTCTGGGGTTCGGCGGGTGGCTTCTGTGCCCTCCCATCTTCATCCTGGGGCTCCTGTTCGGGGCTGTTTCCTGGGATTTGGGGGGTCCTTCTGCCGCCTTTGGCGTTGCGTAGGGCGCTGGGTTCTTGTCATGTCTTTTTCGCTGAACTCCTGCGCTGGTCAAGGGTTGGGGGGGCTTTGCTCTTTTCCTGCCGGGCTGGAACTGTGGGGTTCTTTCTTTGCTGTTCCTGGCCCTTCTGGTTAGGGCTTGACCTTCGTGCCCGGTGTGGTGTGTGGCGTGCGTTGCCCGTGCGTGGTGTTTTCCGTGCTGTTCCCACTGTTGTGCGCTGCTCTATCCACTGTGGCCTGCCCGGCTGGCGATTGCCTGTGTGTCGTGCCGTAGGGCGGTCTCTCCTCTGCCCTCTGTGTTCCTTCTGCGCTGTGTTGATCCTGGAAAGTTTTCAGGTTTCTTTGCGCGCTCTCGTGGTGTCTGGGGTTTAGCTTCTGGGCTACTCATCCCTCTCTTCCTTCTTGGTGGTGGTCGCCCCTTTCCTCCCGTGGTGCTGCCGGACTCTGTCCTGGCCGTGCTGCTTGGTGGGTCTGATGTTCTGCTTGGCTGCTGCTGTTGCGCTGGTTGGCCTGTTCTCTGCTTCTTCTGTGCCCTCCTTGATGTTGGGTTTCATGGAGTTGGCGTCGGCGGCTCGTGGTGGCTGGGTGTCGCCACCTTGGCCCTCTGTTTGCCTTGCCTGGGATGGGGAGTTCTGCCTTTCCCGCGTGCCTTGCACTGGGGCCTTTCCGTTCTCCCCGCTGTGGGTGTCTCCTCTGGCTTTCGGGTGCTCATGGTTTTGGCCTTTTGTTCACCCTAGCTTGCTGCCTCCTTTTCTGGGTGCCGTGCCCTGTTGGGTTCCTGTCACTGCTGTCTGGTCCATTCCCTGTCAGTGGGTGATCGTCTTTGGCATTTCCTCCTCTGTGTCTGCGGGACATTTCTGTTGACGGGGTCCTATGTGCGGTGGTTCATGGGGGCTGGGTCTGCTTGGGGCCGGTTCCTCCGGTTCGTTGGGGTTCCTCTGCCGGTGCCCGTCTCTGGTTCCTGCTGGGTGGCTCTCCTGGACTGGGTGTCCTGTTTGCTTGCCTTTTGTTCCCTCTACTGGGTTCCTGTCGGTGGGGCTAGGGTTTGGGACCCGCTAACGGCTTTGTGCCTGTTCCGGTTCTCCTGGGGGTCTGCTCCTGGCTTCGGCCCGATTTTTTACTGGGGCTAGGGTGTCCGGCGGCTTTGTGCCTGTTCCGGTTCTCCTGGGGGACTGCTCCTGGCTTCGGCCGGTTCCCTTCCGTGTGTTGGCCTTTCGGGCGGCTTTTCCGCGGGCTCTGCGTGTGGTACGCACGTTTTCTGGGTTGCCTCCTTCCCCTTCGGCCTCGGGCCTTCAGCCTGGGTCTTCCGGCATGTCCGGTTGCTCTCGTGGCTCTCCCTCTTACGGCAGGGGTGTTCCCTCTTCCTTCTCTGGTCGGCCTCTTGCGACTTACGGCTGGAGTGTCTTTTTGCTCGGTCTGTTCAGGAGGTCCTTTGTGGTTCTTCTGGTGATCAGGTTTTTGGTGGCCCGGGGTGTGTCTTCGCTGATCCCATCTCTGGGCCTGGGGTTTGTCGGGGTGCCGTCTTCGGGCTGTGCTCGGCCCCGTTCCCTTGTCCGGGTGCCTGGTCTCTCTTCCTTCGTGGGTTGGGCCTTTTTGTCCCTGTGCTCCTTGGGCGGTCCTGTGGCTGCGGATGCTGGGGCACCTGGCTTCTGTGGTGTTTCTGGTTGCCTGGGCTCGTTTCTTCTTCTTCTCTGCCTGTCCTTCTGGCTCCTGTTGGGTTGGTCTCCGGGGTCTGTTGTCCCTGCTGCCCTTGTCGGTCCGTCCCCGGGGGTGCTCTCCTGGTGGCTCGGCCGCTGTTGCCTTCTGGCCGGTTGTTCGCTGGCTCCTCCGGCTCCGCTTTTGGTGGCTTCGGTCGCCTGCCTGTCCTTGGCTTTGCTGGGTTCTGTTTGGGTTCCGGTTCTGGTTCCTGCTGGTCTCCCGGGGGTCCTCTTGCTGGCGTTGGTCCAGGTTCTGGTCCTTGATCCTTGGTTTCCTATGTCCTGTGTCTGTGGACTCTGGTCTGGGTGCTGGGGCTGTCTGCTCTCTGCCTTTGGCGGGTGGCCTGTGTGCTGGCTGTTCTGTTGTGCTGGGTCCCTCCTTCCTCCTGGGGTTTCTCACTCCTTCCCTGTGTCCAGCCTGTTGGTGGGTCGTTGGGGCCTCCCTGTGGTGGTCCTGTTGCGGCGCCTGGGTGGCCCGATTCTGGTCTCTGGGCCAGGGGCCCGGGTCTTGGGGTGGTCGGCGGCTGGCCCTCTCCTTGGCCTCTGGGTTTTTCTGTGTGCCTTCCCCTTCCCCCTCGCTGCTTTTCTGCTGCTCTGGGCGTTTCTGGTGCGGGCCCTGTGGGTCTGTTCTCGGGAGTTGGTTGCTCCCTGTTGGCCTTGACCTCCTTGTTTTCCTCTCCTGTCCGGGTTGTGTTGGGCTCAGTGTGGGTTCCTTCCTGGGGTTCCGTGCCCTTTGATGTTCCGTGCCCTTCCCCTGGGTTCTGTGCGGGGCTTGCCCCTGCTGCCTGGCGGTTGTGCGGCTGGCCTTGGCTGGGTTGGGGATTCTCGGCCGGCTGGCGGTGGCTTGCGGGCTTCCCGTCAGTCCTCCTCTCGGCTGTCCTATGCTTGGTGTTGGCTGGCCCTTTCGGCCCGGGGTTCTGCTCTGGTGTTGTTCCCTTGGTGCTGGCCTCCTTTTTGTGTGGCGGTTCGCTCCTTCTGGGGCTCTTCTGGGATTGTCGGTGGCTCCTCTGCGGGTGCAGGGGGGCGGCTTTCCTGCTTCTTGGTG
This sequence comes from Lissotriton vulgaris, assembly GCF_964263255.1. Lineage (NCBI taxonomy): Eukaryota > Metazoa > Chordata > Amphibia > Caudata > Salamandridae > Lissotriton > Lissotriton vulgaris. Next base: position 119,012,940 of record NC_141691.1, on the reverse strand, counting down.
CTCCTGGCTTCCTTGCATGTTGCCTGGGGTCTGTTGCCTGGTTTTCTTTACCGGGTCTGGTGTGTTTGATTCCCTGCCCTGTCGTGTCCTTCCCTTCGGGGTCTTTTGCTGCTTGTGTTGGATGTCCTGTCCGGTCCCCCCTTTGGGCTCCTTTGGGACTTGGGTTGCGACTCTCGGCTTTTGGGCCTTGTTTTTTGGTTGCTGTCGCCCCTGCGGGGCACTTGGGGGCTGTTTGGGCCCTGTCTTGTGCGTTCCCTTCTGTCTGGTCTGTATGGTTCTGCTGGTTTTGGGTCCGGTTCCGTCCCTTGTCCCTCCGGTGGCTCGGCATTTTCGCTCTGTTAGGGGGTGGTTTTGCCTGTGTTCTGTCCTGCTCCTTCCTTGGCTGTGGAGTCTCGTTTGCTCTGTTTGGCTGTCCGGCCTCTTTTGCTGTGGTGCCTGCTGGTTGTGGTGTCCTTCCGGGTGGTGGACTCTGTTTGTTCGCTTTGGCCCGACTCCGGGGTTTGCCTTCCCCCGCTCCGTGGGGTTGTTGGTTTCGGTCCGCCGTCTTGGTGGCCTTTCCTCTGGTGGGGGTTCGGGCCTCAGGGTCTTGTCCTCTTTACGAGGCCAGGGATGTTGATCTGCTGTGTTTTGGGCACTGTTTTGTGTTCTTTGTCACTCAGTTGTCCGTCCCTGTTTTCTTCTGCTTGCTATGTCCTCATTTGTACTGAAGGAAGGCGAGGGAGGGACGGGAGGTAATGCTTCCATTTCTAACGATAATGGCATTACTCCTAGTCCTACTCCCTCGCCTTCCTTCAAGGACCCTCCCTCCCTCCCGGTGCGGTTCAACTGAGTGCTAGCTCGGCTTGTTTGTGTACAGGTGGAGGTGGGGGCGGGCAGAGTTTTTATGCTGGGGGTGGGTCTGGGTGGGAGGCGGGGCCTCATTTGTACTGAAGGAAGGCGAGGGAGTAGGACTAGGAGTAATGCCATTATCGTTAGAAATGGAAGCATTAATTATCCTGCTGTTTCATGAATACATGATAAAGTAGGCGTGTGTGGTGAAGTAATGCGTTAAGTAGCCTCAGTGCAAGGTCTGGGGTAAAAAGCCCTGCCTTCTCTTCCACCTTGTGAAAGCCCCACAACTCGTAGCAGGACAGTGAGCCTAAAATACTCCTCTAGGCTGATTAAAGTTGTGGTTAACGGTTCCTGGAGCCGGTGCATGACGGGAGCTCACCCAGACAGGGCAACTGTCTGGAGGGGGGACGTGATGACGCCCCTGCAGGCTGCCGACTGTCTGGAGGGGACGTGATGACGCCCCCTGCAGGCCGTCGCTACGTCTAACCGTCGGAGCCTGCCTTTGACGGTTGACGGACAGAGCCGACTCCTTCCCTCAGACGGACCCCTGCCTTGTCTGGGATTGAGCTCTTAGAAAGCCCTGCGTGCCCAACCCCCGGGAGCCCCCTCCAGCTCCCGCCGCCTCGGAGACCCTGCTTTCCCTGGCCACCGGGAAACCCCCTCCAGCCCCCGCCCATGGCGGCGCCCGTCCATGAATGGCGATGACTCCGCGCGGTGACCGGCGGGGAGAGGACATTCCGCTCTTACTCCTTCCTGCCTCCTCACTCAGGCCTTAGAATGAGCGCGACGACGACGCAATTTCCTGCCGTTTCCTGAGTCACATTTTTGTGAGCTTGAGTAAATTCCTTTTCCTATCGTAGCGGGAGCTTGAACTTAGTCGGTGAATATGCAACCCAGAGCACATTCCGCGCATAGCATTGCTGGGGTGCGAGGGGCCCTGTGGCGAGGCTGATCAAGCCACCGCTTATGACTCACACCTCCGTCGCAGCCAGTGCCAGTTTTGTCGCCCCCCCCCCCCCCCCCCCACTTAAGTACAAATGTAGAAAACACCCAGCTTTATTGCATCATGATTGGCGCCCCAGCATGGGGAGCCATGTGGGCTTGGCATAGAATATTGAGCCCGTGGTAGAAGCCAGCATTGGCCAAGCGCTGTCGACTTCAGTGAGCCAGTCTTGCTTTTTACTTAGAAGGATTTCTCGGGCCGTGATGCAGCGAAGGAAGAACTTTTATTTGACTTCACGCCTCTTGTGGGGAGAGAACTGTATTGAATGCAGGACCCCTTTCAGGCCACTTCTTGGTCTCTCACCATAAGCGACTGGGCTGCTTTTGTAAACCAGGCTCAGAGCCCCCCTTCCCGTTCAGGTGGGTTCTGTGTGTGACTGTGCCCATCAGCAAGTGGGTGGAACGTGACTTAAGGTTCTCTAGGACCCCTGTACCCATTCTCAAGAGACACCATTGGGGGAGCTCTGTGCTACTTTCCTGGTGGTGCATAGTTGGTACTCCGTCATGGGGCTCTGCTTACCTTGCGCCACTATCAGTACCACAGCCCAAGAGCAATAATGAGCCCTCATTTGCATATGCTCGAATTTGGAGCTTCTGTTTTACATTGCAGTTTTCGGACCTGTGCAGTAGGTGTTGCAGAAAGGGCCGCACAAACATCTACTGCCGCTTCTGAATGCAGCCCAGTTCGTACTCAGGCTGCAGACCTCTAAGTTAATGTTGTATGATTCTCATGCTGCTGTCTGTTGCGGCTCTACAACTTACCTGTGCTCACTGCCTCAGTGAACATGGTTTTCCCTTGAAAATATTTACATTAAAGTTGGCATTTTGTGGGCTGTTAAGAACATTCTTCCTCTACTTGTGAAAACCAAGAAATCAGCGATCCACTCTTTCTTTATCATCTGGATTTTGGGAACTCACCCTGTTCCTCCCTAAATATCTCCTGTCCCGTCAGTAGATTACATGGAACGCTGCAATGTGCCTGCGTTGCGATTGCGACTCTATCAATTTAGCTCAGAATAACGGAAACAACATATATTTTTACTGTGCAAGCACTGTAAATAACTGGTTACTGTCCGCAAATATAAGGTACAGTTGATAAACTCTAAAGTCCGAGCTTACAATATGGGGAACCAAACTTGTGACTTCGAGTGTCAATGCAGTGAGCCATTGAATTCCTATAGCGGAGTCCATTTGTCTTCTAAGTGATGTGTATTTTGGAGTCTCTGTACGGCCTTGCTTCCCTGCTTTTACCTTGGCCATGTCCTCCTTCTGCTCTGCATTCAAATAATTTTGGTTGGTTCTAAAATCAGACTAGTTTTAGGCCTGGTTGAAATTTAAATTATACAGGTGTAATTCACGTAATTTTGGGAATTTCATGTTAAACTGGTTAGCAACATTTATGGAATTTCACCAGTACCCAACTGTGCATAATTTCACATTGTTCATGGGAAAAAAGGGCTGTCAAGGCACGGAAACACCAGAGATCGACAGGCTCTTGTTTGCATTTTTTTGCTCTATGTATGTAGCTCAAAAAGTGTTGTCTTCAACAGATTAGCATTTCACCTAATTGTGCGTAATTTAGCATATTTTTGATGAAATTTTCACAATTAAGCCAAAACAAATTGTGAATTTCACACACCCCGTATACATTCAAGCTGAAGGATGCTCCTTCACCTACAGGGCACCCAAGTCTTGCAACTGGAATTTAACACCGCTTTTTCTTGGTCTTGCTACATGCTTGCGGATCTTCCAGCAACACCAAAAAGCTAGATTTCATCTGCTTCTATTTGGTATATGGCTTTCGAAAACGTGACCTACGTGCAGCAATCTCTATAGGATAACGGGCTTGCATTTTTTGGAGACAATTCAAGTTGTCTAAATTTTGCCACACACCAGGCTACATTGCTGTTTCCCACTGTATTCTGTAAACCGTACATGGTGACTAACAGTAGCTTCAGGAGCCATCAAGTTCGGTGTAATTTTGGGCTCGAAGAGGAACTACAACCCTGTGGTGCAGATTCCTAATACTACCTTTTTTGCTGTAGATAAAAGTTGGACTTTATCAAGTTGCTAGAGAGTTTTGCTTGTTTGATTAGGTCAGCTGGACTGTTTGTTACAATACTTAAAAATATACATAGTGCTGGCTTTATTTCTGCCTATTGGACTATTCCTCTCGTAGTTCATCTTATTCTCAGTTTGTATCTGCTTCCTATCGTGAGCTTGCATTGTAGTGATTGAGTATTTTCCATCAGAAGTATACTGAATCATTACATTACATTATTTTCCCTCTAGATTAGAGGTTCTTAATTTGTGGTCCGGCACCCCAAACGGTCCACAAAGCCATGTTAGGGGGTCCGCCACTGCTTGGAAAATTAAGTATGAACATATTAATAAAGCGTACATAAACCAGCAAAATGGAAATATTTAACTTTCTGAAAATGCGATGGGGTTTGGAATCTGTTAAATTGGCATCTATTGGTTCAGGAGAGCAGTGCATGTTCATCATACAGAATATAGTACGGATGGTGCGGGCCTCTAAATTGAGTTTAGAAAAGCCCCAACATTCCCATTAACATACAATTTTTGATTTTATTTTGTAAAAATATTTGTAAGTAAATTAAATCAAAATATTTTATTGCTTGTGTATTTGTTTGAAGGCTGGTTTCTGTATTTTGTGGCACAAACTATCGAAACTACTTAGACTGTCCCAGGACTCCAATAAGTCAGTGGGTGTCCCCGAATTCTGGTAATGGTTAAGTAGGGGTCTGCGATAGTCAAGAAGTTTCAAATTACTAGCGTAGATACATTGTGTGCAGAAAGTAATATTTTTTTTAACAAGCTTTATAGAAAGGTTTTGTCAGCAATCTTAATACAAAACAGACTTGATCTGCAAATGTTTGTTTTAAAATGTTTACCAGCTTAATCAATTTAGCAAAGTTTAAAAACAAAAAAATGACATCCCAAATAAAAGTATTATGAGGGAGAAAGACCCTTAATCTAAGTTTTATGGGAAAAATCTCCTGCCCCAAAAATGTATCAAAAGAAACTAGGGCTTTTGCAACACACCACTTATCATTATTCAGTCTTATTTACGTATATCTCATCTGTAGGTATGAGTAACCCCCTTTACTACAATTAGAGACAATTCAACAATAATAGTCACAACGGGGACTCCAGAAAGATCAGCCTTCTTGCTGTTTACTAGCCTTTATTGTTTTACAAAAATGTTCTTTTCTAAAAAAAAAAAAAAAAACCTCCCAGCACATAACTTGCCGACACCTGTTTCGTCTTTTTCAAAGACTCTTTCAAGGCATGAATATAGAGATCATAAAAGCATAACTGTGTGTGGACCAAGCCTGGTCCTGCGCAATAGAACGGTCGAAATCGGCAATTTGTCACTGTGATCTCCCGGTTAGGCTCAGTTGATTTGAATGTTGCTTCTATGGGTAGGGCATATATATTCCAATCCTGCGATGTGATAAAAACTCTGCACACCAACTATCAAGTGTCGTTGGATGTAAGCGAACTCTTCTCCATGATGTCAACACTCCAATATGGGCTGTCCCCATTAACTGATTGTATGTGTCAAGGCCGCCCTCCTCTTCTGGTCTGTGAGGACTCTACCACTGTTGGCCACACGTCACTTATGAGGGTGTTCGTTATAATCTCTTCTACGGGCACAACACCACTTGTTCCGGTCCAACCATGGTAAGTTGAGACCTAAGACACAGTCTAGCGGTATTCGTAGCCGCAGTCAGTTCACACGTCCCTACAGCAACGGTTGGATATTTGTATTCTTCACGCTTTTTATATTGTTTTTTCTGATTGCCTAGCGAATGTGCGGACATTTCCCTATAAGGGAACACTACTACCTGTTTGTTTTTGCTAACTGTCAAAAAATGTATCAGTCCATTTGTAAAATAACCAAAAGTTAAACGCAAAGTATGGCCGTGTTCTAAGGGTTAATGTCATTGCCTCTTTCTGCTATATTGGGTAACTAATAAGTTAGGGCAGTATTATAGGTGAGGATTTCAAAGATCGGAATTTAAAGTATTGATTGCAAGATTGGTTGTAACCATTCTGGAAAAGCTGTTTCTGTAAAGCTAAGGTTTGGCTTGCCAGCCCCTGCTTGCCAACCCATGCCAGCACCCAGACCTTAAAAGGAGTAGTTTCTGTCCTGTAACTCCAGTTCTGTAGTAGGGGTATCTCTGTTATAGTCATAATCTAGTGAATAGTCCCGCCCATGTGCGTGGACCCCGGCAATCAAAAATAATCTCTTAAGTTGTCAAAAGAATGCAGGAACTGCAAAGACACTTAAGAGAGAATTAAAGACAAATAATGCAGCCTATATCCACAGGCTACACTGTCCAGTACTTCAACTAGAAATTCCACCAAAATTCACCACACACAGCCCAGCCTGCTAGTTTCTACCATAGAGAAACCTGCCTCCCCAGTCAAAGACCCAGGAATGATAGAGAGGAAGGTAGGGACAGACAAGCCCCATAGGCTGCCATTATGTGGCTTAAACAGGATACTGTGCCTTTAAGAGAACCTTCTAGACTTCTCCCAGTATCCCAGAATGCATAGCAGGTCCAACTTACTTTCAGTTCTTTTTGAAGGCGTATACAACGCCAGACCTGCAGCATTGTGTACATGAAGAATTCTCCACCGGGGAGGAGGGAGGGCGCTTATGACTATAACAGAGATACCCCTACTACAGAACTGGAGTTACAGGACAGAAACTACTCCTTCTGTAGTAGGGGATCTCTGTGTATAGTCATAATCTAGTGAATAGAATGGCAAGCCCATCCCCCAACTAAGCGGCGGTGGAGAGTAAATACATAATGCCACTATTGTGCGAACAAATTCCGCAGTGAAGCCTGTCCAACCTGAGCGTCTGCCCTGGCGTCAGTGTCCAGGCAGTAATGCTTAGCAAAGGTATGAACCGACTTCCAAGTGGCCGCCTTGCAGATTTCAGCAATCGGCACGTTACGGAGCAGAGCCGTCGTGGCAGCTTTGCCCCTGGTGGAATGAGCCTTAGGCTTACCTCCTAAGGTCCTATTAGCCTTCTGATAACACAATTGTATGCAGGACACAATCCACCTAGAGATGGACTGCTTAGAGGTCGCAAGACCTGTCCTGACCGATCCATAATTGATAAACAACTGGTCAGACCTACGAATATCTTTGGTTTTATCCAGATAAAATTTCAACACCCTCCTAACATCCAGAGAATGGAGAGACCTCTCCGCTGGGGACGAAGGGTTCTGAAAGAACGTAGGTAAAGTTAGTCTGGTTGACATGAAAGTCAGAAATAACCTTGGGAAGAAATTTAGGGTGAGTACGCATAACAACCTTAGCAGCATGAAATACAGTATAAGGTTCATTACAACACAACGCCTGAATTTCACTCACCCTGCGGGCCGATGTAATGGCCACGAGGAACGCCGCCTTCCAGGACAGGTGCTGCAACGAAGCCTTATGAATAGGTTCAAAAGGTTCCTTCATCAACCTGGACAGCACCACATTCAATTCCCATGAAGGCGAGGGAAGCCTGACAGGAGGGAATACTTTCTTCAATCCTTCCAGAAAATCTTTGATCACGGGGATCTGGAAAAAGGAAGTCTGTGAAGGGCATTTCCTGTAGGCAGTCAATGCAGCCAGATGAACCTTAATGGAATGCACATTAAGGCCAGACTGCGCCAAATGTAAAAGGTAAGGAAGGATGACATCTTCCTTACAGGTCGTAGGATCATGGTTCTTAGACTGGCACCAGATACAAAACCTCTTCCACTTGTAAGCATATGAAGTCCTAGTGGAAGGTCTCTTGGACTCCTTCAGAATGTCCATGCAATCATCGGGCAGATTAAGATGGCCATACTGCACTATCTCAGGAGCCATGCCGCCAAACTCAAAGACGATAGGTTGGGGTGTAACATCCGTCCCCCGAACTTCGTGAGAAGGTCCGGCCTGCACGGCAACCGAATGTGAGGAAGGAGAGACCGGTGAAGCAGGTCCGTGAACCACCACTGCCTGGGCCACTCCGGGGCGATGAGTATCATCCGAGCCCTGGACCGGGCCAGCTTGATGAGCACCGCCGGAATCAGGGGAATGGGAGGAAAGGCGTACAGAAAGTTGTTCGTCCAGTCGATCCATAGCGCATTCCCCAGCGTCCCTTGCTGGAAGTACCTGGAGGCGAAGTCTCTGCACTTGCTGTTTTCGGCGGTGGCGAACAAATCTACGTCTGGAGTTCCCCACCTTGCGAAGACTTCTCCTAGTACTTCGTCGTTTATGACCCATTCGTGGTTTTCCTGAAGCAGTCTGCTCAGTGCGTCTGCCTGAACATTCTGCACACCTGGTAGATGGGTGGCCGTTATCGTCAGTCCTCTGGCCAGGAGCCAGTGCCAGATCGTCTGCGCCTCTTGTGACAGGGTGCGCGATCTCGACCCCCCCTGCTTGTTGAGGTAATACATCGTGGTGGTATTGTCCGTCTGTACAAGCAGAGAGTTGGTCCGGAAGGACGGAAGAAAGGCCTTCAGCGCCAAGTGAACAGCTCTGAGTTCCAGGAAATTGATGTGATACGTGGCCTCCATCGGTGACCACGTGCCTTGAATCTGCAGAGTCCCGGAGTGCGCTCCCCATCCCAGAAGAGACGCATCCGTCACGACCGTCTGCGCGGGAATGTCCTTGTGAAAGGGAACCCCTCTGAGGAGATTCTCCGCCGAACACCACCACTTCAGGGACTGAAGAGCATGCAGCGATAGGCGAATCTCGTCGTCCCAAGATCCTTTCCTCTGATCCCACTGGTCCTCCAAGCACTCCTGCAACGGTCTCATGTGCAGCCGTGCGTGTGGCGTCAGGAAGATACAAGAGGCCATCGATCCCAGTAGAGAAGACACCGTCCTCACTGTTGTAGATGGAGTCGTCATAAGAGCCTGAGCCTTCCGAAGGAGTGATAATCGTCGCTCTTCCGAAGGAGACACGCTTGCTGACAGCGTATTGATGGAGGCTCCCAAGTACTGTATGCATTGGACCGGAGTCGGAACAGACTTGGCCATGTTGATGTGCAACCCCAGCTTGTTCAAGAGAACGCACGTCTTCTGGAAGTGTGCTCGCGCTTCCGAGAAGGAGGATGCCTTGATCAGCCAATCGTCCAAGTAAGGGTAGACGAACACCTTGTTCTTCCTCAGGTGTGCCGCTACCACCGCCATGCACTTCGAGAATGTCCTTGGCGCAGACTTCAGCCCGAATGGGAGTACTGTGTATTGATAGTGATTGGTGCCGACTTGGAACCGCAGGAACTTCCTGTGTTTGTGAGCAATGGGCACATGGAAGTAAGCATCCTGTAGGTCTATCGCGCACAGCCAGTCTCCCTGTTGCAACTGAGGGTAGATCTGGTGCAACGACAGCATGCGGAACTTTTCTCTGCGAATCCACTTGTTTGCCTGTCGCAAATCCAGAATGGGCCTGAACTCGTTCTTGTCCTTCTTGCGAACCAGAAAGAACCGGGAGTACAGACCTCTTCCTCTCTGAGACAGAGGTACGTCTTCTATCGCCCTTTTCCTTAACAGGATATCCGCTTCCGCCTGAAGCTCGCGCAGCTGAAACTGCGAGCTGACCGGGGGAATCGCTGGAGGAGGGCTGGTGAACCGAAGACTGTATCCATTGCAAACAATATTCAGCACCCACTTGTCCTGAGTAATTTTTCTCCACTCTGCCAGAAAAAGTTGGATGCTTCCCCCTACCGGAGTGGGTAACGGATCCGGGGGAAGTAAGTTCCTAGGGCCTAGACCCCGCCTGGCCCTTGGGCGCCGGAGCCGACTGCTGGCCTCCTCTGCCCCTCTGCCGCTTCTGGAACGGCTTACGGAACTGCTGCTGCTGCTGTTGTGAGTGTCCCGAAGCCTGTCCCCGTCCTCGGCCTTGACCTCCGAACCGCCGTTGGAAAGGGCGGTACTGCTTCTTGGTCTCCTTGGGTTTTTCCAAGCCCACAGCCGTCAGCGTTTCGGCCTCCGCCTTCATGCGGGCCATTTCATCATCAGCGTGCTTCCCGAAGAGGGTCTCCCCGGAAAACGGCAGATTGGCCACCCGCTGCTGCGCGTCCGGTTTCAGGGACGTCAGCCGGAGCCATGCGTGGCGCCGTTGGTTGATCCCGTGGCAGAACCCGTGAGCAGCCAACAGGGAGGAGTCCGCAGCCGCACTGATTATCTGGTTGGCCACCAGCATACCCTCACTCAGGACCTCCATGAAGTCTTCACGCTGCTCCCGAGGCAAATGCTCCGCAAAGCGCTCGAGGGAGTCCCAGAGGGCGCGGTCGTAACGCCCCAACAGAGCCGTTGCACTCGCCGCTTTCATGGATGTCGCGGAAGTCCCACAGATCTTTCGTCCCGCCGAGTCCATCCACCTAGATTCCTTGTCCGGGGGGACCGTGGAGGTCGGAGTGGTGGCGTGCTGCTTGCGGGCCGCCGTGACGATGACGGAGTCAGGCGGAGGCTCCGCTCTCAAGAAGGCCGGATCCGATTCGGGAGCCCGGTATTTCTTTAGCAGCCTGGAAGGGGCCGCTCTCGTCACAGCCGGGGTGAGAAACAGCGCCATAGCCGGTTCTTCCAAGCCCGGTACCAGGGGCAGGAGGGGACGAGACATGTGCCTCTGATGCAGAGTCTCGAAAATGACGGACGTCTTCGGAGTAGGCACCGTCAGTGTAATGCCTAGCTTCGCCGCGCCCCGCAACAGGACGTCTTGAAAGGCAACCAGGTCGTCTATCGGGGACACTCTGGTGTCCGGCGACCCCGACAGCGTAGGTGAATAGTCCCTGGTCCCAGAAGATCTCGTGCGAGAGCGAGATTCGCGCCTCCTATGGCGGTGCCTCGACCTCGTGGGAGACCTGCGCCTAGAGCGAGAACGAGACCTGCCAGCTCTAGGGCGCTCCTTCGGTTTGCGAGGAGGGGTCTTCCGTGGCTTCTCACGGGGACTCTTCGGAGCCTCCCGGGGCTTCGGTTTCGGGGTCCCCTTGGGAGGAACAGGCAGCGACGGCAGCGAAGTGGACCTCGGCGGAGGGACCACCGGCTGCGGGGCGGGCCCATGAGGTGGGACCGGAGGTGGATCAGAATCCCCCTTAGGAAGTGGTGGTATGGGCGGAGGGTCCTCCTTCGGTACGGGTGGAGGAGGAGGAGTCCCGGGTCGAGATGGAGTGTACACTTCCGAGTACACCGAGCCCGGTGACCCTTTAGGGGACGGTCGCGGGGAGCCATCCCCATCCGCAGGCGACCTCTTCCTCTTGCGACCACCGGAAGTGGCGTGACTCCTGGGGCTAGAGCCCCCTCTGCGCCGTTTGGGAGAAGGAGATCTACTCCTCGGCGCTGACCGCTGTCTGCTGGACGCAGAATGACGCTTCTCCGGCGTCGAACGGCGCTTCCTGGACTCCGGCGTCGAACGTCGTCCCCTCGACGTCGACCCTCTCATCCTCGGCGTCGAACGTCGACTCCTCGGCGTCGATCTCCTCTTGCGCGATCTCTCACGCCGTCCTCTCGACGTCGGGCGGTCCGCCTTCGGCGTCGATCGTCGACGTCGCCTTGTTGTCCCCGACGTCGAGGAGCCCCTCGACGTCGAACGACGGTGTCGCCTCGACGGCGAGCGTCGGTGCCGCTTCGACGGCGAGCGCCGAAACACGTCCCTGCGCCTTCGGCGTCGGTATGAAGACGTCGACGTCGACGATGACGTCGACGGCGGCCTCGACGTCGGCTTCTCCTTCGCCGTCGATCCGCCACGCCGTCTCGACCCGGAGCCCCGGGGAGATGGGGAGCACGCCGTCGTCATCCCTCTCGACGCCATCGTCGAAGCCTTCGACGTCGACGGAGAATGGGACCGTTGGCTGGACTTCCTGCCCCCGGGGAGCCCCCCAGGGGCCTCAGCAGAGGCAGAGGGATCCTTCCCAGGCTGCCCAGACCCACCTGCAGCACGTTGACGCCTATCCTCCAGGCCAGCCAGCCTGATCTTCAATCTGTCCCTGAGGGTCCTAGCAGAAAGCTGCTGGCAGATAGCACACTCCTCAGGGCCATGATTCTCCGGAAGGCACACGATGCAGACATCATGGGGGTCGCTTTTGGCCTTCTTCCTCTCGCATGCTGGGCACTTCACAAAAAGGCCAGGCATTTTGGAGCCCCAAAACACCTAAAACCAGCAAAAAAGGGAGAGGAGAGCACCAAGAAATAAACTGTAACACTTTTAAAAGACAAAAGTGCAAAAACGAATTCAATAAACCCTTGAAAAAGGGAGAGCTCAATGCCAGGGTCCTGTAAGCAGGAGCCGGAAAAAAGAACTGAAAGTAAGTTGGACCTGCTATGCATTCTGGGATACTGGGAGAAGTCTAGAAGGTTCTCTTAAAGGCACAGTATCCTGTTTAAGCCACATAATGGCAGCCTATGGGGCTTGTCTGTCCCTACCTTCCTCTCTATCATTCCTGGGTCTTTGACTGGGGAGGCAGGTTTCTCTATGGTAGAAACTAGCAGGCTGGGCTGTGTGTGGTGAATTTTGGTGGAATTTCTAGTTGAAGTACTGGACAGTGTAGCCTGTGGATATAGGCTGCATTATTTGTCTTTAATTCTCTCTTAAGTGTCTTTGCAGTTCCTGCATTCTTTTGACAACTTAAGAGATTATTTTTGATTGCCGGGGTCCACGCACATGGGCGGGACTATTCACTAGATTATGACTATACACAGAGATCCCCTACTACAGAAGCTAAGGTCGGCTTTTAAGGTTTGGGTGCTGGTATGGGTTGCACTTTAGGTTGGAGGGTTAGGAATAGGAAGACGGTTAGCGTCTGGGTTCAGTTTAGACCGCATATAAATGAATTATCCGTAAAACTTTTTTTTTTCTTTTTTTAGCAGTTCCTACAATGTGGATTAAACATGTTGTGGTTGTAAAAGTTTCTCCTTAAAGGTATTCTCCGTTTATAGAATTGGTCTGCTGACAAATAAACTCACTAGTGCTGTGAAAATACAATCTACACTTAAGGCCACAATTCTATTTTATTTGTTTTTAAGTCGATGCCCTGAACCAGCGAATTGCTTCTGTGTACCAACAGGCTTTGCCATGTTTTGGAGACATGGGCATCTGTTATTAGTACATCACAACGACCGGTCTGTTGGATTGGCACCTTCACTGTAATTGGGATCACGAGTTTGAGCATGCAAGATTCGCATTCTCATCTTTCAAGCGGGCGATAATTGACAAGTAAAATGTGTATGTGTTGGTAGTATTCAGCATCAGAGCTCCACTCCTCGGCCAGTATCGACTTTGTTACTACTTTCTATCCAGCCTTGCTTGGTCCAGGCTGGATGCCCACCTTGTGCGGTCTTAGTTGGCTGCCCGTCTCGCATGGATCTAGCTTGGTGCCAAAGTTATGTGGTCATGGCTCTGTGACCACTTCGCATGGTCTTGGGTGGACACCAATTTCTCTGTTGCCGTTTATATAATCCATCTTCCATAGGTGTCCTGCATTTGAAAAATGAGATAAATATAAATGGTTTGGTCTGTGGGCATTGTCTGAATGAATCTCCAGGGCTTTTTTTGAACATAAATTCAAAAGGAAAAGTCGATGGAGTACTGAACAGGTGTGCAGTGATAAACAGAAGGAAGCACAGCACAGTCTTGGAGCTCAGTCAGTACCTTCACCAACTTTTAGCATTTCTGCAGCATGAAGATCAGTAACAAATCCTATCTTCTGGCAGTCCCACTCCTGTACCTTGTCCCCTTTCCGTGTACTATGATTTCCAAGCTTGTGCATGTGTATTGTAAATCTTCTATCCTTGTAAACGCACATATGTGCTGCAAGCTAAGACTTAATTTTCACTGAAACTCCAGCATTTATCGCCCGGTTTTAGAGGTAGCACCCCAAAAACTGCAGCTACTGCAATGATCCAGGTTTTGGGAAGACAGGTGGTGGGGGCAATAGGGACTATCCCTTGGGACTACACGGAGTGGTGTGGCTCACTGGTTAGAGGCGGCAGACCCGAGAGCAGAGAACGGCCCGGGACCAGGGTTCGATTCCCGACGCGGCAGGGTCTCGGACCAGGATCAGCGGACTTGATAATTCTCGCATCGGTGCCTACTCCAACCAGAGATCACACTTGGCAACTCTGGGTTATAGCTTGCCTCATCTCCACAACGGCCCCTCACAAACGCCGGGGATGCCTGGTTTCACCTTGGAGACTCCCAGGAGGGACTATCTCACAGGGAAAGCCAGGACGGGTTCCCCAGCGGTCTATAGCGCTACGAGGCCTGCGGTGCGGGTAGAAGTGCGCTTTATAAGACACACACAATTTCAATTAATGGATGGCCACGCCATCTCTGGGTACACCACAGTATAACTCAGCTGAGAAACAAATGTGTAGTTTGAAAGGTTCACCTGGGTCATGGACCCCACAGACAATTGAAGAGAATAAAAAGAAAGGCTAAGTTGCAGTAAGAAAATCACATTGGTGAGGATGGTATGACTGGACAAGTTCGATGAGCAAATGATATCTCAGTGGGTGTATTTATTTTATTTATTTGCAAACTTGTACCGCGCTAGGAATCGACTCCCTGAGGAGTATCTCCGCGCCTTTGGCATCATCTTAGAGCAAAAAGGGGCCCAGTGATTTATCCTAACTCCCTAGCCAGTTAGCTTAGTAGTGGAAGAGCGAAGTGGTATGAGTGAGTAGTTGTGTGTGTGTGTGTATGGCTTAGTGAGTCTGCTAGTGGCTTCAATGGTGAATGAGTGGTTGTGTGTGTGATTTTTCTGGTGTCTGGTTGTAAATGTTCAATGAGATGGTGCATGAGAGTCTATGGGTTAGTGAACACTGTGTCTGTATTGGTGATTGAGGGAATATGAGTGGCTATGTGGGAATGTGAATGGGTGACTGAGTGACTGTATGAGTGGCTACATAGTGAGTGAATGGCTATGTAAGTGGCTGTATAGGTGAGTGAGTGTGAGATTGTATGATACAGTATGTGCTTGTCAGTGAGTGTACAGGTCTGCAAGTGCATGTGTATATCTTAGGTGGTTTGTGAGTAACTGGGTAAGTGACTGGCTGACTGAATAGGTGTGTCAGTAAATGTATGAGGTAAGTGAATCAGTGCAAGTGGTTGTAGGTGTGTAACTATGTGTGGATAACTAGATATCACGGTGGCTGTATTGGTGAGTGAGTAGGTGCATCAGTGGGTTATATATGTGACTTGGTGGTTGCGTTAGTGGTAGTATGGGTGAGTTGATATGAGTGCTTCTATGGATAAGTGAGTAGGTGTGTAAGTATTTGGACGGATCTGAATGCGTGATTGTGTCTATATGGATGTGGGAGTGGTTCTGTGGATCATGTAACAAGTGAGGTTGTTTAAGATGTCATGCGTGATGTAATTTTTTGTGTGAATTTCTTTATTGTGCTAATGCATAGTACAGAGAAGCTGATAGGTCTCACGTATACATTTAATACATTTACATCTCTGTGCCCTCTGCGCATTTATTATAACATTTTACAATTTTCTGATTTTTGTTCTCGAGCTCCCCGAAACAAAACCCCCCCCCCTTCTTGCACACTTAGCATTTCGTTGTCCACACAACTCCGTTTCCGCATTACAATTCAAACATAATCAAGCATTTGCGTCGCATATTTTGCTCATTAACATCCGTCCTCTCTGTTCACGTGTGTACTTCCGCCTGATCATGTGACATACCACTCCCCTACAACCCTCCTTTCTATCCCGCTGACACATTACTTCAATAATAGTAGGAATCCAGCAGTCCTGTATACCTGGGCCTATTCCCCACTTCCCGATATGCATGATGTAATATGTGAGGTCATAAAGAAGTGCAATGCCTGTGGGAGTTACAGCTAGGCTGACATTTTACTTGTACAAAACCAGACAAACTGAGTAGCTTGTTAAGTGAGCTA
The DNA here is from genome assembly GCF_964263255.1 of Lissotriton vulgaris. NCBI lineage: Eukaryota > Metazoa > Chordata > Amphibia > Caudata > Salamandridae > Lissotriton > Lissotriton vulgaris. The sequence continues at coordinate 118,997,182 of NC_141691.1, read as the reverse complement.
ACTGTAACGTCCTCTAACCTTTTTTAAAAAATTTTTTATAAGTGAATTTCTGATTTCATTTAATGCTAATTACTAAGTACAAGGTCCCCATATCCTTTTGATTTTTCCGGGATTTTAAGGTTATTTAAAATTCTGATTTTCTAACTATAACTTCCCTATAATTTTTGTATTTTCCAAAGATTTATTCTTAAATGTTTTTAAATAGTTTTGTTACTATATCATCCCAGTTTCTTACATTTTTTCAACATTTTGCCTAAGATTTTTGTGACTTTATTCTGTAATTGCATATTATGTTACAGGTGTATAACAAACCAATTATTTTTCTGTTTTAGTGTGATGCTGCTTTTAACTTGTTAGTATTTTTAGAAACAGATTTTTTTGTTGCTTTTGCCGTCATTCATTTTTAACAGTTTTATATAGAGTAAACTTGACCTGAAGGTATCTGAGCGATTTACACGAGCACCAGTTACGTTGCATGAGGACACACCCATTTTTGTTAGGCAGTTTTTGTGATTTGCCTAGTATCACAGGATGCTATCCTTGCTGAGACTCTATCTTTGTTCCCCAGATTTAAGGTTGACTGCCCTTGCTGTTAGACCAACTCCTCTCCCCCTGTTAAAAGCAAAATGACGATCGTGAACATTGCCTGCGCCATCTTGTCTGGTGGAAATTTCTATGTGCATATAAGCTGCAGTCATTTTAATCCATCACAGCCATTTTGTACTCTGTTGGTCACCTTTGTTTCTTCCTGCCCTTACTAGCATCCCTCTGACTATACCTAATGTGTGCTGGGGCTATAAACCCTATTGTCATGACAAACCTCTGCGCCACTTGCTGCTACAAACTCATTTTTCCTTTCGTCTCTGTTTGTGTAACTAGGTGTGGTGAGGGGTAGATTGTCCAAAGGTTTGCCTGCAAACAGGTTCCAGACACTAAAAAGTTCCCTGCAACATGATTTATTGCACTGCAAACAGCAAGATTTGTTTTTACTAACAATGAGACCTGTTTTTATCAACCGAACAGACTCTTACATCTGACCGGTCTCACATGCTTCAGGGTCTAAAACAAGGTCCAGCTGCAAGATAAGATTGTCTGTTTGACCTGGGTGGGGAGAGAATTACTGTTGGGCTTGTGAGGCAACCTGCCCAGGGCGGGGACTTCAAGCTTGTGTAACCATGTTGATGAAACAAATTAATTGTGTAAAACCTGTATAAAAGGATGAGCCAAAGAAGATACCAGCAGAACACCTCCCTCAGACATCCCGGTGTCTGCAGTTGATGTGGCTCCTCATGAGAAAAAACCTTTTTCTTGTCTTCCATTTCCCAGCGCTTGCCTCATTATTTTGGTAGCGAACCCAAAGTGATTTAGAGGTGAACCCTGTACCGGGCAGCATTGGGGGTCTTAGAAGACTCGCTGCTTTTAACAAATTGGTGCCCAGACATGAGGGCCCATCAGCGACACGTGGGTCCGGTAGAGAGGTCCTTTGTCATGGAGTTTGATGCTGGAATGGGGCAGTCTAAGCCTTAGGCACATCACCTGCCTCTTGCTGTGTAGTTTGAACAGGAATGGAACCACCCCCCTCCCCCCCCCCCCCCCCCCCCCCCCCCCCCAACCCCCGGGCGAGGTCATCTGCCATCTCAACATTCTTGGAACATTTTAGCATGGGTGCAGGGAAAAGGTCAGCTCAAGTGCAGGTTGACCTGTACGTGGTCAGTGGGACAGAGGTGAAATGGAAGCTGTAGTTACAAAGATGGTGGGGCACATGGCAACTTAGCAGATTCATGTGTCACAGTCACTCCTTTTGCCATGGGCAACACCTCAGTCAATATTGATCCGCATAAGCTACTCTACAGCTTGTTGAAACAGTATTTTACTATTGTTGGTCCGTTGAGGCAGCGTGGTACGTGGTGTACATCCGATAGCACAGATAGAACAGAGTACCGGGCCACAGTGGATGCACAGGCAGCAGAAGAACAGGAGAGGTAACGGAATCAGTAAGATTATCATTTTCCAACCCCGGGAGACGAGCAGTTTCCAGAATCCAGAGGTCCAAGACCAGGGAGTTTCCGTTTCTGGATGGATTTCGGAGGCAATTCGGTGAAGCTGGGAGATAGCATCATATACTGATGGTGACGAATCGGGAATATACACACCACAGCTTGCGCCGATGATGCGGCAGGCTCCTCCCCTATCGGCTAAGATGACGGTTAGCACCATACGATTTTGGAGGGCAACCATGAGGATGGCATCGAGTTCAGCAGAGTAGTTGCTCAGTATTGAATGCAGACACATTAATTGTTGCTTCAAGGACTCTGGTTAGTGTTCTGATTTGGAGGCTGTTGGGCATAGGACCCCAGCACAGCAACACTCCTTTCATAGCATCCTAGAACTGTTGACCTCTGGTGTCTGTCTGGTCCGCATCTGGCAATTGTCTCCTTTGGCAGTGGTACATATTGTCTCTGTTGAAAGCTGGTGGTAAGAGGATAGCAATGTAGCAGGTACCACTCCAGTCGGGAGGTAATCAGGTGTAAGCTTTGTTTCTACACACAAAATGCAATCCTGTAGGAAGGCGGAGATATGGTGTGAAATTGTCATAAGCCATTGTAGTATTGCATAGACTGACTCCTACTGGTGTTTTTCCTCTGCCTTGCTGACATAATGTACCAAAGCGTGGCGTGACAGAAATGGCAACTGTTTTAGCTCGAATGGGAACGAAAGTGTAACCCCACGTACCTCGCATAGGGGTGGACATGATGGTACGCATTGGTGCTGAGTCAGAGGCATTACAGATGGTATTGTTGTTGGCATGGAATGTCCAAAGAAAGGGCTGGAATGTGGTAAGGTTGCCAGTGTCGCCACGGGAGGGAAAGAAGTTTGCTTATACTTGCACTCTGATGTACAACCTGACAGACGAGGCAGGGAACACTAGGAACTGTACAGTGTGTTGAGTTGCAGGAGGTAGAAGTCCACAAACATAAGTCAGTTGCACCCGCAACTTGAATAAACTGGTGTAGCATTTGAATGAAAGTATTAATACTGAATTCAGAATGTCTGCTGAAGAGGGAATCAGGCCACGGAACATGTAAATGTTCAGTAACTTCAGATGGTTTTGGGGTGTGAAGTAGGACAGTGTGATAGGCTGGAGCTGTTTCTTCAATAATCCAGATCACTGAACAGAACAGCAAGCGTAGTCAGTACAAACAGTACTATTGTCTTGGTACTGTAAATTCTCATTCTAGCTTTCTTCAGTGTGAGGGTAGTACCACAGGTCTATGTGGCCTCTGGATTCATACAGTTCCTGTGTCGTTGACTGTTTTCTTCATCGGGGGGAACATTGGCAGACCTGGATGATGGCCCTTGTTGGTAATCCTTGTTCAAGGGGGTGCGTAGTCTTTGGTACTCATGAATAGTACGGATCATGACACATCCGGGTTTTGGGGACATTTGTCACACATTATCGTAACCTCCAGCCATGCTCTACAAGCATCCCGAGAGTACTGCAATGTCCCTAATAGCCGCCGATAGTTAATGCTTCACTGACCAATGCTTCACTGGCCATTGTTTGCCCTGGCAACCCACTACTAGGGGTACCCAGGACCCTCAGTCAGGTTTTACTACTGGCCTGCAGCAATGGACAATGGAGTACTAACGGCCCTTGGAGCTGGGCTGGTTCTTCAGCTTAGCCTTGGATCGGAGGTAGTATCCGTCTGTTCCCTCGTCACAAAGTTCTAGTTACGGTTATGAGTCTTAGTCACAGTCTATTGGTCTGTTGTGGGTCAGAACTTCTTTGTGTACTTTCAAGTTGTCTCCAGTTATGGGATCTACTTTTCTGCAGTGGGAGGCATGCACAAAGGATTTTTTTCTCTCTACTCGTAAGGCCGTTCTGGTCCCCAGCAGCACCTGCAAGGGACCCTTCCAGCGAGGCTGCAGAGACTGGGTGCTTGCAAAGTTCTTCACCAGGACAAAGTCTCTGGGTTTGATATCATGGCCAGGGCCCTGAGATCTTTCTGTGACGGAGGCCCGGACCTGTTCATGGAGTAAAGACATTGTTTTAGTAAGTTCATACAGATAATCCGTCAACACTTCCTGCGGAAGGTCAGTCAAGGATTTTGGAGATGGGGCTTCCCAAATATACATAGGTCTACCAAAAACTGTCTCGTAGGGCATAAGGTGTGACTTGGAATGTGGGAGCTAGAGGTAGAGCATTTACCCAATGGAATCCTGTCTCAGTTGTTATTTTAGCTAATTTTTCCTTCAGGATTCCATTATAACATTCCACTAATCCTGCTGCCTGGGGGTGAAATGCAGCGTGGAATTTTTGTTTGAGCCCTGTCTCTTTAAGATATGTTTGACTGTCTGGCTGATAAAATGTGATCCACAATCACTTTGCATCAATCCACGAAGGCCATGCCGGGAAAGAATTCCTTCAGGAGTACTTTAGCAGTAGTAATGGCAGTATTATCCTTTGTAGGGTATGCTTCCACCCATTTACTGAATGCACAGGCCACCACCAAGACATACTTGTAGCTGTTAACTGTTCATTTGGATATAATCCATCTGAAGGACTTCAAAAGGGGCAGATGGCAGTGCAAATCCTGCTGTTGGAACCTTTGTTCCCTTTCCCACATTGTATCTTAAACAGGTCAGACAGTGCTTGATAAATCGCTCTGCCAGGGGTCTCAATTTGAAATTTTTCCATACTTCCTTGAGCATAGTATACATGGCTTGGGACCCAATGTGTGCAGGTAGTGTCATTGTAAGTAAGGGAATAACAAATGCTGTTGGTAGCTCCCACCTAAGAGTATCCTGAGATCTCCAACATCCCTCCTCATCTAACATGCCATCTGTTTTCCACTGTTCTTTTTCTTCTATGGCAGCGGATTCTTGTATGTCAATAATCCGTTGTCGGGCATCATGACATTTCTCAGCTTGTGATTTTAGGACGTACATTGGTGCAGGAATTATTCCTAAGGCTGTGTTTTTGGCTGTGCTGTCGGCCAGAGCGTTCCCTTGTCCTACTTCGTCAATAACTTTGTGTGCTGCGTTTTTGATCACCGCTAACTTAGCAGGGAGAGTGATGGCTTCCAAAAGAGCATTAACCAATTCCCCATGTTGTATAGGCGTCCCATGAGAAGTTTATAAACCCTCTTTCTTTCCATAGTAGTGCAAAATTGTATACTACCCCAAAGGCATACTGACTGTTGGTGTAGAGGTTTACAGTCCTGCCTGTACTGTGGATGCAAGCGCGCGTAAGTGCTGTTATCTCTGCCGCTTGGGCTGATTTCTGTAATATTCGGGCAGTCTCAACTACTGTAAGTGCTGTTGTGACAGAATAGGCTGCAGATGTGGTGCCATTCAGGAGTTTCAGGCAAGAACCGTCTACCCACAGGTGGCCTTCTGCATCTGGTATGGCTGTGTCTTTAAGGTCCACCCTTCCCTTGGTTTCTGCTTCTGTTCGGAATACGCAATCATGATGGAGTGGCTGAGTGAGGGGACCGGTATCTGGTAGGGGTAAGACTGTAGCGGGATTCAGAGTGGTGCAGCGTTGAATAGTTATGTGCGCATTTAACAGGGTGAGTTCGTATCCATACAGTCGGGCACTAGTAAGGTGTTGGGGTTTGGTTTTATTCAACAGAATATCAACGGCATGTGGTACCAGAACTGTTAATGTGAACTATGCCCTCTGTCTGGCGCACTGCCGCTGCTACAGCGCGCAGACAGGTAGGCAAAGCTTGGGTAACTGGATCCAAAACAGCAGAAAAATAGGCGTAGGATCGTTTGTGTGTACCATGCATTTGACAGAGAAGTGAGAGAGCACAACCTGACCGTTCTTTGAAAAAGAGAAGAAAAGGCTTTTGATAGTCGTGTGTATCTAAGACTGGGGCTGTCAAAACTATAAGAAGTCTCCCTGGTGACCCATTTATTTTAAGGATCCATGTTATAGATTCCACAATGGGCACTAACAAATACCAAAAACCAATTGTTTCTTTCACTTTCTTGTTTCACTTTATTTCTTCATCTTTATGTAGTCATTTTCTGATTCTTTAACTTTTTTTTTCTTTTTTCTTTTTTTCATTTTTTTTATACATTTTTTTTTCCAAAGCAACCACAGTTCTATCACAAAATTACAATATTGCAAAAATTATTTGGGTAGAGAAAGCATGTAACCAACATCCTACATACATACTACATACACTCTTCACACAATACACTCCGTCTGTACGAGTTAACACGTTTCAGTTGTTTATCTATTGATCACAATGAGTTAACTACATTCCGTAGGATTCAGTAATAAACTTGGTCTAAGACTGGGGCTGAACACAGAGCCTGTCTTAGGGTCATGAATGCTTCCGCATGCTGTGATGTCCAGGGAATAGGTTCAGAAAAATCTTTAGTCGTCTGGGAAAGAAGTGGCTTGATAATGAGTGAAAGATTTGGGACCCACTGTCTACAGAAAGAGGTGAGACCTATTAGTTCTCTCACGTCTCTTTCGGTGGTTGGAGTAGGGAAGTTCAAAATAGTCTGAATCCTGTCTGGTGTAAGAGTGCGACCCTCCTTAGACAACAGGTGACCTAAGTAAGTCACCTGTTTTCTACAATACTGCGATTTATCTTTGGATACCTTGTGGCCAAGTTAAGCAAGGGATTAGTGAGGTAGTGTGGCTCACTGGTTAGAGGCCGCAGACCCGAGAGCAGAGGACGGCCCGGGACCAGGGTTCGATTACCGGCGCGGCAGGTTTCTGGACCAGGGTCAGCGGACTCGATAATTCTCTCGCCTCGGTGCCCACTCTGATCAGCGATCACACTCTGCAACTCTGGGCACTAGCTTGCCTCATCTTCACTAACGGCCCCACCAGACCGCCGGGGATGCCTGGTCTCACCCTGGAGATACCCATTAAGGGACCATCTCTCAGGGAAGCCAGGAAGGGTTTCGCAGCGGTCGAAGCGCCTTGGGACCCTCCGGGTAAGTAGTGCGCTATATAAATGCCTATACATACATACATATACATACATACATACATACATACATACATTTGAGGGTCAGTAATGATGCCTGTTGACCCAATTGGGTAGTATCTGCTGCTAACAAAATGTCATCTACAGATTGAATAAGAGCCACTCCCTCTGGGAGATGGACCTGGTCAAGTTGTTTTTTTCAATGCTTGGCTGTAAATGCTCTGACTTTCTGTATAGCCCTGAGTAGCGCTCAGGGTTACAGAAAGTATGTTCATTACAGAAAGTATGAAAGTTCATTAGTGTGAAGCCAAAAAGAAAACGTGAGTCTTCATGAATGGGGATGGAAAAGAATGTGTTTTTCAAATCGCTGTAAAGGCTTTAGCTGTTGGTGGAATCATGGTGAGGATAGTAGTAATGTCTGAAACTACCGGAAATTGTGGTATTACTATCTTATTAATGGCCTGTAAGTCAATCCCAAATCTGTACACCTTTTGGTGTGCCGGCAAAATGGGGGCAAAATGGGGCTGTTGCAGACGTCGGAAGGAACCGGTTTCACCACGCCAGTCTGAATGAGGTCTGGTACAATGTTTTGTAGTGAGAGCTCTCCCTCTTTAGATATTTTATACTGTGGTAATCTAGGCAAGTGTGCACCTTCCCTAACAGTGATGTGTACTGGTGGTATCTGGATAGTACCAACATCAGTATCAGAAGTTGCCCATAAGGTGTTTGGGATGGTAACTAAATCTTCCTGAATGTCCGGAAGTTGGAATAGCTGTACAGACAGTTGGCACGGGGAAACATTGTCATACAGAATGACAATAACATTATCTGGGGAACATCTGATAGTGGCACGGTAATGTTTTAACAGATCCAATCCCATGAGATTCTCAGGACAATTTGGTGATAGCAAGAATGTTGCAGAAGTGTCAGCGCCGTTAATAGAGAATGGCGTAGGTTTGGAAAGGGGGTTCACAGAGGGCTTACCATCGAACCCAGTCGATGTAATTAGTTTGCCGGAGGGAGGAGCCCTTGGAGTCAGTGGGGTGGTCAAGGTGCTGCGGGATGCTCCTGTATCCACAAGGAAACATCCTTTAGCTCCAGCCAACGATGTTGTAACATAGGGTCCCTGTTGATCAACAGGTACCTCCACTGGTTCCTTCCCCCCCATCCTTGACCTCCTTAGGCTGACCAATATACTGGGCTCATCTCAATATTGCGTTCTGAATTATCAAACCTGTTGCTTCTATATTGATATTGGGGTCTGGAGGGGGTGTTGAATTGTCAGTTGTGTTTTACCAGCGGCAATGTTGGCTGCTAATATTGTACAATTTTTCTTCCAATGTCCTGTTTTTTTACAGTAAGTGCAAATATCGGAGGGTTGTGGGCTCGGCCTATAGAGTTGCTGGTTTGTTGCTGGAGGGCTCTGGGGTTGCTGGGAAAACCTGACAGTTTGCTGACTGGCATGGTTTTGACCACTGGGTGGATGCAGGTGTCTAGCTGACTAAGCAATACTTGGTCCTTCAACTTCTTTTTCTTGATTTCCTTTTCTTCTGCATTTTTGTATTGGCTCTCATATGCACACGAGACTCCTACAACAAGCAGGACGGGCACTCACGTGGTCAGTTTCAAAGATATTTATTCCTGCAAACAGACCAGTTTTGGCAACACTGCCTTTTTCAATGTTTGCTGATTAAAAACTGCCCATCAACAAATCGTTTTAAATGCTACAGACTGCTCTCACATTGAAGGACAGGGAATTGACACAAAGGCAGGACTGAGCCATCAGAGTTCAATCCATTATTCTTGGTCACCATCATGTCGTGTCAAAAGTTTAACTGCATCCTCTGACAACATTCATATTACGTAAATAATGTCAATCAAATAACACTTCACGCAGTCTTGCTCTTAAATTCTAAATGTCAGAGAAGGCCAATACTTGCTCCTATTGTCGACAAGTAGATGGTACGTTTTCATCCTCCTTTCAGTAGTGCCCATATCAGCTGCTACTTATTAGTTGTAAAAGAAATCCAGCGCAGTCTGGCATCCCTTGTGCTTGGGAATGCTTTGTTAACTATAAACTTTCCCATCGATTGCTGCAGATATTCATTTGTGTTTATGTATTTTTCACCAATATTTGTGAATTCACCGCAAAGGTCGCGAGGTCTCTGTGGCGTTACACGTGGGGCCGCAATACCGGTCGTGCTGTTGCGAATATCGCAGGTGATTTTAATAATAAACAATTTTGAACGCATAACCTGTCACTAACACCCCCATTTCTCGAACATTGGAACAGAGTACCTACACCCGGACCCCTTATATCCGGTTTCTCTGAAATTTTCAGCACCGGGAACCGTTCCCTGATCAAATTAAGTGGCGGCTGCAACTTAATGTGCAGGTTGCATCCAGCCAATCGCAGAATTCCTGTTGGCGTGTGCATTCGAAATTAACTGCGAAATGGTTACAGAATATCCTCGGTCACAGATATCATCAACTTTTTTTTTTATTTCTCAAACTACTGAAAGGATTTGCACCAAATTAAAAAAGCGCAATCTGCGTAACTTCTACCTTTCTTCCAAGTTTGTTGTAATTTCTTCTAGCGGTTCGGTGTGTAGGTTTGATTACGCGTCCTATGGGATTTATCATGGAGAAATTCACTTTTTTTTGCCCCCTTTTTCTCAGGCTTGACAGACCACCTGAAACTTGCCCTGCACAACTAGACTAACTATGGTACTTTTTGGGGAAAATGTTGTCAACCGGCACCAAAGATATAGGCAAGTTAGAAAAACACTTTTCCTATGGAAACAGGGTCCTAATTATAACTACCTACTGGAAATTGCCAGTAATATATAGATAGATGGGCAATCCAGTGTCCCTGCCTGCAGCAAAATAAAAGTGTCTTATTGTCAGATCCTTGGAACACCATAATTGCAGAAGAAGGGCGCATACGCCTACCCTGGCCCTATCTGGGAAGGGGGGGGCTAAATATTGGTAAAGGACATTCCAAAATTTTTTTTTCCTGCTGTAAACCCCATTTATTTAGAATCTGTCTAACATGCCCCTCATATGGCTTTTCATTTTATTTATGAGACACGGGACAGTCCTCAAGCCCCAGAATAGCTGCCAATAAAGTAGCCAATCGGGTCTTCTCTTTTGATCCATTGGTCCCACTGTAGTACTATGGTGACAGACATCTATACATTTTTAACCTTAATTTCTTAAATATTACTGAGCAGATCTATGCCAATGCTTTTTTTGCCAAATGTTTTGTCTAAAGTTACTATTGGAAATTGCATGGGGAAAGAAAGTTTTGGCACTTCCTCTTTTTTTCGGGCCCCCACTTGACAGATCACCCTGAAAACTCTCAAGGCGGGAGCTGAGGTAGATTCACTTTTTTTAGTCAAATTGCACCAAAGTTATTAGCGCACTAAAAATATATATTTCCTATAGTAACTCGGTCCAAGCTGTAACTAGAAAGTGGCAACTGCTATTCTGTAAATTATCTTTTTTTTTTATTTTTTAAGAAAAGCTACTCCCCCCCCCCCCCCCCCCCCCCCCTACCCCAATGATTGCCTTTTTTGTGTCCGAGGGACTTTGTCAGCCATGTGATAGGCAGCCCAGACCTCGAGTGCAGCCTGTTAAGACCCTGTGCTGTCACAACCGGATCATGGCAGCTCGGTCGCGGTCCCAACAGCCACTGGATTATCCTGGTTTCACATCTATTTTTAGTTTTGAGAGCTGGTATGCATTTTCTAAGGATGCACGGAGAGCTATATTTTAATGGAGGGTCGTAAATTGTGCAACCAGGTCTAGGTAGAAGATAGGACCGTCTGGGCTTACACCAGCTTGTGCTCTTAGTATGGCTGTCATTTTTTCTGGCATCGTCTGTCTATTGGCCTGGAGCATGATTTGACAAGAACTGGCCTAAAACTACGATGCTAACAACTTGGCTCCAGCCCTCTAAAATGGCATTTTACTGGCCCTGGTGTCTGCACCCTGGACATGCCGAGCCTGGATTTCATTGGATTTATCTTGGATGTTCTGGGCATCGTGCAGATATTGACTTATGGCAGATCATGACCCCCCAACTCCATGACCTATCATGACCTCCCCAACTCCATGTCATTTCATGGACCCTCCCCCTCCTCCACCCAACTCCATGGCACCACACGTCCGCTCCATGGCGCGTCATTGCACGGGCTCCACTGCACCACTCCGGACACTCCATTTGGCACCCCCCATGGCAGAGCAGAGTATCAAGGGCTGGCGCTGTGGCCAGTGGCCACCGCCTGCTGATGGTTTGCTAGTGTGTGTTGCTTGAGGTAACTCCTCTCACGCACCCCCACTGGGATGGTATTCCACACTGTTCCTCCTGAGATCCTGTCGGCTCCATCCTTGGCGCCTTTTATGATGAGTACTCTCCAGATGTTTCTGTCGTACTTGCTTCTGCCGTTCAGCAGATTCCTCGTGGCCCTTGTTGTTCAGATTTGGGAACTGATTAACGGTACCAATGAATAATTCGCCCGGGGTCAGGCGGTGCTGGCCAGTGGGGAGCCGGGATAATGACTTGGATCCGTGTCTAATCCCACGTCGCTGCCTCCTGCTGGGAGAGGTTGTACTCTGACCTTCCCAGAGTGTCCTGTCTCCACCGAAGCCGGAATCACCGGCGGCCGTCCCCGCCTTCACAGCAGCCTTGAGCCGGCCTCCCTGCCCCGGACTGCGGGGCCGTAGTGTCTGACCCAACCCGCGTGGGTAATATCTTCTCTGAATAGGCCGCACATTCATCTCCCATCAACGCTGTGAGATGCGTGTGCTCATTAGACATCGGAATGTTCCTGCCGAGCGCTGATTTCATTTCCAGCCCGGAAGAGGGAACTAAAACAAGCCTATGGAAAGAGCGAGGTGATGGAGAACACGGAGGGAGGGGCTGGCGCGAGCTGTGCGGGGCAAGATGCAACACGTAAAGGGGAGGGGCGGGAGCAGGGTGCGGGTTGTGGGTGGCAGGTGGGTGTCACCGCAGCTTGCTAGATGCACACGGCAGACTGGACACCCAGAGGTGCAGGTGGATTGGGTGCCAGGGATTCTTAGAGGTGCTGGAACTGGCTGGCTCAGCAGAGGCAGTGTGGCTGCCATCTCCAAGGGAATACATTACACACCAGCGGTACTTCACATATGGCACCGGAGATTTGGGGAGAGTGGGGGACTGACAGTGAGGCCTGGGGGGTGGGTCCTCTACTATTTTACAAAAATAAATAACATTAATAACCTAAACTTATTAAAGTATATGCAAAACAAGCTACATTGAAAAAGTGAACATTTTCTATACTTGATTGTGAATTAAAGAACATATTTCAATATTTCCGCGTTTGTTCTGTGTATACCTGTTTTTATTTGTGTATTGTTTTGAGGTTCAAGTAGAAATTGCCTAGGCCGGGCGTCCCGCAGCGTCCGATAAGGACTCCGTGGGGACCGCAAAAGTCAAATGGTTAAGAACCCTTGCACTGCGCTAAACCATAAGGTCAGGTGCCTAATGACTGTTGCAGGCTGGCTCCGGACAGTGCCCATCCCCTCCCGACTTTGGATCTGGGCCCAGGCCTTACCGTGGGAACGGCACAGACCCTATGGGAATACCCAGTGGCGCCAACATCAGCATCCAGAGAACACGGCTGGTTCTTGTAACTGGAAGCCGGCCTGTGCAGTGGTCTGCTGCGATCACACGGCGCGCAGTGCAGCTGGCAGCGCCAGGAGGGGCGCCTGGTACCGTCGTGACCAGCACCTGTTGTATGTCAAGAAGGGAGACGTTTGCTCACTTTGGCACCGCCTGCGACGCGTCTCATTGGACGAGAAGCGCGGATGGAACTCGTGTTAAAAGCCCTTATCGGTGCAGTTTGCCATGTCGACCTCCTCCACGGTAGGCGGGAAAATAGACCGCGCGCTAAACTCTAGAATAGTATGTCATACAAGAAAAAAATCCGACATTTGCCGCCGTGATTTCACATTGCTGAATGGTCGAGCTGTGAAGTCTGCTGAAAGGATCGTAATGTATATTAACGTTATTCAAACGATCAAGAAGAATGAACTACAACGAAATGCCTTCACTGTATTGTCAACACCATTCGTTGTTTAGAAAGCAATCTATGTGAATGTGGGATGGTCTCTGCCCCCTTGGCGCACATCTCCGCTGCGTCTCCTTTCTGCTTCTTGATGTGATTCCATGCGCTTTGCTCACATTTTGCTTGACCTCTGATTACGCTAGGAGCCATTTAGAGCTACTGCGTGCAACTTCCTTGATTTTAAAAACGACGAATTTTAAATTGCTGAAATTTCCACACTGTTTGCACTCAGCACACTTAGCACTTACTAGCCATTATTTCCGCCTTGTTCTGACGATCCCAGCCGATTTTAGGGCTGTAGATCGAGGGATAGTGATTGCATCATCTACGGCGGCCATCTTGAGTGAGGGGGCGAGAGCGGTGAGAGCGCTCTAGTGTCCTGTATTTAAGGAAACGGTCGATCTCTGCGCTAGCGGTCGCGTTTGCGGACGCGCCTCCTCAGCGCCGGAGTCACGCCAGAGTCAGCCCGTCTGCGCCCGTCTGCGCCTCGGACGTGCCTCAGGGCCATGGCACCACCATATAGCTCGGTCTCAGACCTTGGACAGGTACCTCCTACAGTCAATGTAATAATAAATCCCATAAATCCCATAGAATCCCCATATATCAAATATACGTCAGCCCATTTGAAGGCTCTACAACCAGCAATAAAACCCTCCTGCAGGTTGTTACAATTGGGGTGGGAGAAGGATTCTTGTCAAACCTGCCAACTACACATTGACCCAGAAGGGATTAAATCTACGCCAAATGATTCCATCAAGAACCATCCAAAATCAAAATCATTTTCTTTTATTAGCCTCAATAGTCGCTCTTTACCAAAGCATAAATCAGAAATTTTTAACCTGCTCTTAGATGAAGCACCCGATGCATTGTTTATAACAGAAACATGGCTCAAAGAGAGCTCGGGTCCAGACATTGCTATGGCACTTCCGGACTCTTACGCTATTACTAGACTCGACAGGGATAAGAAACCTGGCGGAGGAATTGCTATAATCTTTATAAAAAAATTTAACTGCGAATTTAAACCTCTTTCATGTGGTGGTTGTGAAGCAGCAACCTTTAAACTCACACTAGCCCCCAATTTCACCCTATCCGGAGTCCTCGTATATAGACCTCCGGAGGCGGCAGCATCCAAATGGGTAACAAATATGTCTGAACTTATCAGACCGTTAGTCATGGGAACTGCCAATTTCACAATCCTAGGCGACATAAACTTGCATCTAGAGGATGAAGAATGTTCTTTGGCCAAAGATTTTATACATGACTTAGCAGCTCTCAATCTAACCTTAAAGAACTCCGGGCCTACACACCGTGCCGGACACCTGCTAGATCCTATTTTCTCTAATCTTAACAATATTGTGACGCACTCTGCCCAGCCTTTGCCCTGGTCCGATCATTATTTGGTCATATTTAATCTTAAGGTTGATATATCAAATTAAGACAACACACCCTTACCCACTCAGTTTATAAGAAAGTGGAAACAACTTGACATTGATAGTCTTAATGCCCTCCTGGAAAAACATCGTCCTTGCACTAAGACTACTGTCCAACAGCTTTCCTCTACAGTACAAAACTGGCTTCTTTCAGCCATTGATTCCATCCTGCCTAAAACAAAGCTAAAACAAAACACCCACCGCTCACCTGCACCCTGGTTCAGTGATATTCTACAAAATGAAAAAACTAAATGTAAAAATTTGGAACGCCAATGGAGGAGGTGTTATTCATCTGCAGACAAGGACAAATATCAAATTCAGTTAACATCATACCAAAAGCAGTGTAGCAAAGCCAAAGCAGAATTCATCTGCACTAAAATCACAAATGCCTTAGACCACTCCAAAACACTTTTCAAGTTAGTAAAAGAGTTGGCTGGCTCCAATACGTCTCAACTTCCACCTGAACTTAACAAAACGCAATGTGACCTGTTAGCCACCTTCTTCATCAACAAAGTTGATAAAATCCACCAAGATATTAACCAAGCTTCTAATAAACACGATTCAACCTCTGACGCTATCTCCAACTGTGCATCACCTAGTCCAGGTAATACCATAGGTACTACTGACTGCCCTACTCTGGCTGATGCACCTTCTGCCACACTTGATAGTTGGCTCTTGCTGAATCCCAATATGGTTAAAGGGTTGCTAAAAACAATCAAATCAGGCTCACCTAGAGACCCACTGCCATGCTCAGTCTTAAAGCAACTTAACAGCAACGTTTTAACTACTGTTACTGATCTTCTCAACGATTCGTTACTGGAACAATCCGTACCCAGTGAATGGAAGCATGCAATGATTCATCCGCTTTTGAAGAAAGCTGGCGCAGACCCCAATCTGCCAGCTAACTTCCGCCCAATATCATTGCTGCCCACCTTTGCAAAAATATTAGAGAAGCATGTACATCGTTGCCTTACTAATTTTATCACCACTCATGATCTGTTACCATCCCACCAGTCGGGATTCCGCGCAGGCTTTTCCACGGAGACTACCTTGCTGGGGGTGACCGAAAAATCCGTCGCAAGGTGGACAAGGGCGAAACAGTGGCACTTGTGCTACTCGACCTCAGTGCGGCATTCGACACCGTGTCGCATACGGTCCTCGCCCAGACACTCCACTCCCTAGGCATCCGCGGGGCGGCTCTCAACTGGATCAGATCATTATTGGAAAACCGCACGTTTCAGGTATTTTCACAAACTGCCTGCTCTGATACCATGACATTTAAACACGGAGTACCACAGGGCTCCATTCTTAACCCGCTGCTTTTCAATGTATATATGAGTCCCCTGTCCAAGATAGTGGAGGACGCAGGGCTTTTAATGTTTTCTTACGCTGATGACTCTCAGCTGCTTTTTTCTTTATCAGCTGTAGACTCTGACAATTCTTCTTCCCTACAACTCGGACTCAGTAAAATCGCCGAATGGATGCAAAAAAACTTCCTCAAACTTAACGGCGAGAAAACCGAGTTAATCGTGTTGGGCAAAAATAAAGAACTCTGGGGACCCCAACATTGGCCAACTGAAATGGGCACCCCCCCCCTACCCCTGTCACTCATGCTCGCAACCTGGGAGTCATTATTGACGACTCACTCAGTCTGCACCAGCAAGCAGTAAAGACCTCAACAACTTGCTTCGCCATATTGAAATGGCTAAAAAAGATCTGTTGGATGTTGCCTGAAAACACCAAGAAAACAGTTGTCAACGCCCTAATAACATCCAGATTAGATTATGGCAACGTGCTGTACCTGGGGGCAAATAAAGCTACTGTCCGCAGGTTACAGTCAGTACAAAATGCAGCAGCCAGACTACTCTGGAAAATTCCCATCTCTACTCCAACCACTAAATACATCAAGAAGTTACACTGGCTAAAAATTGAAAATCAGGTTAAATTTAAAGCCCTATGCTTTATGCACAGGATTTCCACCAATACCGCTCCAAAATACCTGCAAAACCTGGTACGCCCCTATCGTCCTTCCAGATCTCTTCGGTCTTCCACAGCAAATCATTTTGAAATCCCTAAAATCAAGTTGTCACGCATGGGTGGCAAGTCCTTTTCACTCCTAGGACCTACACTTTGGAATTCCATGCCACATACATTGCGGTCTGAGCCGAGTTACATCAAATTCAGAAAAGCCTTAAAAACATGGCTATTTAATATCTAGTTTTCTGTAACAGCATTGTTATTGGGATCTGCTGCGCCGGGAAACCCTTTGTTGGGTAGCTGTGCGCCATATAAATGTAAACAAATAAAAAAATAAATGTCTGGTCCTCGCGTCCGCGTCCTGATGCCAGGGTGCCTTACCTCTAGGCGCACACCTCCCGCGTGCACACTGAGGCTTAAAGGGGAGGGGGCGCCCCACCAGTCTATTGTTTCATTGGCTGGACTTGAGCGTGCCGAGCCCGTCGTGATGCCCGCTGCGCACCTGCGAGTTGCCTGCACTCATTTCCGGAAGATGGCTCAGGGAGTCAAGCACTCACCTCTGACATTTATGAGTTTGACGTTCACGTGTTCGAATTAACGCAAGCCTTCAACTTCCTTCGAGATCGGTAAATACTATTACGCTGGGTAATGGAAACCTTCATTATTTACAGTGCTTGGATGCGGAAGAAGTGTGGTATGATTTGCAGCATAGTCTTTTCTATTCTTTACACATCCTCTTTCCTGAAAATTCAGACCAAGAACGACCGGGGTTTGGAGGCTAGTTTCCAATATCTGCTGGAAATTTCCAAAATGTCAGGTTTGTAGGGAATTAGGAAATTCCCTGTGCCAGGCAATAGGACTGACCCTTCCTTCCTTTAAATTTCAGAAATTCTGCACCATTAAAAAACAAACGAAATCGCCTCTGTCTAAAACCTAGGTTGAGGTTTATGTCCTTAAATGAAACGTGATTCGGGTTCTCTACAGTGTGTTAGTGATAAACTGGGGGTACTCACATCCTGGTTGCCATGCCCCCAAATCTTAAATTTGCACAGCCAGCGGTGTCGAGTGTGATGCTGGCAGAAGCTAACTCTGTATGGGTAGATAGGTGCTGGGTCTAAGATTCCCACTAGCCCTCAGTGAGGAGAGACACAATATCCTAAGATGCCCTGCTTACTCGGTCTGCTCCGTGAGGGATGTCAGGGTTGCCAGTTCTGTTACTTCAAGGAAAAAAAACTCCGACCATTTCAAGTACTTTAAAATAATAGATATTTATCCTCCAGCACAACCTAGTATCACCATACAATAAGTACAATAGTGTATAAAGTTTTCACAGATTCTTTTATTCTTTCGTTTTTTTATTTGACTCTTTAGTCCTTAGCCAACACCCGTTTCGTGGCCTCAGGGCATAAAACCCGCAACTTCCTCCGGGCTGTTGACTTGTCATCAAGTACTATGTCTTTCTTCCGGTTATGCTTCTGTCCCGCCTATATATGATCTCTGGGTATTTCCCTGCTCCCCAGACTCCAGCGTGTTCGTGCTCAGACTGTTTTTTGTTTTTGTTTTTTTGTTTTTCAAATAACGTGATCTTCCTTCCTTACCCTTATCCGGTAAGGCACCCAGTATCTCAATGCGCTGCTAGCTAATGCGCATGGAGATAGCGGGCGCTGTACGGGATAAGGGGAATTACCCAGCAATAGTATATATGCTGGCCGGGACGGAAGTAGAAACCTGCAAAAAGACAGATAGTTCTTGACAGCCTTCCTATGTCTCCACTGCCTGTTGAAGGCCATAGTTTGTTGCAGACGGAAACTACAAGCTCAGCACACCAGACGCAGTGATCCTTCGCCGGTCACTCAAAGGCATTGACTAGTCAACTGGTTTGCTTAAAGGTTTTATGTGCAAACCGCTGCAGCACTTGGTTGGTCCCTGATAACCACTTTTAACACATTTGGGTGAGAACCAATCCTTCCATCTTCAGATAAGGATTATGAAGTTATTTTACAGCCCCATGCATTTATTTGAGCTCCTGTAAAAGGTTTTCTCAACATTTCAGTTCATCGGTTTGCTTTCATCTTGCTCCACACTGTATGCTTGTAATGAAAAGAGTACAGTGGCGAGGAAAGACTAGGGTTTTAAGGGGTGGCTGTGCAGTACAGCTGATTGGGCTCATTAACTTGGGTACAGGAAGTTTACCAGAGTCAATAGACTCCCTAATATTGCCCAAAATGCTCAAAATAGATTGGTCAGATCCTGAACCACTACAGTGGTTACTGAATCTCCATAAATCTGTAGATGAAGGCCTATTAGGTAGTTGATGTCACTTTAGGTTGTGAATTTTAAGTATTAGAATAAACACCTGTCTATGAAGACATGAACCTAAAGTCAGTCAGTATCAAGTCAATGGTCCTCTGCTAAACATAAGAAGGGAATGACCTACTTCCCATCTCATGGCCTGCGGGCTGGCGTTCATTTGAGAGGTGGATCATATCTAGTAGGTGTGCGGTGAGCTGTGTGGAAGAGTGACAATTGATATGGTCAGTTGTTGCTTGTGAAGCGACTGAGTGCAGAAAAAACATAATTCCTTAATTTCCATACTAACAAAGTGTTCTCTGAAATGTTCTTGGATTGAATAGCTTTAGGCCCCCTGGAGGAGTTTTTAGGAAGATTGAAAAGTTCCAATACTTATGAACTTTGTGCTATTTTTGTGAAACTTTGCAACTTGGAAAAGTTGAAATATTTGGTCAGGTTGCAATACTTGTGCAGGTTGGAATGCTGTCGCTATTGAAGTTTTGCTGCTCTAGATATTTGTGCCTCACTACTTGATCAAAGTAGAGTGTCTGAAAAAATACATGTCCACTCATTTTCATAACTTCAGATGCTGAACTGGCAGTGGACCAAAGTCAAGTTTTTACTGACCGTACCCTCAGTGGTGCCAAGTCTTTGGTTCAGTGTGGTCTATTCTTCTGAGCTCCAGTCACTGTTATTTTGGCCGTTGAAGCTACAAAGGCAGGTGAGTTGTAGCTTAACCCTGAGAATTGTTGTGGTAAGAGTTCTTTTGGGCAAGCCTGGTGTGGGCCTCTCTCTAGGAAGCTCAAGCTTTGATGGTGTGTTTTTATAATGATAGTGGTCACTCCATTACATTAAATAGCTATGCTTTCATGATCGCTTCAAGGTCAAGACTTTTTGATCGTTTTCTCCCCTTTTATCTACTGGATTAGATCAGTAAATCTTGCATTGGTTCCTTGATCCAGTTTTGTCCTGTCATCTTGTTAAAATGGATTCCTGTTTTGTGACCTCTGCTGGCAAGTGTTAAGCTTCTTTAAAGTCCATTTAACTTTTCCTTAGTATTTTTAAGAGTAGCTGTAGTATTAAGTCCCAGATCACCCAATTAAATTTTTTGTTAAATTACGGACCCCATTAATCTAATACAAGTTTTTAAGATCCTTTAGAGCATCAGTCGGCCATCTCTCCCAGGATACCTTTCCTTCCGGACCAGGTGTTTGAGGAGAGTGTGACCGGGTCCAGGAGGCCTCACCCAACCAATCGCCAAATATCTGTTTGCACTTTAGGCAGGGGGATACTTTGATCGAGAGACTAGATCAGCATTGACATTCAGGAGTGACGAATTATTATTGAAATAGATCACTTGTCATAAAATACCAATTGAAATGATGGCTTGCCTGGCGAAGAGGCTCCCAAAATCTCAAGGTGGCGTGAGTACCACAGAGAATTTTTAACAAATCCATATATTTGATGCTGGATAGTCTGCTTACTTGTTTGTTTTCATGTTATCCGACTATGATGGAGACTCACACGTCAATGGAAGTTTCTCTTTAAACTACATTGCATGGAACAGTTGATAATGTACCCTAGACAATCAGATGGTAATAGGTTAGGATTATGCTGGATTTACCAAGCCTCTCATCCTTCAGAGGTGATTTATTGATAACCACCGAGTTTAGAAGAGTATTCGTGACATCCTTTATTGTTATCAAGATACAATTAATTTGTTCAACTTTTTTGCTGTGCAAATTGTCACGGTTCTTAATTCAGACAGAAAGGGGCCTGTCCAGTAACCAAACTGACCAGATCAAGTCACAAAAAGTTCTTTGTTTGTAGTACCTCCTCATGATTGCAGTTCCGCTGCAAAATATTTCAAGAAATAATTCTTTGTGGTTTGAACTCAAACCTAAGTAAAGATGGGACAGTTGAAAATGGCTGCGGATGAGCTAGAGTGCACATTGGAGGGACAAACCGATGTGCAGAAGATAAGTTGCAATATGGGCTAGATTGTACATTCACATAGATTTTGTTACACTCGAACCACAATGATAAGCTTAGAAATGGCTAGCTTTTGCCCAAGGAAGTGCTCGGAGAGATCGAGAATCTGTATGAAAATAAGGGGGAAGCATGTCTGGAGTGTGGGATTGGGAATCCTGGCTGAGCCATCCCTAGATCTCCTAGGAATATGAGGTGATCAGGAACCTCAAAAGGTAAAACGGGACCCTCTGATCTGGATCTTATGCTGGATAGATCATCTGAGGTGGAGTGCTGACCACTAGATAATCTGCTGTGAGAAGCTACGTAGACCTTCTCAGAAAATCTGCTGACATACTTTGAAGTGTAAAGGTGTGGACTAGAAGGATGGACTTGGACAAAGGCGAGGATAATTTTGGGGTATCAAAGGCCATTGGAGAAGGAACACACTCTTAATGTTCAATCTACCATTGTTTCCAGAGTATTTAACTCGCAAGCTACTAAATTGGTGCTCAGATTGAAGATGAGAAGATGTAACTACAGTGCAGATCTCCTTGAATTGGTTGCCTGTAGAGGCTTGCGTCCTCTTTAAATTTATGTGCCTGGTGCAGAGAACGATTGTCTTTGGGACCTGTTTTGAAGAACAGACTCAATCTTTACCAGCCAGCGAGGTCTCAGATCAAATTCCTCCTGCTTTTTGGTGGGGTTGAAGTGTTTCTAAATTAGTAGCTTAAAAGTGGAATTAATTGCCTTTAGATTTTAGGTTTGTGGACCTCTGTAAATTTAGGAAGAAATTGAAATCCTGGTTGTTTTAGACTTCATTTATAGCAGTTCTTTTCTAGCTTCTTCTTGTAATAGGTTTCGAAGGTCTGAGTTAGTTTCTAAGCTCCATGTTACCTCTGTGGCGTGAACGCAGTGCTTTACGAAGCAACTAAACTTATCCGTGTTTGTTTATTTTGCTCGTCAGTGTAATAAACTGTATTCTAATGATTACTACCACTTCTTTGTTAAGCTTTTTGAGTAAAAAAGGTCAGTATAAAGGTTAATGAAAGTACATGTGGCTCTTAGCTATTTCACTGGAGGCTGAAATATCAGATAGGGACTATTAATACATTTGTGGTGTTCAGATTACATGCAAAACGAGTTTTTAATGTTACATACCACATTTTATATATGGGGGTCTTTTTGTACAATGTTGTTTACTGGAAATGTTTTTATCTGTGTCTTTTATGAATTTTTTTATTCGAAATAAAGACTATTGACTTGAGTAGCTGATATGGGAAATCGAACATTGAAGTCCTGTTTTGTCAGCTGGTCAGAGGACTCCAAAAATAGTCCATGCTTTGTCTTCACTATGTGCTTTTTTTGGCACTTGACGGCCTCACGTAGGGCGCTAGTGTTTATAGGAGTCCATTTTGGGTTAATGCAGGGCCGTACCATGACCCCACCCCCCCATTTCATCGAAAGGAGTGATAAGGAATAAAAGACAATGCTGTGTTGTGTATAGCCTATTAATAGGACTCAACAGGAGGTGCATGGAGGGGTCACGGCAGCACGATGGACGTGACCGCCTGTGGACCCTTTATGTGCTTCCTTTCCGAGAAACTCCTTTAGAAATGGACTCGGGACGGAAGGGGACTCACCAGATGCTGTCTGCTCAGTTTGGATCATTGTCCAACTGCACAAGACCATGTGCCAGGCATTATCTGTACTTAGTTCCCTTTAAGGCTGCAGAGGGGGGGGGGGAAGGGTTCCGTTTGGGGTTTGGAAACAGAAAGGGGTGTTTCTTTGTATTTTTTTATATATCTTTTTCCAGAAACAACTTGAAAATGGTGTTGGTGATTCTTTATAAAGTGTATGCCTGCAGATTATAAATGGGCATGAGATATGGTAGTGTCGGGGCCCCTCATCACATTTTGTGGCTGCATTCGTGGTGGGAAGTATCATTTTGCGTTAAGCTGCTGATGCCACCTAGTGGTGGCTGGCTTTGCCTTCATGGCAAAACCTGCTTTTGTGATTCACTAATCCATAGGTAGTTTTGCCTGCTTTATTTTCTAGCACCTCGTTCTGAGGAAGGCATGGAGTAGAGGAGGGTGGCGTTGTGTGGAGTGGTGGAGAGTTGCATAGTACAGTTGTGGCTGTAAGTAACTAAAGCATCAATAAAGATAGCAGATGATCCAAAAGCATAAATAAGAAACTGTATGCCTGTGTTAAAAGTAGGCATGCACGTTGCATGTCCAGGAATAACACTGAAACACTTATAAAATAAAAATATTGGGTTGCAAAAAGTTGAAGAACAAAGACGAGGAAGCACACATGTACCTCCCCACTCTTAAGGGAGGAGGAAACCCAAGTAAAGGGAAGCCTAGGGGAGCTAAGCAATCAAAAGACTGCAAATGAGTGACAACGAAAATAACTAATGGTATGCTGAGGGAAGGTTGTAAGCCCGCTGGATTGTAAACGGTGCATCTCACAGCATAGTGCATGCGCTTTGTAGGCGAGATCTAAAGAGAAGTTGTATTTTTACGAGTTTGAGTATCATTGCTGAAAGTGACACATGCATGAGGGTGCACTGTGCAAATTGACATATTTGTGCAGGATAGGGAGTATTTATTCTATTAATGCTGCGGTAAAAATTCAAACTTGATTAAAGTTAAGCCCTGAAAATATTGTTCTACTTGATTGTATACAAGAGAGTGTGCCTTCAAGTCATATTTACTGGATCTTTCCTTTTTTTGCTGAAAAGTAGGATTCTTGGCGGTCCCACTCGCTCATTCAACCAACTTCCAATCTTGGCCTCACGGCCCTGATCCAGCCTCCTTGTGGGACACAGTTTTGTTTGGAGGCTCCTGTCCCATAGCTTGTGACCATGGCTGTTGAGGCTGCCTCCATGCATGCTGGGCCTTCCATTTTAAGTTCACACGCTCTGGAACAAATGCATAGACCTATTATTTTAATAGTCTTGTATGTGCTCCTTCTAGGTTTCCTCCAACAATTTCGAGTCCTTTCTGACGTTTATGGGATTCATAAAAAAAACCCTGAAATACTTTCACGAGACTACCAACGTCACTAATGTGCTGCCTCGCAAACTTACTCATGTTAACTTAACTGTGAATGGGAAAATCCACTATTTTGCATGTAACTTTTTTATGCCTTTAGAGGAATAATCCCAATAGTCCTATTAAATTTGAGGTGCTCGCTTCCCTTTCCCTCTCTGAAAGCCCCCTAACTCCTGTATTTTGCAGTACTGGTTTTCACTATGCTGCCAGTGAATTAATGCATTTATGTATTGTTTCAATTATTAAAATTGTTACAAAAAATAGGTCGTGGTGTCTCCTTCCGGCACCTTCTTCGATCGTTAAACATAATTATTTAATTGAATTATGCAGCCAGTGTAGGAATTGTCATACAAACCTTTTTTGAATACCAGCAAAGTTCTGAGGTGGGTATAGCCTGGCCACCCACTCCACCCACCAATCCCCCTTTGATGCCCTCTTCCCCACCTTAGAAGCAGACTTGTGTGAAGGCCACCGAGCAGCTACTATTAACGAGCGCATATTATTTACGCAGGTTTAAACCAAAGCGCTACAATTTACGAATGAACCCCCCTCTTTTGTGCACCTGGGTGTGGTGGCGTTGCAGGGCCCCCGGGGGCCGTCCATGCCAGCTCTGCAGTGGGCTTTACCTCCCTGGCCTCAGCATACACAAATGCTTAGTCGGTGAGGTCAAGGAATGCTCTTCACACAATTGAGTGCCCTGTTCTCCCGGCCGCGGTTTCACGGGTGCACCTACGTAGCCGGGCTCAGCTGGGATCCTCTGGGACGGACAACAAGCTGCGCACTGATCTGATTTTATGAACAACCCGTAAAACTAAAGCTTGGTTCGAAGGCGGAAGGGAGTGCCCCGCCTTTGTGAGCCATGTACAGACATGGCTCAGGAAAGAGGGCACGTCAGCCCGCTAACGAGAGAGGAAATGGGCCAAGAAAAAAAGAAGTGGACTGTTACACAATACTTGAAAATAACCGTTTCATTTCAGCAGTTGGTCTATTTATATCTATTCTCGGGAAGCCTTGAGCAGATTTGAGGCACACCCGAGAAATTACTTTCTTGATGCTAAAGTTTTCTTGCTGAGCCGCACGTAAATGGATTTGTTAGTTTTTTTTCTCACAGTCAATCTTTGGAAATGCCTTGGGTGCTTGCAAAAGTATTATTTGGCGCAGGGGTTAAAGGCCCGCTGGTGGGAGGCAGTTGCATTCCACTGCCAGCTGGTTGGGCCGACGGGAAAGTGCAGTATAGAGGTTTCATCAGTGCTAAGCTGTAGCGCGAGGGTAAGGGGTGACTTGGTGACAATGTTCCCAGTTTTGCTCAGTGCTTGAAGTGGAAAAATAGAAGTGCTGGTAGTACCTGCTTATTTCTGAGAAGTGCCGATACTCACCCCAAAAAGTATTACATTTCTCTTGAAGTGCCAGTACTCTCCCTCTCAAAATAAAAAAGTGCCAGTACTCAGTACCGGACAGTATCGGCCCATTAAAAGCACTGGAATTTTTGCTCTTTTATACATCAACGGCTTGCATTGTAATGAAATATAATTTTTACTATACCTTTTATCTGTCCCCTGTGTGACCTCAACGCTTGTACCTCACTATCTCAAAGAATGCATGATCATGTGCTCTTAGATGCAAGGGTCCCCTTTGGGTGTACACAGAGGGGGGCGGGGTGTTGCGAGGCAGCCTCCCACAGGGAGGTGTGCCCCCAGGCAGTTTAGAAGAGTGTCTCAGTCCAGAACTGCCATTTTGTTTTGTGCCACACGTGTAGCCCAAAATAGCCCAAGTGTATATAGTGGGTTCTTTTGGGCTCCCTGCCACCATTTTAGGTTCCGGTTACCTGTGGCAGGGAGATAATTTTGTGGCGTTTTTCGCCCACCCGCTTGTCCCCATTACTAGTGTATGGCCTGGGCTTTTATCATTTGGGTGATCTTTTGGGCTCCTTCGTTGAGACTGGTGCGCAGGGGTTAATTTGTGAACGTTGCTGCTTGGACAGTTGCTTGAAGGGGGCCTGGAAAGTTTTGCTGGAGTTGACAAGTTTGGTTTACGTTTTCAGTTGGTAAACCATATAGTTGGTAAACCATATGCAAACGGAGGGTAGGCAGGTAGTTCAGGATTGATTTTAAGACATTCGTTGCTTAGAGTTTCATACATGCAGTCATAGGCTGTAGGGTAAATCTAAATTTGAAAATGTTGAATTGCACTACAGTTAGATAGTTGCGGGTTGGACACGTGGGGGGTCTGTAGGGGTGATGTATAGCTAGCTAGGTTTTAGTTTTGTTAGGTGGTGTAGTGAAGGTTGAATGAGGAAGGTCCAGTAGGTGCTTGCTTGTAGATGTAGTTTATTAGAAGTAAGGTGGTACGAGGTACATAGATATTGAATAGAAGTAGTAATGTAGAAGTCACTAAAGGTGGTAAGCCAGGTAAAGTTTGGGATGTGCACAGGTTTCAATAAAGCAGCCATTGTCACACAACAAAGTGGTTGGTGTTATATTCTGCGCTCCTCTCTCCCAATTGGGTGACTTGCATGGGTACTACAGACCTGCACACGTGTGGCAGAGGGATTGAAGCATCATAGCGCTGCGGAGAGGGTTTTAAGAAAGGGCAGTTTAGGGGAATGTCTGGGCTTAGCAATGCTGATTAAGACTGTTCGTCTAGTAGCAGGTAGAGGGAGAATTCAGACCTGGGAGGTGAGGATGTATAGGTATCACGTGATCTCAGCGTGGAGCAAGATGCGAGACGGACTGTAGCGCAGCTATGATGCTAGGTGGAAATGGCGGCGCCTAGAGACTGCAAGAGGTGGCGCTTAGAATGTGACTGGCAGATCAGGATGGTGCACAGTGCACACGTTTAGATTCCTTTGCGGTTTTGTCCCAGAGCAACAGGGCGTCTTCTATTTTGGCTCTGCCTGGAGATGGGAGGGGGGCTGGACTGAAGTGGTTCTATTTCAGTCTGGACGCTGCTTTGGTGACGAGGCCACAGCTGTGTGACTGGGAGGTCGACGGTAGACATCTGGGCTGCCGGGGCGGGGGCAGGACCTGCAGACCTTGACTTCGCAATGGAATCTTGCTTTATATAGCGCGTTGCAGGCGACGTGCTGACCCAGGCTGCCATATCATGGCGGCGGAGGCCTTGTCGGTGATACCCACGTGTGCACTCCAGAGCCCCCACCACTCAGTCCCCAAGTCAGGGTCTGGTGTGTCTGCGTGAGTCGAACCATCAACAGATGAAAATCAAGCAACAAATGCCATGGAAACCCTTTGCAATGTAAATAAAAGTATTATTGAAACGTTTCTCTAAGCGTATCCGGTTCTATTACTGAACTGAGTGATGCCTTTTAAAAGATAAAGCATTCAAGAATATCCCCAAACCGTGATGACGTTTCATGGGTTTCCCAAAACGTGTCCGTTTGTCATGTTCTCCGTTGGAATGGTCTGTATTGTTTAATGAGGAACAGGATATATAACTTTACCTATGATGGGTCGTGGAGCACACAGTTTAGTTTCGTGAGGAAGCCGGGATTTAGAGATCGGACCACCGCTTTTTTTGTCTTTGCTAATTACAATTGCAGTCATTGGGATTTTGAGCCGCTCATCACATCGGTTTAAGACATGGGGGTCGGCAGCAGTATCAACTTAAATAAGCAACTCCAGCCTTTCCTTACCTTCTGGCTCACTTGGCAGATCAAACACAACTTGTAGGAGAGGCTCGACCCCCTTAGTGACCGCAATTAAATAATTAGCAAAGCAAAGAGGTCTCGGGACCCACACAGTGTTAGCTCCTCAGGTTGAAGGCTTCAAGGAGACTTGGGTGATGTCCAGCCTGGCTTCAGACGGTTATGTTTTGCTTGTCTCTGTTTAATCTTCAGTTTCCACCTAATATGAAGGGAGATTGTTCTCTGCGTCCCCTGACTGCAAAATCTAGGATGGATAAAGCAACCTGTCCCACACGGTTCCTACACCCTGGCATGAAATAATCTGTAACTAACAGCACCTGCTTATTTAATGCACCAGTTGTTGGCATGGAGCTGAATCCCTGGAAATTGCGGTCTAATCATTGTTTCTGAGCAGGCCTCCGATTACCAGGAGCCACCATTACTGGTGCCCAAACACTGGGATCTAAGAAGCGTTTTGGCACTTGAAGTCCAGATGTCTAAGTGTGGGTCTCAGCTGCAGTCTGGATCTGGGCTAGTTGCCTCCAAAAGCATTCTCCTCTCACTTTTGGATCACTTGCCCATCCTTTGTGTCCTGGTAGCTAAGCCTTTAATTTCGGAAGCTCCTGGTGCATCACAATGCTACCTGAGATAAAGTCCTTGGCAACATTGGTTCCAGCTGTAAGTGACCCTGTGGTCAGTAGAGCTCATAGCTGCCAAGTGTCCTCTTGTCATTTGTGATCCTTCCAACCAGTTCTGGCTTTTTTTAGCTGAAACGTTGCATTATGGGACTCGTAGTTTCACTGCATTGTAAGCAAGTGGACGTCATGGCATAGAACGTGCGGATGGTTGGCTGGCTGACTGACTGTCACTCAAGGCATGTGGGTGATTGGCTGCAGTACATCTTCTGGCATTTGCTTGCAGAACTCTTCCTGTCGTCAGACCTCAGGAGAATATACAAAGAGGGCCTCTTGTTTGCCAACCAGAAATCACTCATAAAAAACTGTTAACATCAAATTGTGTACATATATAAGAGAAAAGTATAGAACTTAAACTAGCCTGGCACAATATACTGACCTTGAGGTAGCACCAGAAGATTGAAACCTAATCTAACGCTACAAAAGTAAAAGGGAAACCCACACCAGTGCTGAAAAAGCTACCCCATACATTCAGAATAACACACCTGACCTGGGCAAAAAGTAGCTAGACAAACTTGAGTAAGTAGAATATATTTTAAAGCACTAGAATCAGGGTGTCAGGGTAGGTGTTACAACAATTATTTTGATCTCGTCCTTGGAATTTTGTGTGTTTTTTTGTGTTTTTAATTATCTGGCGCCAAAACACCCGACTAATGGAATTCCCTCCTCAATTAACAGGTTAGCAGCCTTTCAAAGCTTACCCAAATTTCCACCCACCCTGTTTTTTTGTTCCTGCCTTTGCCAGTCCCACACATCTATTCTTCAAGCTGTAGTGCATGTTTCTTCCAAGAGTATTTCCATACTGTGAAGTGTAATGTATGGAATTCATGTAGCTAAATAAGTAACAATGAGTAAAGTGAGGCCTGGCCGAATTAGAGCCTTTATTTAATTGCCTTACTCCCCCCACGATGGCAGTCTAGCATGGCATTTTTTGAGATATTCATTGTATGTCTGTGTAAAACTGAGACATTCTCATTTTTCAGTCAATCAAATTGCAGGATTTCGATTTAGTCTTTCGACAGAGCTCTGCTTTTAGTATTGACAACTGCAATAAGGCAGCTGCAGTAACTGAACGACGGTCTACTTTGTAGCAGCTTTTGCGTTGCGTACAATTGCAACTTTTTCTGAGTGAGAGTTGTGCTTCCCTTTCGCTAGACATGCAATTGCAGGCAGATACGGATCATGCTGGAAGTCATGTGACACCTTGGTGGGGCTGTTTAGTTCTCAGACGTGGTGAGATGTTGGCTTTCTGTGTCAATGGCCTACTGACGTGCATGGCTAAAATGAGCATATTGCACTACGCCCCTTGTTGGAAAAAGCCCTTTTTTATGATTTAAATTTTTGTTTCATTGTTGTAGTCTTCTATGCCCTCGCCACGTCCTCTTTTGATAAACTGAGCTTCTGCTAAACGCATGCTGGTAGCCTTGAGTAAGAGGATGTGGCTCATTTCCTGTGGTTTTGGGTTGGTGCATTTTCTGTCGCAAAGGCCGGGTGGGGGTGTGGAGGGTGGGAACAATGCTGCATCTCTAGATGCTGTACACTTTCCAACCTACGGTTATGCTGCCTTCACAAAAGAGGAAACCAAAAGCATTTCTAGCAGGGTGTTAAAACGGAATCATGAAATGGCATTCAAGTATGCAGCTTAGCGTTGGGTCACAAAATGGCCGCCCCCAGGGCTACTTCCTGCTTTCAAGCTGATCTACAGAGCTGCTTACTTCAATCGGGTCGCATCCTAATATGCATGGTGTGAATTGGACAGTTTCCTCCAGTAATTAGCTACAAACCATTTCCCAGATGATTCTGTTTATAGAGTTTTGGTTGGTTAGGTCCTCACACAGGGATCTGTAATTTCTTAATTCAGAAGGACCTCTCCACTGGTGTCATATGTTTAGGTTCGGGTCTAGGTCAGAATATGGGAAGTAAGTGAAAATGCCCCTCTTCGTGTCACAGGATGAAAACTGCCGCTTGCCACCAAGATTATCTGTCCTTTCGTTCCAACATTAGTGTGTGGCTAATGAGTAAACCACAACCAGGTAGTTTGCTGAGATCTGCTCGACCACAGCAAGATGATATAAAATAGCTTATGTTTTTATACACATTGCTGCTACCACACAACACGATTCCCATTTCTTAAGTTTCCATGCCTTCATTTTTACCAAGCTCCACAGTAATTGTTTAATCAATTTCGGAAGGGCGGAGTTGGAGATGAAGGCGGCGTGAGAAGCCACCTTCTGACCTACACATTTAGATGGACTTTAAAGATCTTATAGCAATCTTCCTTGTTCTCACTTTGGTCCCTCTTACTGATGCAGCCATCCTCCTGGTGTTTAGGCTAACCATCCTCCTGTTTCATTTCTTCTGTTTCTGGCCACCATACAGTAACTTTAATATGATTCTTTACAGGAGGATTTTGAGGGACCATTTCTGCAGCCTGAGGTTGTTAAGGTGTTAAGTTGAGTAGCCTGGGGATCCTCCTCCCTAGCAGCCAAGCTTATTCTGTAGATTTTCTACCAAACCATCTAGATTAAAATCTGGTCCTGCCTGACTCTAACATATTGACTTTCTTTCTTTTTTTATTTTTTATTCTCATACATCTAACATTTTTTTTTCCAAGTTGCATCCACTCAGTGCTGTTGGCATTTAAATGTTTCCTGGAGAAATCATCTCTGGGTACACGGGGTAAGCATTCAAATGTTTTGGAGAGAGGTCTTTTTTGTTTTTGGTGTCCGTTCGGCGTAGTAGACCACACAAGTGTGCATACCACACCACCCTCCTGGCATTCGTTCGGTGGGCTTCCTTTTGTTCAAGATGTGATTGGGATGCTTATTTTTTTTAAAAATACTTTATCATTATCCGACATATACAAAACAATATCCATTCCACAGTTGTAACTGTACACTTCTACATATCAGTATGACATTGAACAATATCGTGCCATGACCTACAACGTTTGGGATGCTGTGTTTTGCATATTTTCCAATAAGATAAACACTACTTTCTCTTGTACACCGAGAATCGTGCCTCATTGTCTTGTCCTGGCCAGGGACAGTTGAAGGCTGGTGCCTTGTGTGAAGTTGAATCCCACCTTAATTGATGTGGCCACCGTATTTATGTGCACTCATTTGGAGCCTTTTCTTTCAGATTTTTTTTGCTTTGATAAAAGATATTTAAGTCCATACAGCATTGCGAGTACAGTTGCCTATTAAGTAGCGGGCGCGTTACTTGGGTGTCATGCCACTTTGTAAAGTTGGGGGGTGGTTCTGGGATCAGACTTGTGGTGGCTCTCTGTGGTAACTGCGTGCTTCCCCGATTAGGGAGGTAGCATAAAAGCCCTTTCAAGAACGCTGCAAGGGGCTGGCTTTCATGATCTGTAATCCCCTCAGAAATTGCAGGCACTCTCATATGACCCGTGCTTGGCTTCTGTCGGACACAAAGAGGACCCGGGGAGGTTGTGAGACGCAAGTGTTTGCGCTTGAAAGCAGAGACAGATGTCTGTGAGTATTCCTGCGGCTTGGGCATTGGAGTCGGGGTGCAGGAAGACTGGGATGGGCCTTTGGTAGCTAACGCCACCCAGGAGTAGGGGTACCATCCGTAGAATGGAGGCGTGCTTTGATTGGCATGTAGTTGGCCTGTGTGGACATTGCCGTCTGCACCGCCATCGCTGCTGTCTGAGAGGGGCAGTTCCCGCTGTTCACAACTGGGTTTTGGAGTGTTTGCCTTCTTATTCCATTGTATTTCCAGGGCCGCTTTTTGCTTTAGAATTAAAAAAAAAAACACTGTTGCTTGGCTACCTCCCTAATCCCTTTCATAAAGTAATTGGAATTCCAATACTTAAGCCAAATGGAATCTCTACCTGGGATTCCTGTCTTCTGATTGGTCGCCTTGCTGTTCCTGCATTTTCACCAAATTGGTCTCTCAACAGGAACTCACTTTTTAATTTCTAACACAAGCTTATACGATTATTCTGAGATTCTTTTTTTGTTGTTGCGATAATTACCATCTGTACGGAGAGCCACAACTGCTTTGCTCTTATGCACCTTATATTCTGCTCAGCATTCATGGATGTACAGTAACATGTTGCCTTTATATTATGAGATCGTTCTGCTTCTCTTGCGTCATCATGGACCATTCTAAAAGTGTCTGGTCACTGTTGCTGGTAGTTCTGTGGCCGTTCTTTTGACATTACTGTCCCTGAAAGTGGACGTGTTGATGTACTGTTCGTTTGAGTTTTGTAACCACACTCTTCTGGTGAATAATGTGCTCACTTTGCACCAGTCCTCTGCTATGCGATGTTTGAACAAAGATGCACATTATTGTAGATGTAACTCGGGGTGTCAGCAGCTTACTCATTCATGTGCCCGTAACATTTTCACTATTGACTGTGCATTGTCTTGGACTCAGAGCAGTAACCCCTCATACACAGTCCGTCTCACACCGTTTTCTCACATATTAACTCCATGTCTGTCTCATAGTCATTGCAGGTAGGCAGGCGCGACAATCGCAAGCTCGCTCAGTTTTGCGTATAAACAGTTCCCAGCAGAAAGCAATCTTGTAAACACCTATGATACAGGGGGTAAAACTTGCATTTAATCACACCTTATAGTCAGTCGTTTTTAACGTTGCCGAGATGTGTTGATTAAGTCACTGTGTTCCCCTCACTCAATGGAAAATTATAGTCCTACTTCTATGTTTGGCAACACCCTGGCTTTTGGTTTTCTAAATATGGGTACCCTACCTGATGGCATTTGCATGGGAAAGCTAATGATGAAAATAAGGTGTCCCGCAGTAGCAACAGTAAAATAAAGTTCTTGCGGGATGGCTTGTGGAGGTTCCCCGCACAGCTTTGGGACAGACAAATATATAGTCCTTTCAACAGGAATATGTACAAGCACTGTGCCGCACACCGGACCCCAATGTGCTCCATCTTTGAGGGACGATGTTTGGTTTTAATATTGGGTATGTACTTTGACTTGAAATATTTTGCTGCCCTGGGGTTGTTCTTCTGCTTCTGCTATAGATTCTTCACTTGTGTTTTGCTGTTGTGTGAAGCAGTCGGTGTGGTGAGGTTGTTTGAGCGGTTTGAAGTATGGCAGTGGTCTGAGACGACGCTTCTGAGGTGCCTGCCCATGTAATGCTTGGCTTGCCCTGATCAGTCTGTGGATGGGGTGGGAATTGCATGGGTAACACTTCATTTTCAGGAGTAGACTCTAGGGGCTGTATGGGGAGCTTACTGCGGTGTACGGAAAATTAAGTGATGAAGGTGCTGGGGGGGGGAGGGGGGGGTAGAGTAGGGATTTGTGGTTGCGCTGTTGCTCTTTACTCTTCTGGCCACTTGGGTCATGATCAGGGCACAGTGCTGGCTTGGTCATTCATGCTTTCAGTGTACCTCTTGAGGTGAGACAAGGGGATGGGATACTGTATCTCAGAAAAAGGCATAGCGAAATATGACATAAATTGGTTTGAGTCCAATAACATCTCCGCATAATTTAATAAACCAATGATCCTAAGAGTGCTTGGTTTGAGGTGGTGGTTAAAGGTGGGGACTACTGGTACTCATTTTTGTAGATTTTCATTATCAAACTTTGACCAAGATAAAGAAAAACAGAAAAGAAGGAAAGGAGGAGGAAGAGAAATTTGGAGAAACCGTGACAAAGGGAGGAAGCGGGGTGTAAAAAAACCTGCAAACGTTATATAAAGGGGGCAAGGTCTGTAAAGGACTGAAAAGCAGTGGATAAAAGATCCACAGAATGGACTGAAGACTAGATAACCTTTGGTGTTTGGCCCCCTGTTATCCGGCATCATGCGCGACAGGTGCCTAAGGTAAACTTTAGACACCAGCTCTTATTATTTTATAAATTAAGCCCTGGCAGTCAGAGGGGCCTACTCGGCTCAGATTGTGTTAAAGACATTCACCACTGGTGTCCTGTGCCTCACCCATACTGTTGAACACAAAACAGAGCAGCAAGTGTGACCCTTCAGTGTTTGAGTCTCAGGATAGCGAAGTTGAGCAGTCCAAGGCTTACTGGGGATGGAGGTGGTGTGGGGCTGGAGACACTGAGACCCAAAAACAACCAATACCTGTTAATAATTCAAAGTCCAGCCTTTTCTTTTTAGACCATAAAGATTTTACTCAAAAATTTTGAGCGGAATACTGTAATCAGTGTTCAAAACGTAACTAATTCTAGTAGATAAAACGAATAACCTTCAATGAGAGGGGCGCTGTCCCTGTGGGACAACCTCACACAGATCAGGTTAGTCTCCGAGGTCGCCACATGAGGAGTCTGTTACTTTATCTGTTTTGGAGAGTTCCCAAGGTTGTGGTCCAGTACAGCAAAAGATTTGTTCCACTTGGTGGCGATCCCGTTTTCCTCCGCCTGGATTTCCTGGGTAGCGCAGTACCTTTGTGGTGTCTCACTCCACTGGTGATGCTCGCCGTGCCTGAATTCTGCTGCCTTTGGCTCGCTGCTAAACGTCGGGTGCACTGCACGACTCGTATTGCGTGAGAAGTGGTTATAGAGCCCTTGCCCGGTTGACTGTAGTGTGAGCAATGGCTTTGGCATCAGTGCAAGGAGAGCTGAGGTAGCACCAGCCGAGGATCCTGCGGTGGAGTTATGCGGCTCGTTACACAACCCATTCTGGGGCTTAAGTTTTCCCTGTCTGAAACTTAAATACCACCACTCAAAACCAACAAGTTGCCCACCATGCATGGTCTTCTTGAGAAGTTGGTACTTAATGAATGCCTATCAAGCAATGTGGTTCTCCTGTGGTCCCTGTAAAGAACCACCAAAAATACCAAAGACCGTGGTCTGGTCTGAAGAATTGCAGGGCTTTTCAGAGCGTAGTTCTGCATCAGAACTCTAAAAAACGTGAGCTCCAGAGTCTCCTCTGTCCACAGGAGTACCCATTTTGCTCTCATTGTGGCGTCACTTCCGGATTCCTGGGCCTCTCCTTTTGGAGAGCGGTTCAGTTAATTCCCTGATACTGCAGTGGACTTCTTCAGCTGGTCCTGCCTCTACGCCTTCAAGGCCTATTTCTTCTGAGAAACATATACCTGGTGCAAGGTCACTTCCAATGCCCCATCCCAGTCAGCTCTTTATAAAAGCAGGGGCTAGGCAGCCCCTCCTGGCAGTCATGTTCCACGGTTCTAGTCCCAAGTCTGGACCCTGTGCACAAAACAGTTTCTCAGTCGCCACTGATGTGGCGATCCTAGAATCTTATAGAGACTCATGGCATCTTAGTTGGAAGTTTCTGTTCCATCTTTATACTAAAGTTGCAGACAGTTGTGTGTTCCAGAGGTCAGCAATGAGACCAGTTTGGGGCACTTTAGCCTTTTCTGACTGTGAGACTGTTACAACCAAGTTTTTTTTACAAGGCACTGGCAAGAAGGTGGCGGGAGCTAGGAATTTTCAAGCAGGAGAAACCCAAAACGCAGTTACAGAAGTAAAGGCGGCTGTACTATTTAATTACCTGTGGTGAAGAACAATGGGCCAAGATGTTTGAGTGGTAGGGTGACCGAATCTCAAAGGAGTCCTCCATCTCCTCTTCCCCATGCCCAAAAGTCTGACCCTGTGCAGTGTCTTGGTGGAGCCCTGTAATTCATATGTGCTACCAATTGCTGGTCTTAGTAACATTACGATGTAACAAATTCAAACAGATCCCAGTGACTACAGCTACATTTATCTCACACTCCAACCATGTAACCACTGTGCACACAGAAAGGTACACACCAATATTATCTATGTACCACTGTGATTGGTGAAAGACCTGGTCGTAAGAGGCTGGCAGACCAATCACCAACAACATGGGAGAGGCCAGTGGGTCAATCTCCTGGGTAAGGACATGTTAAAATGCCTGGTAAAGTATGGCTGCCACCACTGTCCTTCATCTGCATCTTAGTGAGCTGATGGTATTGCACTCGCTAGAAGTAGGGTGCACATAGTCTGATCCCCCGCCCCACGACTGTCGTGGTTGCTCTGTTTTGAGCCAAACCATTACAGCTTGCCATGACAAACTCAAGACAGGTACACAACACTGTCCACAGTCATGCATGGACCGGTCGACCTCCCAGCACATTTTCTCTGCCTTTTCATTTTGTTTGACAGTCATTTGGATCAAAGTTGGTGAAAGGTAAGAGGGTGTCCAGGACTCTCTAAAAGCCTTCTGGGAATCATCACACTGATACCCGCTAATCTGGCATGCACCACCTATTTCCAAGGGGTGAAAAACCACGTATGCTCCTTTTCCATTTGAAATGAAGCAATGTGAAGTGAAATTCACCCATTCAGAGGTTGTCTTGCTAACATGTGATTCAGTGAGAACCTCTGGTAATTTGTGATTTCCGGTAAATAAACCTCCTATACTGCTTAGCATTCCACTGTCTCAGTTCCCGTGTAGAGTTTTCGAAGGCAGGCTCAGCCACCCCCTGTACACCCTTTCACCCCTCGTTAAAGACTCGGTGAGTAGGAAAAAGAATGGTCTCCAGAGGAAATCAACCGTAGTACCTACTTGTACATGGTGTCTGAGTGGAGCAGTCGCTGCTGCCTTACCTCTTTGTCGGTCATTTTGTTTTCTCTGCCAGGAATGTGATAAATGTGCATATAATTCCTCTGTAGAATGCTGTGTTGGGTTGCCTTACCCGATTTACCTCTCCCACCCTTAGGGATTTCTCGAGCTCCCCGATCCAACCCATCTCAAAGCACCGAAGGTTCGCTCAAGGTGCCTTGTGGTGCCTGCATGTGGGGAGTCCACTTTATCAGTGATGCATGTCCAGTCAAAGGCACTTGCTTTCTTTCTGCAGGAGGTGGGTTCTTGATGGACCACGGTGCTTATATTGTGGCTAATGACTCATTCAGTGTGACGTGGGCGACTGCTTGTGGATGTTAAGAGCTCTGCAAGTGAGGGTTGGTGGAAACCATTGCAAGAGATGGTGCAGGATAGCTCTGAAGATAGAAAACAGGCTTCTTGTGAGGCCATTACTTAGTACTCTGAATGCACCTATCTAAAGGTCTGCGTTTGGCCAGCTATTGGATGGTTGAGATAGGAAATGTTTTAGAGAAACAAAAGATGGCCCTGGGTGGGGTGGTAGTGTGTATCGCACCGGAGCTCAATAACTTGCCAATTCTCAAGCAAATAGCATGGGAATGAATGCTTTTGTGTGGAAGCAAAGAAGTGTGATGTAATATTGATGTAGGTGAA
The DNA here is from genome assembly GCF_964263255.1 of Lissotriton vulgaris. Classification (NCBI taxonomy): domain Eukaryota; kingdom Metazoa; phylum Chordata; class Amphibia; order Caudata; family Salamandridae; genus Lissotriton; species Lissotriton vulgaris. The sequence continues at coordinate 118,959,863 of NC_141691.1, read as the reverse complement.
AATTGCACTGTCCAGCCACACCTAAAATCCTTATCTGGTATTGACTAGAATCCTCCCATCTGTGCTGCTGTCGGAGACCACACCTAAGATTATCTAGGACACTTTAATAGGAGTACAGTATCATGTGCTGCTGAAATCCAGCTCAGGCAGTTGGATAAATAAACAAAATGATCTCAGCTGGGTGGAGGTCAAGCACACTTTTGTGGAAGCACAATTTCTGCCCAATCCAAATGTAGGCCTCCCAACCTGTAGGCATATTCAAAGCCCCTCTTTAGGGATGCTCCCATAATTGTCTGGCAAAAGCTGCACTGTCAAGCCTGGCCATAAAAATATCTGAGTCACAAACACGACACTGGCCTTGCAAAAGGCTTCATGCAAAACACGAGGGCATTCTTACATCTTTCCGTTCATTTCAATGCCTTTCTCAGTCACTTTCTCGTTTTAAATTGCTAAAAAAAATGTTTTTAAACTTTTTTGAACCTCAGTGGAATATTATCAACTTCGAAAAGGCTGTGATGGCTTTCCTGTGATCTCATTTGCATGGAAATTGGGCATTTCGTTACTTTGTTTGGCCCTTGTCATAATTTAACGTTAAGAAAAATTGTGCACCGCCGATCAAAAATTTGCTCGTGTCAGTGAGCCTCGCGCCACAAACTGCATAAAGGTTGAAATTCGTAAACTTCGCAAAACTTTGCTGCTTAAGTAAAAGCTCAGCGTCCTTCTCCTGGGCCAAAGTTAGTGTTGCTATGACACCTTCCTTCAGTTGTAGTAATGCTCTATCCCATGCTTTAGGAGGAGGTGAGAATCTTAGTCTTTTACTGGTGGTAGCTGAGGAGCGGCCTTGCTTGTAACTTTCTTTGTAGTATATTGGACCACACTTCAACAAATCCAGTTTTAGTTAAAAAAAAAAAAAACTCGACCGTGTAGCGTAGGCAGATGAACACCTTTTATAAGCCTCTTCAACGTGTTGAATTGCTGCCTCTTCCTACATTAACAATAATACTTTACATAGCACAAAGAACTCTTGTTCACAATATTACTTTAAAGCAATATCTCTGTACCTGCCAGCCGCTTGCCTCAAAAATGAGGTTTAAGAGGTGATCCGATTAAGTTTCACAGCGAATTGAACACTTGTTTGGAGGGTGATATGGGTTTGAAAAGTTGTGGATTGCATTAATGTCTACAGAGGCCCCTTTTCTTGCCAGGTGGGTGAATATAAGTAAAAGGCTGGTGAGGTAACGGGTGCATGGTCCCTCTCATTGCTCTCACATTTCTCGAATGGAAAAATGTAAATAATAAAAACACGTAATGTTAGAAGAGTGGGCAGTGTGGGAGGAAAAAAGAAAAATGTAAGTTTTATTTTTTACTGTTCTATTTTTGTTATACCATCATCCTTCAACTACTGCTAATTTTTGAATAACCAAACTTCAGAGGGCAGTTTGTAAGCACTTCATATGGACATTCAGAGAGCTACCAAGTGTCTCAAAAGGTCTCTGAAGGAGAAGGTTGTTAAATGCTCCTCCATTTATCCACTCCTCCAAAACAAAAAAGCAGAATAAAACCGCAAAATCAGCTTAAAGTGAGTTTTGGAAACTCTGATGCAGACCTGAAACCGGGCTGAAATGGAGCATCAAATAGTGACATTATTTGCCACTTTTATATATCGCTTAGTTACTTGAGTCATGTTTCCTATCCTGTGTTTGTGCTGTTCCATACAACCACACACAATGTCTGGAATTCCCCAAGAGATCAAATAATGCTCTTTTTCAAAACAGTTTCGTTTCTTCCAATAAGTGGCAGTTCTCCTCTTTCCAAGGGCTTTGCCATTAGCATTTCATCATAGAATCCAGCAGGCAGGCCTCTATAGCGTTTCTGGAGGTGTCCATCTTTTTACGGCAGGACTTCCGGTGTGACTTTTGCTTTTTAGAGGAAGAGCACTTATTGCAGGGAATGCGCCTGCCCCCTTTAATGTAATGAGTGGAGTGGGGCACATAGTCTGGCAAGCCACTATCGCGTCATTCGAGGAGGTCCAAGGTTCTAAACGTGGCCTTTAAATGCATTTTTAGTTAAGGTGGTTCACTCTCCCTGATGCCTCAACATGCATTTTTAAAACGAACGAGGAGACCACCAGAGCATGACGCTTCAGTCCTAAAAAAAAAAAAAAGTTACCTGGAATTCCCCATTAAAACACACGGTGATGACTAGTCTTGTTCCAAACCAGATTTAATTAAAGTACCCCTTGTTTCACGCCCGTAACCTCAGTAGAGCTTTTGATTCTAACATGTTGGCAGGTACGCCATTGGCTCTTAGCCCAGACGCGCTAGGAGCCAGAATGCAGACCTTGTTAGCAACTGATGAGAATAATGGAAAAAGTATTTCTTGAAAGAGAATCTCAACTTGGCAGTCACACAATGTGGGATTGTGGCTGATGTTAGAAGTCTGCCTATGGCCGATGCCCCAAAAGCGCAAAGTCTAATTTTCTGCATATTTTTCTGGACACACTTACGAGATGATGGAATGATGCACATCTAATGTTCTTTGTCAGATAATAAAAAGTAATAATCAAGAAGCAGACACAAGTGCTTAAACCGAGAGATGTTTTAAAGAATTTGAGGGGAGGGGGCATGTTTTGGAAAGGCCTTGCGTTTAGGTGTATGTTTGAGAGTTGTGGTTGGTGATGTGGAGGTTGTAAGCTGTATGGATAACTTGTGACCTCTCTGGGGCTTTGGCCAGGGGCGGCTGGTGACATTTGAAAGTGGTGGGCGTAAACTAATTTGCATATTGCACCGCAGCGATCGAGCGCAGTGAGCGAGCCCGAACCACCTTGCATCCATCCATACATCATTCATGCATCCACCCATCCATCCACCCACCCTGCATACATCATTCATTCATGCATCCACCCATCCATCCATCATGCATCCGCCCATCATGCATGCATGCATCCATACATCATTCATGCATCCACCCATCCATCCACCCAACCAGCCTGCATCCATACATCATTCATGCACCCACCCATCCATCCACCCACCCATCCATCCATCATGCATTAATCCATCATGCATGCATGCATGCATCCATCCATACATCATTCATGCATCCACCCACCCATCCTGCATCCATACATCATTCATTCATGCACCCACCCATCGATCCATCCATCCATCCATCCATCATGCATCCACCCATCATGCAAGCATCCATCCATACATCATTTATGCATCCATCCATTCACCCACCCACCCATCCATCATTCATGCATCCACCCATCCATCCATCATGCATCCACCCATCATGCATGCATCCATCCATCCATCCATCCATCATTCATGCATCCACCCATCCATCCATCCACCCACCCAACCATCCTGCATCCATACATCATTCATTCATGCACCCATCCATCCACCCATCCATCCATCATGCATCCGCCCATCATGCATGCATGCATGCATCCATACATCATTCATGCATCCACCCATCCATCCACCCAACCATCCTGCATCCATACATCATTCATGCACCCACCCATCCATCCACCCACCCATCCATCCATCATGCATTAATCCATCATGCATGCATGCATGCATCCATCCATACATCATTCATGCATCCACCCATCCATCCACCCACCCATCCTGCATCCATACATCATTCATTCATGCACCCACCCATCGATCCATCCATCCATCCATCATGCATCCACCCATCATGCAAGCATCCATCCATACATCATTTATGCATCCATCCATTCACCCACCCACCCATCCATCATTCATGCATCCACCCATCCATCCATCATGCATCCACCCATCATGCATGCATCCATCCATACATCATTCATGCATCCACCCATCCATCCACCCACCCAACCATCCTGCATCCATACATCATTCATTCATGCACCCATCCATCCATCCACCCATCCATCCATCATGCATCCGCCCATCATGCATGCATGCATCCATACATCATTCATGCATCCACCCATCCATCCATCCATCCATCCACCCAACCATCCTGCATCCATACATCATCCATCCACCCACCCATCCATCCACCCACCCATCCATCCATCATGCATTAATCCATCATGCATGCATGCATCCATCCATACATCATTCATGCACCCACCCATCCATCCACCCACCCATCCTGCATCCATACATCATTCATTCATGCACCCACCCATCGATCCATCCATCCATCCATCATGCATCCACCCATCATGCAAGCATCCATCCATCCATACATCATTTATGCATCCATCCATTCACCCACCCATCCATCCATCATTCATGCATCCACCCATCCATCCATCATGCATCCACCCATCATGCATGCATCCATCCATCCATACATCATTCATGCATCCACCCATCCACCCACCCAACCATCCTGCATCCATACATCATTCATTCATGCACCCATCCACCCATCCATCATGCATCCACCCATCATGCAAGCATCCATCCATACATCATTCATGCATCCACCCATCCATCCATCCACCCAACCATCCTGCATCCATACATCATTCATTCATGCACCCATCCATCCATCCACCCATCCATCCACCCATCCATCCATCATGCATCCACCCATCATGCAAGCATCCATCCATACATCATTCATGCATCCACCCATCCATCCATCCACCCACCCATCCTGCATCCATACATCATTCATGCACCCACCCATCGATCCATCCATCCATCATGCATCCACCCATCATGCAAGCATCCATCCATACATCATTTATGCATCCATCCATTCACCCACCCACCCATCCATCATTCATGCATCCACCCATCCATCCATCATGCATCCACCCATCATGCATGCATCCATCCATACATCATTCATGCATCCACCCATCCATCCACCCACCCAACCATCCTGCATCCATACATCATTCATTCATGCACCCATCCATCCACCCATCCATCCATCATGCATCCGCCCATCATGCATGCATGCATCCATACATCATTCATGCATCCACCCATCCATCCATCCACCCAACCATCCTGCATCCATACATCATTCATGCACCCACCCATCCATCCACCCACCCATCCATCCATCATGCATTAATCCATCATGCATGCATGCATGCATCCATCCATACATCATTCATGCACCCACCCATCCATCCACCCACCCATCCTGCATCCATACATCATTCATTCATGCACCCACCCATCGATCCATCCATCCATCCATCATGCATCCACCCATCATGCAAGCATCCATCCATACATCATTTATGCATCCATCCATTCACCCACCCATCCATCCATCATTCATGCATCCACCCATCCATCCATCATGCATCCACCCATCATGCATGCATCCATCCATCCATACATCATTCATGCATCCACCCATCCATCCACCCAACCATCCTGCATCCATACATCATCCATCCAACCATCCTGCATCCATACATCATCCATCCATCCATCCATCCATCCATCCATCCATCCATCCATCCATCCATCATGCATCCACCCATCATGCAAGCATCCATCCATACATCATTCATTCATGCACCCATCCATCCATCCACCCACCCAACCATCCTGCATCCACCCATCATGCATTCATGCACCCATCCATCCATCCATCCATCCATCCATCCATCCATCCATCCATCCATCCATCCATCCATCCATTTTCCAAGCCAAAAATGGCTTTATTTTACCTGTCTCCCGCCTGAAATTGCATTTTTTACAATAGAAGTCAATGGGGAATTTTCATTCTCCCGATTTTTTATTTAAAATCTCCCACTTCCCTGTCCTTAAATGTTGGCATGTATGCCATCCATCCATCCATCCATCCATCCATCCATCCATCCATCCATCCATCCATCCAATGCTTTAACACACTGAACTATCGCAAGTCATTTGTGCAAGCTAAACACCGAAAAACACACTCTTACCTTGCTGCCGGTCCCGCACACTTCACAGGCTCACAGCGCCCCTGGCCAATCCTGGCGCCAGGGGCACAGGTACCCTCTCGCCCGCAGCACGCCCATTAGGGCTCCTGATGGGCATGCGCAACGCCGCCAAAACACAAGTGCGCATGCGTGGGCACGGGTAAAAATTCACCCTCAGTCCCCACGCATGCGTACTTGTGTTGCCGTCTGTACATTATCATGTCAATGAATCAACATGACGCCCGCCCGGCGGTCTGACGTCATGTTGATTCATTGACATGATTGTCATGAGGGAGCTGCGGGCGGCGTTGGGCAGGGGGGGCTACGCCCCCACGCCCCAATGGACGAACCGCGCCTGGCTTTGGCCTACATGTAGGGGCTGGTGGTTTGTGGAAAGCTTTCATAAACGTTAGGATCTTGTAATGTGGCATCTGTATAGGGAAGCCTGTCTGCGCTGGACAAGACTCTAGGGGTGCTTTGCATGTCGGACAGTATGCAGTACTTTGATGTTTTGCTCCATGGTGCCCTTGTGTGTGGGACAGAGTACAGAAAGGCGCAGTACTGGTGTTTGGGGGGAAAATTAGCTCTTTGGGCGCAGTGAAGTGGACAGAGCAACATGTTCCTATGCAGTAATGGGAGTATTACCGTTATGTGGACAGTGTGCCTTGTCCAGATGCACGTAAGAATCCTGCTGTGGACTTTCCTGTCCAGACGTCAGTGCATGAGTGCCCGTGGTTCTGTGCTCCCACTCACCCTCTGCTAGAGGTGTGAGAGCTAACAAATTAAGAGGGAGAGCCGAGCCAAGGGTCTGGCTCTGAGCCCTGAACATATTTACTCTGTAACTCACACAGCAATCTTGAAGTAAAATATGATAGGCTCTTCCGATAAAAAAAAGTGTATTTCTTTAACACGTGGAAGCTTTGACACTAATGGGCACATTAGAACAGTTCTCTGAAAAGTAATAATTTTAATTGCTATTTTTGCACAACTGGAAGACTGAACTCGTATATTTGAGTTATTTCATAGGTGACAATGACGCAACGAAGTTTTAGTGAAATAAATCACTTGCCTAATAGCACAGTCGATATGGCCATGTTTTCTGGTTTCACTTTGAACAATTCAGACAATAAACGGGTATGTAGCTGGCTTTCCTTATGCTAAGACTTTGTTATCTCGGTGCTCTTTTCAAAATATAGCAAACTCGATCCGAAGGTTACTGGAGTGCTTTACACGAGCAACAGTTACTAGAGGAGTGGGGAGATTGAGTGATGTGCCCAGAATCACAGGAGTTGAGGCGACGCCCAGACCAGAATCCGTTTCCCCAGTCAGCAGCTCAGACCATAAGTTCACATCCTGGGGTGAGTAAGGCAGGCTGAAGCCACTTGAAAGCTCGGCTCGTTAAGGGCTCGAGGTTCCAACAGGACTTCAGGCTCGAGCGTTGTGGCTCCCGCACCTCTGCCACCCTGAGGGTAGTCTGAGGTGGGGGCACTGAGTGCCGCTGCAGGGTGCACAAACTTCCCTGTCCACGTAGACTCGTAAAGAATGTACTGCAGCAGGGATCACAGTGCCAGGTACCGCCGGGGGAGGGGGCTATGTAGTTAATGCGCTGCGGGGCTACTGGGAGATGCGAGATTCAGGTCAGTGTTAAAATATTTTCTGTAAAATTGTTTCCGCGCACTCGAGGAATGCTGTTCGTTATTTTACCCCTAGCGCCCCTGCCTTTTCTTCTCTTAAGAGGGGCACTTCTGTTAGGAGCAAAAACCGAGCTGCCTCAACAAAAAATTCGATTATACTAAGTTTAAGAACGTCCAAGGTCACTCTTTGTTTCAGGCCTTAAGAACAGGTCTCCATTTTGTTAAACATTTGCTAGTTGTGTACTTTAAAAAAAAATAAATTAAAAAAAAAAAAAAAAAAAATATATATATATATATATATATATATATATATATATAATATTGTTTCATGCAACTGTGTAAATAAATGAAACTTAAAAAATGACGAGTCTCGTTGAAGGCTCCAGATTGTTGAGAATTTAAATGGGTGACTGATTTCTTCTGTTTCGGAGTAAAAAATAAATCAGACCTGCCTATTTTGTTTCTATGGCGTTATAGTAACCTTTGTACTTGATGAGTTCCATCTGCACCCTACCAGAAGGGCACCCCCTTTGCTGTAACCCTGCTTGGCCTTTTACTGTATCTTTTACCCTCCGACGCGAGACGACCCAAGGAGCTCCTATTATCCCTTCATTCTGTCTGAGATTGAAGTTTCATTCCACTTTGATATTTAATAGTTTAATGCATTTGTTCTTTGTTGCTTTTTTAAGTCTGCCTTTGAGACCAGACTATTATTTTCCCCAAAAAAATCATGTATAGAAAACAGAAAGGGGCTTTTGGTCAGTGGGGTTCATCTATTGGTCTTTTAAATTGTAATTTACATATTACTTCCGCCTATTTGCACTATATTGCATGGTCGCAATGGGTCTGTCCACTTTACCCGTTGGCTCCATGGATGTCATTTAGGGGTCGTCGGGGATCCCTGCGACCCCTTGCAACCTCTGGCACTGCCTTTGCAACCCCTGGCCTCAGAGCTGGCAAAATCAGTACCAAGAACACAAGGGGTAGCTCATTACCAGAGTTGGGTGCTAACCTCATTTTCGTCTCATTTTTATTACATTAATAGTGAATAATAGTCTATTATTTATTATTGGTGTAATAGAAAATGGAGCAGCTAGATCTGGTCCTTCACTTGGCATCTAAGGTAAGAAAAAAAAATGGTTTTAAATGTATGTTGACTGTGTGAATGTGGGTGAGAGAGTTTGTGTGAGAGCATGTATGTTTGAGAACATACGTTTGTATGTGGGATCCGTGGGTGTGTGATTGAAAATGAGTGAGTGAGAGTGCGAATAAGTGAATCTGGATGAGAATGAGTACAAGAGACTAAGTGAAAATGTATGAGTGCAAGTGAGTGCTAATGATTGAATGAATGTGAATAAGTCAATGTAAGTGAGTACATGTTATGCGTGTAAATCCGCTTTTGGACCTGGCGTGCTTCTTTGCTTATAGAAGAACCCGAGCCAAAATGTTGGCACATGCATCCTGGAGGCAATGCTTTGCATGTGGGATACCCTCAGCAAAATGCTACCGCTGGCACACTGTAGGTACATTTTGGCATAGGGCACCCATGAAAAAATGCCAGTGCAGGCCTACTGGAGGAAATTCTGGACATAGATGGTACCTGTGGCAAATTGCTGGTGATGGCACATTGGAGGAAATTCTTGGAATATGGTTAGACAACTGTGGGACGTTTATGAAGTCATCCGTGACAAAATGCATTCCTCATCATATTAGACCCAACCTTTGACATAAGGGACCGCCATTATGCAAGATAAGCAGCATTAGGAACATTCTGGCACTTGCGTATTATTTGAAATGTTTGGCCAAAAGGGGCCACCATGGCAAAATGTTGGTCTTGGCTATGGAGGTCATTTTGACACAAGACAGCACCAATAGAACATTTTAAAAACATAAGTGGGTGAACTCATAGAGACTATCTGGTTCCATTAGCTTAACACGCCCTGAAAGAACTTGTGTAGTTAGTGAGTGTATTTTCAGAGCCTATGGCTTTTTAGCAAATTAATATGAAGAATGTGCATCAAAGTGCACTAGTAAAGTCTATTTTTTCAAACGTTTCTTAGCAGGAAGAAACCTCCATCCTTTGCTCGCCCCTAGAAGAACTTTTACTGATTGTTTTAATGACCCCGTTTTTTATGTGTGTACTGTATGATTTATGTGCTCACTTTGCTCCTAAAATCGCCACTTACCTGCACATTTAATAACTACAAAACACCGCGTTGGGGCGGCTTCTCATATCACTTGGAAAGCTTGTAGCTTGCAGTTTTCACTGCATTGGTCGGAAACTATCGACTGCCACAGCGGCAGACATCTTGGGTGGGGGCTGAGGCTCTGCACGGTCTAGTCGTCACAAGGACGCTAGACCAGTACTTAAGCCGAGCAAATTAGGCGGCCGGCTACTTGGAAATTTACTTTCTTGGCAATCCTCAAGCCAGGAGATAGCACAGAACGCATAGCGCTCATTAGGAGCTTTTACTGATTGTTTTAATGACCCCGTTTTTTATGTGTGTACTGTATGATTTATGTGCTCACTTTGCTCCTAAAATCGCCACTTACCTGCACATTTAATAACTACAAAACACCGCGTTGGGGCGGCTTCTCATATCACTTGGAAAGCTTGTAGCTTGCAGTTTTCACTGCATTGGTCGGAAACTATCGACTGCCACAGCGGCAGACATCTTGGGTGGGGGCTGAGGCTCTGCACGGTCTAGTCGTCACAAGGACGCTAGACCGGTACTTAAGCCGACCATGCTCCCGCGCAGCGGTCACGCGCTGCGGGATCGCCAGAGCATCGCCGGAGTCGCGCCAGAGTCCAGCCCGTCTGCGCCCGTCCGCGCACGGGCGGGCTCGGGGGCTCGGACTCCTGATCACCGGCATACCTATACCTCAGAAGATCTTCATTGTCTACATAAAGGTCAGCTGTCACTCGATCAAAATGTTATTATTAAGCTGGAAAAGTATGCTATACTGCGGTCTTATAACAGTAATTCTAAACCACAATACCCAGTGCTAAAGATAGCCAGTTTGAACACTAGGTCTCTTCACAGTCATCATGTGGAGATCTACACCCTACTTCAGGATAGAGATCTAGACATCCTGACGCTCTCAGAAACTTGGATGGGTGAAAACTCCATGCCGGACATCATTGCTGCCCTCCCCAACGGCTATGACGCTATATGGCAGAACCGTGCAGGATCGGCACGGGGGGGGTGGAGTGGCAATTCTATTTAAAAAAACCTTATCCGTGGAGAAACTTCTATCCGAAACAGTGGATTTAGCCGATCTAGTTGGAGTAAAGATTTCTCTAAACAACTCCTGCTGGGTGATTTTGTCGGTTTACCGTCCGCCCAACTCTTCCCCACATTTTAACGATTTATTTGCCCCCATCATATCAGACCTTTGTACAAGATACAAGAAAATCGTGATAATGGGAGATTTTAATATGCACTGGGATAGACTCCAAAGGGACCTGCCTACACGCCAGTTAGACACTATCATGTCCGCCCTGAGTTTTAGTCAACTCGTGGAAGTACCCACACACATCAAGGGTCACACGCTTGACCTAGTATGGACCACGGACCCAAATGTTATCCTTAGGGAGGTGAGTCCCTGTGTCTGGACTGATCATTATCTGGTGACCTGTGATGTAAATGTTAAAGACTACGTAAAGCATCTAACCCGAGGTACCAGAAAGATCCGCAAATGGATTGAGGTTGATTTAAAAACCTTGACCTCGGTGCTCCCGGAAATGGCCTGTCTGACGAATACAGATGGAAGTCTGGACATTGAATATACAGACCTAATCCAGAACTTGAATAAAGCTATTGATCAGATAGCACCGGAAAAAAATCAGTCAACCAAAGGACCTGGTAAAGAGGCCCCATGGTTCACTCCGCTGCTAAGAGAACAAAAAAGGAAACTCCGAGCTCGGGAGAGAATTTGGAGGAAAACTAAGCAGGATACAGCAAAGAACCAATACAAAGGCTCACTCCACCTGTATAAAAAACTTATTTCTCAAGCTAAGGCGGAGTATTATGAGTCTCGCCTACAGAAGGCTAGGAACACCCAGAGGGAGACCTTTCAAATCCTATCGGAGTTGAGCAAAAAACAGGAGAATTCAGAGTCTCCCATAAACTGTGACACCTTCCAGGGGTATTTCCTAGATAAAGTAAAGACCATTATCCTGGAAATAAAGAATAGTATGGTCAATAGTGATACCGTACACTCCGAGGTTCACAATCCTGCTCACTGTTCTATGGTACAGTACCCTGAGCTGGATGAGCTGAGCCTAGAGCAGCTAATGGGTAAAACCAAATCTGGCTCCCCAGCGGATCCATGCCCCCCTAGTGTCTTTCGTGTGGCACGGCCGCTATTGGAAGCTCGGATTATTTCTCTCCTTAATAGGTCCCTAGAAACAGGATACCTACCAAGCGATCTTAAGGAGGCGCGTGTCAGACCTCTGTTGAAGAAACCAGGCGCAGACCCGGCTGTCCTGAAGAACTACAGGCCGATCTCCCAGTTGCCCTTCCTTGCAAAGGTCCTAGAACAACATGTGCTGAAGTCCCTGTCCCTGTATCTCGAATCCCATAGCTTACTGCATGAACGACAGGCGGGGTTTCGAGCGCACCATAGCACCGAGTTAGTGATGCTCTCGGTGCTAGATGAACTGAGAGGCATGGCTGACGGCAAAAAACCGAGCGCCCTGATTTTATTAGACCTGTCAGCGGCGTTCGATACCGTCAGCCATGACCTGCTCCTGGGAAGACTGGAGGCCTTTGGGATCAAAGGCTTGGCCTTTAAGTGGTTGCAATCTTTCCTTTCGGGAAGGACACAGAGGATACAACTGGGGGAGTCGATATCGGAGGTGGGATTCTTAGAGTGCGGGGTACCGCAGGGTTCCGCACTGTCCCCACTCCTGTTCAACCTTTATCTACAGCCCCTGATTGCGTCTTTGGCGGAGATGGGTTGCAGAGTCTTCAACTATGCTGACGACACTCAGCTTGTGCTGAGCATTGATAATACAGGGACAGCACAAATCCAAGCTCAAAACATCTTGAGGTTTACCGTGGGGTGGATGACGGAAAACCTACTAAAGATCAACCCGGATAAGACCGAGGTACTGGTAATTCCTTCTACCACCTCACCGTGGAGTGATCTGTATTGGCCTGCAGAGCTTGGATCAGCCCCAAAACCTAGTGCCAACGTGAAGAGTTTGGGCATTAAACTAGACTGTGATCTGTCAATGTGCAGCCAAATTTCCGCCGTTGTTGGAACCTGCACGAACATCATTAGACAACTGAGAAAGTTAGCCCCCCTCCTTTCTCATTCTATGATGCGCTCAATTGTAGCAGCAACCGTCATTTCACGGATCGACTATGGGAATGCCCTGTATCTTGGCCTCCCAAAAACATTGACAAACAGACTTCAAGTCGTAATGAATGACGCCGCACGACTGATCTTCGGAGTACCCAGACGAACAAAGGCCTCCCCTCTACTCCAAAATCTTCATTGGCTCCCTGTTAAAGAGAGGGTTGAGTTCAAGAGCCTCTGTATAGCACATAAGGCGATTTATGGCCATGCGCCGGCATATATTAAAGCCCGTCTGGAAGTATACAGTCCGAAGAGAACACTCAGATCATCGCTTCTCAGCTACTGGTTTGCCCCCGCTATAAATTAGTGACCAAGGGAGGGAGAGCCTTCGCTGTTTTGGCCCCTCAGCTATGGAACAAGCTGCCTGAGGGACTACGCAGGGAGGTGAATCTCCTACGTTTCAGGAAATCCCTGAAAACATTGCTGTTCAGAAGAGCCCTGACCGCAATGTAGGCCTGTAGTGGTGTCTCTCGGAGGAGTGAAGCTAAGTTATTGTAACAACATCTATTTCCAATGCGCTTAGAGGCCTGTAGGTGATTGAGCGCGTTACAAATCTAAACTAACAACAACAATAACAAGAATATGTAATATTAATTACGCACTTATTATGTAACTTCACCAATGTTAATTGTGAGGTCATCAGGATTAAGGTCATGTGACATCACTTGGTGGGACAATTCCGGGTCAAAGGTCATATGATGTCACTTCCTGTGACATTAAGCTCAAAGGATATGATGTCACTTTCCCTACCTCTCTAGCGTTCGTGTGAATTGAAGTCTGTGGTTGGCTTCCTTGAGTGACAAAGCTTGCACACACTGTTCACATTCACCTAAAATAGTTCCCTTGTCTTCATTGACCAATCTAGTTCACCTTGTGCTTTAATTTGTATTTTAATAACTATGAATGCTGGAGGTTTATTTTGCTTACATGTTACAAGCCCAGTTAGATGATGCTTTGTTGTACATCTCCTTGTAAAGCTGCTCTAATAGATTGAGTGACACTACATTGCAGCTGCCTACAATGGGAGTGCTTTGTTTAATATTCATTTATTCTGGTCTCCTTCAGAAATAATAATAAAATGTGTGGCACAACTGAAAGGCTTGTTTAAAAAATCATCACTAGTAAAGTGGTCCTATCAGTGTTTAATTTCTTTTTATTGTGCCTATGGCAGCCACGGTTAGGTGGCTGCATTATTTGGAAGGCTTCCATTTATGTGACATATGCTTGCATTATGAAAGAAAATAATCACTGGAGCGAAGACCAGACCTGTTTGGTTTTGCCAATGCTTGTTGTTTTCATTCCACTCCTCAGTGAAATGAGGTGAGGTATATGATATGCCATCCCACATCTTTGGTTAGAGGCCTGCAAGCTCGGGTGGCAGAGGACCCACCGTGCATACCATGTAGACCTCCTGGTCTGGAGGCGCAGTCACTGCAGACTTAGCCTGACCTACCGGCTAGACAAATTTCCAGTAACAAATTCTATGTATGTTCTCAAATAGCTTGGATAGCACCAAATGAAACAGAGCTAGTTCCTGTTCACCTAGCATACTGAAACAGAGTGCCAGGCATTTTCAGCAGATCCCGATACATGTCCTTTTCTTGAAATGTATGTACACCCTTCTCCCTGCCCATGCTCGCTTTGACCCGTAACAAATTAGGACTGCCCGATTGTCGATTTCCCGGGAGCGTGTCCAGTCAACTGCAGCGACTTTCCCATTTTGTTGCATGGTTTTGCCTGTTTTTCATAGGCTGCTGTTTTACATCTGGTAACCAAAGTTCAGTGGAGGGTGTTTTCTGCAAACCGTGACCAATTCTGGTCTAAGTGCTGGTGGGCTCTCTACTTGCAGAAATTGAGGCAGCTTTTCTGTGGGAACTTGCACACTCAGTTGATTTTAGCCACTAAGAGTATTATTGGTTTTCACTACTTCTCCTTTTTTTGTCTCGGCAAGTTCTTTATTTTTATTAGTTAATGATGTTGGGTTATGGGAAGCTTTGCGTTCACTTGCCAGATCAGCGACTCTCACACTTGCGGTTAATTTTAAGAAAAGTTTACTTGGGTACACAAAGTGTTGGCCTGCCCATCAGTGGCCTTGTACTTAGGAACTGCTGCATGAGACATTGTCTGTGATGCAGGGAGATTTTACCAGCAATTACTATGATTAATTAAAGCATTCTATCAGTCAGTTTTTTGTATACTTCCGTCTGACACCCTAGGTGGGACTGGTGTACGCTGTGCCTCTGGAACCAAGCTATACCTGACTGAAAACCTAAAAGGGGTAAAACTGGTCCTAGTTTGCTTGTGTTCTGGTTCAGGGAGAGCCTGGCAGTTCGTTCGGGCTGGAGTGTTCCTATTGGAGCAGGGTAAAGGATGTTTTGCATGTGGCTAGGTCACAACTGAGGTAACCTGGTTCAAAATTACAATGAACTGGGAGGCAGGCCAGAGTAATTACCAGTGGCTGAGATTAATTCAAGCATTTCATCCATCACTTTTTTGTGTACAGCAAAGAGATTTAGGCTGCCATCTTGAAGCTGCATTTAGGCCAACTCATTTGTATCCAGTGGGGATGTAGGTGGAGTCAGTAGTGCGCCTATGTTGTGGGAAAAACTGTGATGGTCCATGTGGGATTCTTTTGCCTGCCGATCCATTATGGCTTTACACTAAATGGTACACTTGCTATGAACCAATGTATTGTATTTTTGGTCTGATGATATAATACAAGGATAATTTTCATTTGTCTTTGACATTACCACTCCCATATCTAATCCTGTACCTCTTCTGTCTCTCTGACCTCTTAAAGTATTCATTCCTACGTAAAATTAACATATATATATATATATATATATATATATATATATATATATATATATATATATATATATATATATATATACAAATTGGTGATTTGTAATACATACTCTTTGTGGGTACTTAACATATATAGTTAAATTTGAGTAGTATTATGTGCAGTAATGCCATTTACAGGTTAGATATGTCTGTACCAGTGCATTGTAGGTCAGTCGCAGTTTAAAGAGAATTTTATAATGTAGAAGTTCAGGGTCCTCAATTTAAGGTGACGGTTCTGTAAAGTATATTTGAAAATGTAATTTGTATCTCACGGATTATGTGATCATATTGCATGTTTTTCTTGGGTAGTGAATTTATCATTAGGGGACAAGAAGGATAGTGATCTTAAACACTTGCCAATAATACTCAATTTGGTTGCGAAGAATATAGAATTATAGGCTAACACCCAAGGATCTGGTGTAAAAACTTGAAGGTTTATCTAGACGACCAGTGTGAGAAGAGAAACCGAGGTGTGGGGGCTGTTAAAAAGTTGCAGGCACCAATCTTCTGAGGAGAACCCATATAAGTATGGTATGTTGCTAAATAATTTAAAGATCTGTTCGGATAAGCTACAGGGGAGAAGGGACTCTTATGTTGGAAAACATTAATTGGATTAAGCCAAAAATAACGCTAAACAAAAATATAAGCCCGTGGATTTAACCAACTGAAAGAGTGGTAGCAATTAAATCTGCTAGAAAGCCACTCCATAAAGAGATTAGGAGAATTAACTGGCTTAAGAGAAGAGAATGAGGCCAATTATTACCCTCCCTGAGGGAGAAAAGACCCCTAACCGTCTGGAATTTGTTTGGAAATACATTGGGTACAACCAAAAAAGATTACTGCTAGCCTCATAGGGGGAAAAAAACCTGGGTTGAATAGATTAATACACTGTATAAAGTAAAAGATACTGGTAAATCAGATATACAAATTACTTGGGAAAGGGGTGGTTGAGGGTGATGGGTGGCAGTCTTTCAGCCAGTCCAGATCTTCCCTGTTAAGAAGGTTGAAGTTCTAATCATGAGCTTAATAAATTCAAGAACCCAGAGCCTGTTTGTACAAATACTACAGTTTAATCCTACATTATGGGCCCACGTTCTTATATCTTTATTTGGGGCAGTTTTAAAAGAAAGTAGAATCCCGGCGTGGTAGTATAAGTGTTCCAATTAATAAAACTGGCCCAAGAGAAATATAGGATGATAACATTCCATTATGTCCCGAGGAAGTTTATGCCAGACTGCTGCTGAAAAATCTAGAAGAGTGGCTAGAAGAGGAAAAGATTTTACCTTTTATTCAGATTGGCTATAGAAAAGGCCAATTCACGACAGGTGTTTAAAAAAAAAAAAATTAAAAAAAAAATAAATCCAAGGTGCTGGTAGAAAAGTATTCTTTGATTAATAAGCAGGTCCTTTACATCACATATATTGATTTGTCATTTGCTTTTGACACTATCCATAGGTTAAGCCTGTGAAATAAATTGAAAAATTGGGGAATCCCAGAGGGACCTCTGGCAGTGATAATTCAATTCCACGAAGGGTTGTAGACACAAATTGAGTTGCGGAACAATGGAGCTCTTTCAAGCAAAATTAAAACTCCCAACAACCGTAGGCAAGGATGCATCCTGGTCTCCTTTTTATTTTCAATATCCATGGCAGGTATCCCGTATAATTTAAAGAAAGTGATGTATTTCCACCAAGATCGGAACAGGTGGAAATATTGCACTTATTTTACGCTGATGGTCCTATCTTCCTGGATCTAACCTTACTGGGTGTGCTGCGATTGTTAGGCCTTTACTGGTTATTGTAGGGCGAATTATTTAGTTATTCATGTCAAAAACAAAAGCTATGACTTTTAGTTGTAATAGGTGTATTTTACATATATCAGTTAACATACTTTATGGGTGAATGGCAAACTGGTTGAGTTTGTGTCCGATTATAAATACTTGGGAATGATATTTTGGAACCTCAAATTAATCTCAAACATTTTAGACTACAACTGTCAAAGAGCAAGCAAGTGTCTGCAGCATAGGCGAGACTGGAGATGAAGCAGGGTAATAATTCTGTGGAGAGGTTAAGAGACGCCTAGAACTTGAAAATTGCAAGTGTGCAGCTCCATGGCTCCGAAACCTTGGTAAGGAAAGAAATGAAACCACTGGAAGTGATTGAAATGCATATTTCAGAGTCGTGGTTAGGCCTTTGTGGAAAGTCAGTTAATGCAGTGATTCTACAGAAGTTGTGGCTTCTAAGTATCAAATGTAAATACTGTCAAAGATTTTTAAACTATTGGAGGAGAACGGTAGTAGTTGTAGAGGGCACAGTAAGAGTTCTTACCTTCAAGCTGAAAATTCACGCCCATGGATGCGGAACCGGAGGAAAATGTTAAGTAGTGCAGATCCAAATGGGTCTTGGAATACCGTTATATGTAAAAATGGTGTTACTAAGGAAACAGTTAAACGTCTCATCAAGGACTTCACTACTCAGTGACAATAGCGATTGTGGGGAAAGGCCCTCATTATACAGATTTGTTTGAGTCCGGAGGATAGGAAAAATGCAGCCTTATTTTAAGGATTTCTAGTCTGGGGGGACTAGATGTTGGAGGATTAATTTGAGGCTGGGTCAGGTCAGTGAAACAGATTGTTGATTCGCAGCCTCCAAAACGTGCCTTTCATTGTACTGCAAGAAAGTTCAGAAATTTGCCTAATTTGTAAAAGAGGCCTATGGTCAATGAGTCACGTGTTAGTCGTGTGCTCTGCGTTTGCAGTGGAAAGGAGGCTGCTGCTCCCAGTTTTTTATAGATCCGGGTAATTAGGTCTTTACTGCATTGCTCATTTCAATTTTGAAATGGGGATAATGTTATGTATGTTACAAGCCAGGCAAATATTTGTTAAAGGTTTAAGAACCTTGTATTAGCAATCCGAGTATCAATTGATGAACGGAAGATGGTACATTTTTGCAGTTTCTCAACAAATGTACTTTAAAATTGAGATCTTATCAGGTATCACCTTTTGCACTTTGACTCTGTACTTTATAGTGCAGTTGGTGTCTTGCGGTTAATGTTAATGTTAGGCTAAATTTATAGAGCGCACTGACACCGGAGGTTTCCTTGCGGTTGAGGAAATGCCCCTGCACTTGGGAGCACCAAGATACCTGAGGGTATTTGTGCGCTGTATAAATTTAATTAACATACCATAACTTTGGATCAGTGACTTTTTGATGCTGCTTAGGTTACGGGCAAGTTTTCCATTTTAATTTTGTATTTCATAGTTTGGTTGCTATCTTGAAGCTGATAAATGCCCCAACAATTGGCACTTTTAATTAGTGAGTTTTTAAAAAGGAGCCCAGGAATGGCTACCTGGATATATTCTGGTTAATTGAGGTGCAGCTGAGGTATTTAAAAAACTGAGCAACATTGTGCCAGGAAGATAGATTGTCTTTGCACTTCACTACCGTATCTGCCCTGGCAGTCAGAATATATTGTCAAGATAGGGGACTTTTTTTGTCTTTTATGGTTATATATGTATGTATTTTTGTTTAAAAAAGAATGTGCATTTATTTATGGATGGAAAATAAAGAGGTGCATTTTAATATGAAAAGTTTGTCTTGCCAAATCGGCATAAATATAAAAATTATAAACCGACTTTAAACAAATAATAAAACATACAGCTGTGCTTTTTTCACTGTTCAGTAGTAAAGCCCACTCTCTCTTTGATGGATACTTTTCAGTCAGTATTTATCTTTCTGGTCTAAATGTTTCTAGAATCGTTACTTTGCCAAATCGCAGACTCTTAGCTGCAGGCCGAATTACCAATTTTGGTCAGACGTGTGAATTCCACCCTTTTTCTCATAGTTCTGGATATTTCATGACGCCCTCATGACTCCCTTGATAAATTGACATTAATTCTGTGATGGTCGTGAGGAGGAGAAGGTAATCCTGATGTGTATACTTACCAAGCCCTCTTGCACTTCAGCATCTATATATTTTCTAATTCAACATCAAAAGCATAGCCAGCACATGGTGTCATCACAGTACTTGCCTCGTATCTATGCGAAGGTGGAATGTAAGTTATGCTGGTGTGATTTGCGTAATTTTAGGAAATATCTTACACTTGTTATGCGACATTCCCAGAATCACAAGACTTTGCACTATTACGTGCCATTCATTGTAAAAACAGCGATACGCACCATTCTCAGTAAACCTTTACAAATATTAAGAGTAAATGTGCCACGCCCCAACAGACCCTCCCATAGAGCTGGAATCCTACACGTAGGGTCTGGTGGATTTTCTCAGTCCCACGTGCTGAAGTGTTTTTTCATCTCCCCAACCCTAAATTTTAGTTACATCATATTGGCTCTGTTAATGTCCATAGCAGACCTTCTCAAGAACTCTGACTTTGCTCCTGTGCTTGTTTTTCCTGATTTGTTCTGTTGGATAAAAACCTGTCCATGGTGAAGTCACGCCTACATTGCGTTTCCTCAGAATGGAAATGTGGTCTCTAACCATTCATAAAAATACTCATCAGACACTTGCACAACCAATTGATGACATGCGCACCTTGAACGTACCATTTTCCAGTTGTGCTGCCCAAGTTCCCGGACACTAAGGAAGGCGACAAGTGTACGCTGTAAGAGGTGGTGTTTGTAGAGTAATTGTTTAATCTTGTGTTTTCTTCTTCTGCAGATCAGTGTGCGGGTGACCACCATGGATGCGGAGTTGGAGTTTGCCATCCAGCCCAACACCACGGGGAAGCAGCTCTTTGACCAGGTCAGTGCACGGACAGGGCTGAAATTGGGTAAATGCCAAGCATAGAGCTGGTACGCGCCGTAAACTCCCACATTTGGAATAGTGGTAATTGTGTGCCCATTAAGTGCAAGCGGGGATGGTGTAAGCTGGGTGTACCTCAAGCAGCTTCCTACCATGTTCCTTAGTTGACTCCTTACATCCAAACCTGTGGTACTCATTTCAGACACTTTACAAAATGTTTAGCAGTTCCTTATAGAGTCTAAACTAATTGCCTCCTGGCCCTTACAGGGTGTCTCGTGCCGAGTGATTCTCTTGGGTGTCCAGTAGATTAATCTACAGACTATGCTCTAGCTCCCGTTCGACCAATGGCAGTGCTGTCTAGCAGTGTGGCGGTAGGGATATGGAAGTCATGGATAATGATTGAGCCGGATTGGTGCAGTCTTCTGACTGTCTGGTGCCCTAGAGCCGAGGTTCATAACCTGTGGCCCAGGGACCCCGGGCGTTCCACAAAGCCTTTTTGAAGAGGTCCGTGGCTGCTTAGAAAATAAACCTTAACGGATAAATAAATTGCATACAAATAAGCAAAATGTGAAAGTAAAAATTCAGTAAATGCGAAGGGATTGGAAATAGGGGGCTAAAAATGTAGTTAGTACCCTCAGACTGATTTGTTGGAGCAGTGGCATCAATTGAATAAAAAAAAAAAGCTCAAACCTTCCGATTAAAATTACAATTTTCATATATTTATATATTTGTTTGTGAAATAAACTAAATATTATATCATTTGTGTATTTGATAAATGAAGGCTTATTTCTCTATGTTTTGTATATTTTTTTGCGGTTCAAATCATCGAAATTCTTAGCTGGGGTACCCTCCTCCCATTAATGACTTAGTGGGGGTTCCCGGGTTCTATTAATGAATAAGTGGGGATTCCTTAAAAGTCAGAAGGTAAGACCCGCTGCCCTATAGCATTTACTGTTGTTCGATCTCGTAATAAAGAAAGGACAAGGAATGGTCTTGCATTATTTAGCCGCTGGAATGTGCAGTTGGCAGGAGCCATGGCCTAATTGTGAGAAGTTGGCCTGATATATGATGTTTCCAATTCTGGAACCACCTTGTATCAGTCCAAACAATCCCTTATGGTGTCTGGTTGTAAGTCAACCTTGTTAGACAAGCTATCTTAAGGGTAGCATAGACTAAGCAGCCTTAAAGGCTTAACTCAAGAGGTCGTTTTAAGCGAGCTGTTTTACCACATACAATCCTGTAATATCAAATGAAAGGACACCACACAAGTATATATTATAAAAATATATGTATTTATTTCTAAATTAATCCCCAGTACTCTTTATGAGCAAAGGGGCACAAGCGTTAAATCAAAAGCACAGTATAACATACAAAGTTGCACAATTATGGATGAGGGCGGGTGGCCACTCAAACCATATATTAAAAAAGTGGTATAAGAGATAACAATCGAACAGTGGTTAGGCCTAGGGCCTAGGGAATCGCTGGGAGCAGTCGGGACAAGCAATGCTGAAGTCTGGAAAAGCCAGCGGGATTCGGGTGCAGCGCTTAAAGCGCGGCTTGCACCAATGCAATGTCAATGGTGCGTAAAAGTTACACAAATAGAGTTTAAGGACACTTCCGCTGAACCTAGAGGAACCAAACTTTAGACACAGACCCTAGAGGTGTGTACCAGTGTGGGAACACCGGCGTTGCAATGTTACCTCACCCACAGGAAGCGGGTGCATAGGGTCGAAGTGGCGTCGGGTTTCGTCACGCAGGTTCTTGGTGCTTGAAGCTGAAGATGCTGCAGGCGATGTGAAGGAGAAGTGTCCGGTGGATCCAAGGGTGGATCTGAAGTGGTGAAGACCTGAAAGCAGAGGGGACAATGTTCAAAGTCACTGACCAGTGACCACCGTGGAACCAGATTGGAACCAGGCAAAGTCGGGTGCAAACAGGTGATGAGGTGTTGCTTCTCTCTGCAGCCACGTGGACACGAAGAGGTCAAGGACGTCCAGGAGTCGATCACTAGCTGTCCCACGAAGGCTCTAGCTGATGGCGTTGTCTGCAACTTGATTAAAGCAAACAGGCCTTGGCTAATGCAAGCCACGCAGAAAGTGAAAAAGGCTTATTACTCGAACCAGCAAGGTCAGAGCGGGTGCTCCTTTCTCCAGGAGTGAGGGCAAGTCTGGAGCAACCAGACCCGCAGTGTAAATTGTAGGTTTCGTCGCCAAGATGGCCGCTGACCACGTGGCAAGTGGCTGGGATGGCGCGTCGAGTGGCACAAAGCCAAAGGACCCTACGCAGATCGTGGAGATGCTGGAGGGCTGATCTTTGGTGCAAATGCTGCTCGGTTGTGGGGCTTCTCAAACCCCAAAGCACAGAGTGGAGGGTGCCTCGGGTGCTGCGCAGTCAGCGTCTCGGGTCTTCCAAGATGTCCGGTCCCACGTCTCTGGTGCCTCCACGGGTCCCTTCTTTGCAGGGACTCTGGATCGGGCTGTGAGAAGTCTGGGAGTCTGGGTCTTTTCAGGCTCTGCACTCGGGCTCCGGCGGGAGGCGGCGGCAAAGCAGACGTCTAGTTGCTGGATGGTGCCTGTGTTCACAGGGTGGCCCCTCCTAGGCCACAAGGGAGATGCTCTTCAGTCTTCTATTCATCAGAATGTCGAAGTCCAGTCGTCTTCTTAGATTAAAGTTGATTCAGGATGATCTGAGTTGCATTGGCACTGCTCCCACTCTTATTCGAATCTGGTGGGCTCGATTACCTGCTAGGTCCCCTCCTATGGGTGGGACCCAGAAAGGGGGTGCATACACCCCTTTCCTTTGATCCAGCCCGCGCTGGGACTGGGGCTGGTGTGCCCCAGAACCGGTTTGGCCGGATTATGCAAGGGGCAGCCTTGTGCTCCCCAGGCAGTGTCTGGTTTCTTTCAAACCTCCCTGCTACAATCCACTATCTCCTGTCTGGGGTGGTGTAACACTGCCCTGCGACAGGAAACCCTTTGTCCAAGCCTCCTCTGCTGAGTTTCGGTCAGCAGCAGGAGGTCAGGCTCGTGTCTGTGGCAGAAGCATCCATTTTGTGGAACTGAGGCTCTTTTAAAAATCAACCACGTTTCAGCAAAGTAACAGGTCTTCTCCCTCTAGAGGGGTGGAATGCTACCCCCGTCGCCAGGACTGGTGAGGGGGTAATATTCCAATCCGTATGACACCTTACACGACATGTTTTGATAAAGCCAACCCAAAGTTGACATATAACCGCGAGGATTATAATGCACTTAATAGTATATGGTTTGGCATTATCCCGGAACAGCTAAGGGAATTGGTCCCGACAGCTGCAGACCGGCTTAGCTCATGCTAGAGCACCATCTCACATTAAACCACGCACTCTGCCTTCAGGATTGTTAAGGCCTGCCATAGGAGTGACTCACAGGTTTATATGTGTCCAGATAGGTTTAGATATAGGCATACTATATCTAAGCAAGGGGTGATTACACCACCTTGCCCCAGCTGAGTGATCAGCCAGTTGTGTCAATTTTAGATAGCCAGCCAGGGGTGGCAAAAGATATGCTGCAGCCCCTGGTAGGCCTTGGGTGCACCTATGCCCTGGGCACCTATAGTGCTCTGTACAGGGGCTGATAAGGTGACCCAAGCCAATCTAGTTATGCACCTAGGGTACATGGAATCCATTTTACAGAGAGAGCAGATAGCCTAGGGCCCTGATTAGCAGGGAACCAGCCCAACTAAGTCGAAAACCAGCTAAACACAAGGCAAAAAATCTGGGGTAACCATAGTCAGGTAGCCACCTTCCTACACTAATGTTCTGTATGACCTATGACCCTTGCTGAGGTCCTTTCCCTTAATATATAAAAGCGACAGAATGGTCTGGCTAACCTGTGTTTTGGGTTGTAAGTTAATCACGAAAGTAACATTTTCAGAGTTTTCCTGTTCTTCAGGTCGTTTATATAGTGTGAGTGGCTGAAACATGTCGTTTAAGGGCTGTGCAAATAGAACCTCAGACATTTCTGACTCAATTTCTGTTGGTGGGTGATGGCAGAATGAGAAAATAACAATGTATCCATTTCTAAAATGAACCATGGACTTTTACTGCAAAGCCTCCAGAGGCGGTGTACTGGACTTTAAATCGAAGTCTTTCACACATCCTGTTCCTTGACGTAAACTTTTGTTTTCATTTTCTTGCGTATCTCATCGGAAAGTCCCAAGTTTAAGCCCTTGATAATGCCTTAAAAGCAAAACAAGAGCCCTTATGAACTTAACTTCATATGGTTTATTGAATTGGAGGTTACTGATGCTGCTGCTGTGTGTAAATCTTGCAATTGGAAATAGTCTTCCACAATACACCTTGACTTCTCATAGTACGTCTCTCCATCTCTGCTTCACAACGGTTCAAGTCAAGCCCGCTTTTAATTGCGACCCGCATGCAATACATTTACAGACATTGAATTAAATGAGGATAATGTTTTAAAAGTCCACGGTTATTGATAATGTCTGCTATGACTCTGGCCTTCATGTGCTAACTTTGCACCCCCTCATTGTATAAGTGACACTATTGTAGTATCTAATGAATCCTTCCCAAGACCACGGAAAGATGCTGCAGACTCCCACATCATTCTTCACCAATTGTCTTACGAAGGCCACAGATGCACAGTCCCATTGATATCCGTACTCGTAGGTTTCTGTAGCTGGGCAACGACCGCCCCTTCGCAGGCCTTGTCCACCTGGAAGGGTCTATCCTTCTACACGTGATAATCTATTCTTCCTTCTTCATGTATCAATAATCATATCTCAGCATATAGAATCTGCCACAAAACAAGTTCATGTGAATCTATTATCAGCAGTCTTACAAATCAGTCTTACAAATCAGACTGCTGATGTACCCATCATGCAAAACATACGAAACAAAATGTAAAAAATAAAATATGAATGACTCTCATCAAACCGATGGGTATATTTCTGTCTTCAAGATTGTTTTTATTCTTCTTAATTATCAGAAGAAGTGTCAATCAGAATTCTTCAATCAACTTTCCATCTTTACACAAGTGAAGTCATATCCCAATGCATTTCGGTATGCACCTTCGTCAGGGGAATGCACTACAAATAACAAAGAATTCATCAAATCATACCCAAAAATACGTTACTATTTACAATCACAATTGTGTTTGATTAAAGTGATAAACAGAAACCAAAGGATCTCTTATTGTATAAAACACATTCTGTGCGTGATTGCACCTCATGCTCGCAAAAGTTCATCAAATATTCTCCTTTACTTATATTAATATAAGTAAAGGAGAATATTTGATGAACTTTTGCGAGCATGAGGTGCAATCACGAAGAATAAAAACAATCTTGAAGACAGAAATATACCCATCGGTTTGATGAGAGTCATTCATATTTTATTTTTTACATTTTGTTTCGTATGTTTTGCATGATGGGTACATCAGCAGTCTGATTTGTAAGACTGCTGATAATAGATTCACATGAACTTGTTTTGTGGCAGATTCTATATGCTGAGATATGATTATTGATACATGAAGAAGGAAGAATAGATTATCACGTGTAGTGAGATAGTGAATAGTGCTTCCCATAACACAGGTTGCCTGTGAATTGTGTCTATTTTGTATGAACTTGACTGGGGCTAGTCAAGATATGGGTAAGCACCAGTTTTAAATATTGAAAGGAAGGGATATATATTTGTTTAAATAAGGAGTGCATATTACATATCATTGTTTGCATAGGGTCTATCCTTCTCCACCGTGGTTCATTTCCACCACCGTGTAGTGGCGGAGCCTTCAGAGGCATCAGGGTCTGGATTGCACTCCACCCTCCACAACCAATAAACCATCCAGGAACTACAGAAGGTGCTTCGTTTCCCACAAAAGGCTCTTCTCCGTTGGCATCTATTGAGGGACCACCAAGTTACACATACATTCCTGGTCCCGGATCTCCACGCAGACTGATTCCATGGCACGCCCTGAACTTGTTTAAAAAATGACGTCTGTCTGTAGGATGGAAACACTTTCCAAACCTGTTTGCTCCTTCTTAGATGCCATATTTTATTTAGTCATAAGTGAGTCAATGCCTAATCACTCTGGTGATAGAACTCTTGTGTCCTCTTTTTCTGCTGATTAACTGCTTCTTCAGTAAACTGAGTAACCCTCTAAAGAATGGGTTCAGTAAACCACACACCTTTTCTGCCAGACAAGTAGATGATCAACGAAACCTGAGCACATAACCTGCATCCTAAGAACCATTAATCGGTTAACCAGCTCCTCTGCTTTATTCACTCGGTTGTAACTTGCTCTGCAGTAGCACACTAGTGATTCCACCTACTTTCCAAAGTACAGGTTGGAACAAAAACAGATGTCGCCTCTGTCTGCACCTGCTGAGTCTTCAGAGCCAGGGCACTGCTTTAAGGGCTGCAGAGTGTGGGCGACAGGCTGTCCTCCACAGTTAGACTCACCTGGTCATTGAAGGGCCTAGAACCGGAGGTGGCTTCTGTTCGAAGTAAAATATGTAATCTTTTTATTGCTTGGGGAGTGAATGCAGCATTGGAAGGGGTGTGCATCTGGCTCCAAAGATACACTCCTGCTGTGTAAGTGTGGCAGTCATCACCAAAGCTGTTGAAGGGGTGAGAACAATAGATCAGCGAAAGCAGAAATGTTGGTCTAGCTCTCAATTTAAGTGAAGAGACTTTACCTACAAAACTAAATAAAATGATTCACCTGTGGCTTTACTGTCAAAATGTATTCATCACCCCGATGAGGTTGCCTTATTTGCTGGGTTATGTTTACACTGTAAATTGTTAGTCTGTCCGCAGGGTTTACTGTTGACCCAATACCTCAATCTATTGTTAGACATTTACTTACATCTACATGAAGTGACCTTCCATAAAGTGCAAACAGTGTAGGTCTTTAATCTCCCACGTTATTAACTTGCACAGAAGGCGGATAATCCAAGTGGTAAAGCCCAAACCGTGGCCATAGTCATGCTCCTAATACCCAGGTACGGGTTAGATA